>NW_005054313.1:8113497-8137858 GCF_000277835.1 Geospiza fortis | reverse complement strand
CCTATTTTTTTCCCTTATTCTCACTAAATTAGGAGATGCAATAATCATAAGAAGATACTAAAATTTGTGTCTATTGTGGAATGAAATTCAAAGTTGATGCCTCTGCATAGCTATCACTGGAACTTTGTGTGCTTGAGGGGTACTTTTTCATTATTTGAAACTGATCTCTTGGAGCAGAGCAGTCACAAGAATAAGCCATAAAATTTCATTGCCTTAATTTTGGAGTCTCATCTTATTCTGCTGAATACAAATATTCTGCTTCTGTGCTTCCCCCTGTTTAAGGGGCCTTAAAATAAGGTTCTGGTTTTGCTGGCTTTTTCTCTATAGCAGGCTTAGCACTGCAAAACTGATATTTGTCCTAACTCTCACATCTGTATGGATGCAGCACCACAGGTTTAGTATCACTCTTTGAGCTGGGAAATTAAACCCTAAAGGATGATTAAGCCACATCAACAATACATGATAATTAAATATGTGATTACACATTTTTATTTCTGCTGCAGGAAATAGCTAATCTTTTTAACTATAAAAGCTGGGATATGTGCTCAAGAATACCATCTCTGCAGTGCCATACTGCCACTGTCTTTAGCATTTCTTTGTCTGTTCTACTTTTAATTTCGATTGGTGGGTGCTAGTTATAGAGCATTTTTAGAATGGCTTTTACAAGGTAATTATTGAATTTTAAGAGCTTATTAGATTAAACCAAACAGAAAAAAATGCTATATACCATGAAAAGAAATGCAAGAACATAATTCAGAATGTAAGATCTTTTAAAAATAGGAAAAATAGTTAAATCATCTCAAAAACCCCTCGATATCACCTGGTGACTAGCACCAAAAGGGAGATTTTCAAGCCCACAGAGAAGTAATTGCAAAGATCTCACTCTCAGGTGAGGAAATCAAACATCTCAAATGGACTTGTTCATGTTGATGTGGTTTAACAGATATTCCATTGCACATCTTCTCTGGTTTGTTGGTGGTTTCAGGGTGAGGAGAGGTGCATTAGGTATGGCTGGCTAGATGCTGTTCCTGTCTCCAGTGCACCCACAGTTCATATTCTATTGAGAATGCACCCTGCACACTGACAACATTTTGTTATAGCTCAGTAGTAGCTCAGGACAGGCTGCTCCATTTTAAGAGCATTGCCTGTGGATACAGGGATGTGTATTTGCAGTATCTAATTCACTGCAGCCATTGTAGCTTTGGGCAGAATTTCTGCAAAACTGCATATGAAACAACCCTGACATACAGAAATGAGCATTTGTTATCTCACAACTTTAATTTCTCAGTCTGCTGTCAGCTGTTAAACTAATAAAATCAGCATAATGATGATTAATAATGGACATATTTTCTTTGTTTGCCTATTCGGTGATTTTTTTTTTTTGTGACTACCTCAGATTCACAGTAGACACATTAGAGGAAGCAGAGAATGATAAGAGAATTTTTTTTTTTGGTCTTAGCTACACAGGAAGACCCTAGTGGCTACTCTTGAGATAACTGCAAAGGCATGTATTTTAATGCCATCTATTTTTAGATGCTGCCCATTTTCACCACTCCCACATATTTCCCTCACTTCTTTAAGAATCATTCTTGCTCTGCTTCCCATACAAATCTCTTGCTGTTTTCTAAGTCTCTATTTCAATTATGTTAAGCATATTAAAATAATATTTAGATGATTAATTGAAGCTTTGAAACACTCAGTAGCACCAAATCTAGAGTTGTCTTTAGCTGTTTTTCCTCCTAGCCTACACCAACTGTGCCTTTAAAAAAATCAGAGGCAGGTGGTATTGATGCCTAAAGAGGCTGCCTGGAACAGAGGCTAGACAATGTTAAGGGAATAAAGTAGGGATTTATTAAAAGGCCTTTAAAGGATACACCTTGGGCAGTACAAGAACTCAGCTGTGGCTCTACCCAAGATGGGCTCCGAGTCATGAGTTGTCACACTTTTAGAAGTTCCGGTCCATTTACATATTGGGGTTCATTGTCCAGTTACAGCTTCAGGTTATGAGATCCCATCCTCCCAGTTTGCTCTCCTCAATTCACTGTTTACACTTTTTGGGCCCCAAGCTGCAACCCTATCCTTGCTCCTTGGACTGGAAAAGGATTATTTTTTCTGACTAAACTGTGAAGAGAGCTTGCTGAGTGCTGAGCTTGCACTGAGGAGGAGATATGCACGCATATGACTGTGTTTGTAGGTATTTACTGCCATGCAGATCTAGCTCCCTGGACATAAAAGGACTGGTTTGATTATGTTCTAATAGTGGAAGTTTCTGTCCTAGGCCTTTCCCCTCCCTGAAACAATGTGTTGGTGTTTTATAGAATGTTTTTGTTTTAAATTCCAAAGCCTCAGAGAAAAGGCATAGACATTTTTAACAGGCCAGGCTACTAAGTTCTATGGCAGGGTGTGCCAGCCTGAAACAACTTCAGTAACATCGAAGTAACATGGCACTGAGAGTGTCACAACATGACCCTAATTTAATCATGTTGTGGTAGTCCTCACTGTCGGACTCTTTCCATCCCTAGCACTGGGAGGTCAGTGTTACCCCTCTGTACAAGGGGGACCAGCATGCCCCTTCCTCTGTGCTGTGTCCCCTCCTCCCTTCCCTTTTTTAGAGACTGTACTCCTTCCAAAATCCCATGTCACATGCTCAGTCTGCTGTCACTGACACTGCCAGATTAGGGCTCCTGTGAGGGATCCCAGTTCCACCTGCTTTTAGAGGAGCTGGCAGTCACCCTGCACTCTGCTTCTGGAGCTCTGCGTAATCAATTCTCATGGTCTGGAGAGTCACTGAAAAATGAAGTTAATGCAGTTTGGCCTTGGGGAATCAAAAGACTACAGAATCTGACACAGTCACAGCAGGCTCATGCTCTGTTATCAGCTTATTAAAAATTCCAGTTCCCAGTCTAGGATCAGTCATAATTCCTCTGGACCAACTTAGCAGATGGGAGCCTATTAAGTCTTCTGTAATGAAAGCCTACTGAGAAATACTATTAGTTTAATATTAAAAAATGTTTTGAATGAATTGAAGTTAGATTCTTTTCCACTTATCTTTATTGGAGAAGAGACTGGTATAATTAGCATAAAGGCCTGCAATCATGAATTTTCTGATGCAGTTCTGTTGAAAAATACTGTTATCTCAGTTACAGATGTACTGAGTAAGTAGATGAATGTAGCAGATCTAAACATATGACTGTGTTAAGAGGGTTGGGTGTTGTTTTTTCTTTTTTGCAGCATTTCTGGATGATGAATGTATAGGGCTAACATATGGAACAGCTTCAGTCAGCAGTGCATCCACGGCACAGCTCAGCAGAGAGAAGCAGAGGTGTGGGCTGTACGTGCTATGATCTCCCCTGGCAGTAAATTGTGTGAAGTGCTTATAACTTCCATCTGAACATGACTTATAAAGAGTAGAGCCAGTTTAATAGCAGTGAGATTGCAGAGGATATCTGAAGAAAATAGGAGGTATTGAACAATTCCAGGGAAGCAAAACTAGAGCGTCAATTTTGTCAAAACTGACAAAGGGTACAGATATCTGAAGTGTGGGAGAAAGACTGAGGAGTAAATGGAAAAACAAACCTGGGGAGGAGAAGGCACAGGAAAGAGGCCTTGCAAAACAAAGTGCATATATCAAATTCAGGCCAGTAAAATTCTTAGATTCACCTGTAAGTTGGAACAGCAGGGCTCAAAAATCATTTGGCTGTACATCAGCATGCAAAAGAATACTTGCTGCCAAAAGAACCTCACTCACTGGGAGGTGATCTGAGAACCTCAGACCACTGTGCATGTTAAATGTAAATAACTTGTTTTGCTCCCACTGAAATGCTATTCAGTTTGTGAATCAAGTATAGATGCAATGCAGTTCTTTAACCACCAGCAGCAGTATGATACTGGGTATTTTGCCATGTTTATAATTGTGCAACCTTGTCCATTTTTAAAGCTAATTTAATTGGTCTCTTTTACTGGCAAGACAGTAAAGAGATCTTTCTACACAGGTGAAAAGATGTAGAAGTGTTAAGGTTGATAAAACCCTCACTACAGCTGTCTGGGATTAGGTGCAACAAACTCAGGAGAAAGCTAATGAGTATAATGAGCACTGATTAGAATAAATTCCAGCTGTAACCCAGTAGTTCTGTTTCTGGAAGCAGAAGAAATTGGTTCCCCTATGTATACTCCTTTTTACTCTCACATGGAAATACAGCATGTGTTTCCTGGAGATTGATTTTCCTTTCAACTTTCAGCTGAGCCAGGGAAAATTAAAAAAAAAAAATAAAACCATTATTGAAAGAAAAGCATTTTTACTGAGAACTCTGTGTAACTGATCCCTTATTCACTGATCCTGACAACACTGATGGAAATTTAGTGATGCACTGTAAAACTGAAGTCAGGGTTTGATTGTCTTTGCAAGATAAAATTGATAAAACTGAATCCCAAGGAAGGTAAACAGTGATCCAGCACTGATCCATGTTCCCAGGAACACTTCATCCCAAGTGCAGCCAGAAATGGAAAAATGTGCTTGGAGTGATGCAGAAGTTTGACCTAACTCCCTGCTATCAAGGAGGGAGGTGAGATACAAGGAGTAGGAGGGAGTCTTACACCAAGCAGAGAAAATGATCTGTAGGCTCAGTTGGAGCCTTTATGGATAAAGTGCCTCTGGATCCAGCAAATCATTACTCCTCTCTTCAACACTGAGCAATATAAGATAGAAGTCCAGTATTTTCTCCAATTTCTAATATTTTTGAGATACCTATGATGTTAGAAGGTTACAGTAACTGATGTGAATATCAGCTAAAGTACTAACCCATCAATCAGGGACTCAGAAGGCTGTGTGCAGTAGTCTGAGTAGCAGAACACATGGTAAAAATTTTCTATCTGTTGCATTTCTAAAAGAAAAAAAAAAGTCAAAATTCTGTTTTTTTATATTTAAAATCTGGAGGATTAATGTCTCTTTTGGTGAGAAGAAAGAAGAGGTCAGATCTGTGGCCCTAAGGAATGCTGCTGTTTGACATGAAACAGCTAGACCTAATCTATGACTAAAGCATTTTGCTAGGAAGCTTGAGAGATATTTTGATACAGGGGAAGAAAGCTAGGCTGCCCTGGCTGTTCTAATATTTGAGTTAAAATACAGCTGTGTGTTTCCTTGACAGCAGTGTATGTGCAGCTTCATAAAGAGCAGTTCTCAGACTGGTGTTTGAAAACTCAGCTCAGTAATTCTGATGTGTTGGTACAGTTGGAGAAGTTACATTTTGTACTTGAAGATGCTGTAATCAGTGCACATTCAGTCTGCAATTCATGGGCTGAAAATAATAAATTTTGCCTTTTTATTTCAGTACTTTGCTACCTTAAGAGCAGCGCCTGAGAAGATTGCAAAGTAGGCCAACTAGAATTGCAATTATTGTGCAGAAATTGCTTTGTAACTTCAGTTTCCATAGCATTAAGATCAGCCTCATAGCATTAAGATTGCCTCTCACCAAAAATCCAGCTTATTTTGCCTCAGTTCCAGCATACAGGGGTAAAGCACTGTCCTCAATCATCACTCAGGCTGAATTAACTGAAAACCCATTTCCCATGTCCCAGTATATCAGTGCTAGTCATGCTTGAGAGGAATTATTCTCTCTATTTCTTGCCAGTGCTAGACACGCTTGAGAGGAATTATTTTCTCTATTTCTTACCACCTATGCTCTAAAAAATTCCAGTCTGCCACGATTTTTTAAAGTTCGTCCCACACAGTGCAGATGCTGCACATTAGCAGGTCCCTGTGGGGCAGGACTGTAGTGCCCACCTGAGACCCCTCACTCTGGCAGTTCCCCACAGCTGATGGAGCTCCACTCACCAGCCACCCTTCCCTCCCTCCCCCGGCTCCTGTCCTGCCTTTTGGCTCTCAGATCACAGTCAGGTGGCTTCCTGCAATGTCTTCTAGAAAATCTACACTGCACTGGATTTTCCTGCAGGAAAGTAACAACTTTGAGCATTCACCACTGGAATTTATAAAGGGCTATCACTGCAGAGATACCACTTATGGTAGTTTTAGGGCTGGATACCAAATAAAGAGCCTTAGATGTGGGTGGAAAAACTCCATTATACTGGCTAAAAAAAAGGGTTCTCATCTCCATATGCCTTAGGAAAATCTGAGTCACAGGTTTCAAACTGTGCTTGTTATGGGCTCTGTGTTTCTGTACCTTCAGCCACATTGTTGTGACTTATGTGCAGGGTCAACTGCACTGTAAATATTTAAGTATTATTTAATATGGATAGTATTTCCACTAGAAGATTGAGGCCATTGCAGATGAGAATTTTCTTTCAATAAGAGGCACTTAATTTGTTCTGTTGTTGAAAAAAAAATTGGTTGAACTAGATGAGATATCTGTAGTTTTCTTGCAGTGCCATTCAAAATTATTATAGCTCTCCATCTTAACTCATTTTGGACATGCTTGTGTAGTGCACTCATGCCTGAAATGATCATACAGGCAATTGTTCTTGCTCCTGGGCAGTTTTTTGCAGCCTGTATAGAACATTGCAGTGTTGTGGCTTAGATTACTATTACTACTTAGATTACTATTTTAATCCAATAAATTTTGTTTATACTGCAGACACAGTATAGAAACATCCTTAGTTTGTAGTAAGAGCTGACTAAATCAGACTTTGACTAAATTAGACTCAGACTAACCCTAGTGGATGGATGGCTTGGTGTTCTGAATTTCTTATAACTGACTCCAAAGTAAAAAAGTATCATTGTTATTAAAGTGATAGTGGGCATACAGGTTGCATTGAGAAAATCTTGCAAGTCTGCTAGTTCTTCCAATAGTAAGGAAGGGCAAGTAATCACTGAGAGGTTTTCCTTCACTGATCTTCTCCTTTAAACTTCTCTTCAGATACACTATTTAATTTAAAGCTTTATTCTGTCAGGACTAATTCTGCAAGATAACAATAACAAAAAGGGCTCCATATGCTGGGTTCCATTCATACCTCCTCCTGTGACTAACATCATCACTGCTTTGTGTCTCAGAATCTAGAACCCATGTTCCAGGGATAGATTTGCCACATGATATCTTTGCCATAATCTACAGATATATCAGATCCCTGGATTTCTCACAAACTCAGGATTTTGAGTTTCTTGTGGTATCAGAATTTCTACAGGAATATTGATAAGGTTACAGTGACAGGATTTATTTTCTAAGTTCACAATGCCTAAGAAATTACTCCCTATATAGCTCCTCTAATCCTCTAGCTCCATGCTGGTTTTATTGCTCAAGCCTTGGGAAGGTGGTTAAATCAAAATGTTCTTGCAGTTATGTGGTGCAGGTGAGGAGCCTGAGCTCACTTCATGCCAATGAAGTAACTGCACAGGTCAAGTTTATCACAGGGATACAACAATGAAATACAGAGAAACATAAATACTACAAGTAGATTATTTCCCCCTTCCAAATCATACAGCAGACCACACTTGTCAAGCTTGTCTAGAATTAGCTATTTTAAGTATTTTTATATAGTTCATATAACCCCTGCTTATTTAAAATCCAGTATTTAGACAAAAAAAAAAGGCAATGTAAAGTAGCACAAGTGTTAAGCAGGAAGAATTAGTGAGGTTTTACTGTAAATGTGTGTTTTATCTGGAATATAGCTTAGACTGTGAAAGAACAGAGGGATCTGGATAGATTGGAGCATTGGGCCAGGATTTATTTAAGTCTAAATGCCAGGTTCTGCTCTGGGGTGCTGGCTGACAGCAGTTCAGGACTCAGCAAAGTGCTCTGGCAGCCCAGAGAGCAAAGCACGTCCTGAGCTCTGCCAAACACTGTAACCAGCTGGGCAGAAGAGAGGATTGTCCTGCTGCACAGGACTGTCCTGAGCACTGATGCAGCCTCACCTGGTGCTCTGTGCACTTCTGGACCCCATCATTTAAGAAAGATGTGAAGATCCTTGTGTGTGTGCACAGAAAGGCAGCAGAGCTGGTGAAAGGAAATGTCCTTTGAGGCGTGGCAAAGGACTTTGGGCTTCTCTGGTTTGTGGAAAGTAGGCTGAGGTGACCTCATTGCCCTCTACAGCATCCTCCAGAGGGGAAGTGGGCAGGGAGGTGCTGAACTTCTCCCCAGAGAAGGTATCCAGTGATAAGATGCTTGGGAAGGGTTCAAAGCTGTATCACAACAGTCTGGATTCAGACTGGACACTAGGAAGCATTTCTTTACCAAGAGCATGGTCAGGTGCTGCAACAGGCTTCCAGTGGCAGTCAATGCCCAAGCCTGTCAGGGTTTTAAGAGGCATTTGGACCAGGCCCTTAAAGCATGCTTTAACTTGGTCAGCACTGGGTGATTGTGGTAGGTCCTTTCCAACTGAAATAATCTATTCTAAAAGCAATATTTGATTTTACAATGGGAGATACTTCATGGCATCCAGCTAGAAAGGGCTAATAAACCAGCAAGTGCTTTTTTGAAAATAACACTTTTAATACCAATACATTATCTTGTCGTGCACTATGTGGCTGCCAAGTTAGTAGAATTATTTCCCTTTAGTTTTGGTAAGAGCAGGTCACATTCTAAATGTTTGCTTTCAGTACACGTTGAAGAAATGCCTAAGCTGAAAATTGAAAAGAGGTCCCGTTTACTGCATAGTGATCAAAGCATGACCCCTTACTGGCAAGAAAGAGAAATTGAAAACTAATTTCAAGGCTCAGGATTAATTCTCTGTCAAATTGACAGAAGAGAGCCTACACTAGAATACATTTAGCACAACTGTAGAACCTTCTCTTTATCTGTTCCTTTCAGAGTGCAGCTTATTACTTTGATTTCATGGTTCCATCGCATAAGCATTTTAAAAGTTAGCTGTCTGAATTTGGTCAAATATCAACAAACACAGGCTTTTTACCAAATGAATCTATCAGTTTGCTTCCTATTAACATCACTGTTCTCTGCTGATGACCTTTTCCTGAGTGTGTGTTTTTCTATCTTCCCTGCAGTAATTGCTGGAAATGATTGTCATGTAAGGAGCTGGCTATGGCAAACAGGAAACATCAAAGCACTACAGCCAGCATGCTGGATCACAGAGCCAGAGCTTGCCCGACTTCATCTCACAACAGGGAGCCTGAAAATGAAGAAAGTGACCTTCCCATAGAAGATTATGCAGCAAAGGAGGCAGAACTAGCAACTGTCAGAGCAGGTAGTCCTACCCCTGTGGAACACGAGTGCAATGACCATAGTGGAGATGGTGACTCCAGCTCTGACTATGTAAACAACACTTCAGAGGAGGAGGACTACGATGAAGGCTTGCCGGAAGAGGAGGAGGGGATCACATACTACATCAGATACTGTCCAGAGGATGACAGTTACCTGGAAGGAATGGACTGCAATGGGGAGGAGTATGCTCCCCATGAGGAACACCATGTTGAAACAGATGAGTGTCAGGAAGCTGTAGAAGAATGGGCTGAAGGCAAAATTCAGCACCAAGATGAAAACGAGGTGATGGACAGGCAAGAGTGGCAGGAAGGTCAAGATAATGGCATTCAGATTTTGGAGGATGAAGCATCATCTTTGGAGATCCAAGACCAAGAAGAAAACATTCAGTACTGTCAAAGTGAAGGTGACTATCCGGACTATTACCCAGCAGAGGCTAATGGAAATTCACAGGGAATATCACCATACCATTCTAGAAAAGAGGATGCAGAGCTGGAAGAGCAGGAAGAGGACATTGACCAGATTGTAGCAGAAATCAAAATGAGTATGAGCATGAGCAGTATTAACAGTACAACAGAAATGAGTCCAGAGCACAGTGGGACTGAAAATATGGCACATGACTACAAAGAGACTTGTTCAAAGGGAGAAGCTGTTCACGGTGCTAACAGGCACGAGGGGAGGCCAAAATCACTGAATATCCCATCTGCCTCTAAGCACAGTGCAGATGTGCATCGAGGTTTTAAAGCAAAGTCAAGATCCCCAGAGGACAGACAGAAGTGGCCACAGGAGCAGGTATGAGGTGCTTTTTTTAACCAGACTGTCAGAGGCATTATGCAAGAGTTACATTAGTTATTCCAAACAAAATTAGCAATATTTTTATATCTATTAATATGTAAATGTATTAGCAGTATTTTAAATTTTAGTGTAACTGCATTCACATAATCACATTGTGTGTTTAGAAAGAGGTGCTAAATGTAATCAGCAGATGAAGAGATCTAGCAAAGAGGCTTTGCACAGAGAAGAGACAATTCAAACAAAGGTATTCCAGATACATGGGGCAAAACCACTTTCTTTACACTATTTTCATTCTGCAGTGACACCCCGGTCAAAACTTAAAACTGGGGTCAGCATTGAAGTAATTGATTTTTTTTTCCCATTAATGGCTCCTGTACCATTGCCTTAGTGGTTGATAATTTTCTGGTTTTGATAGAATGTATATCAAATTTAGATACTGCATATCTTAAAAAAAACTTCAAGAAGTGCCTGCATATTGCTGTGGGGTTTTTTTTACTAGCTGGACATATCTTGACCTTGACAAGGAGGAAGAAATAAGAGCTTTACTCTTACCACAAATGCTGTTAAGCAGTTTTATCACAAGAATGATGTAGAAGTTAATTTAAACTGTGCATGATCTTTTCTTGTTCTAATGCTGAGTGCCAGAAAAAGAGTCTAAGAATGAAGCCCAAGATTTTCTAAAGGAAAAGAGGGGTGACTTTTTTTCCTGACATTTCAAATTGAACATGGTTGCTTATTAGAGAGATATACCTCATTCCCTAATGCCATTTTAAAGCCTTGACTTTGCATCTCTAAAATTATATGCAGTTAAATAGTAGTTATCTTTTGCAATGAACAGATCTACCTAAAAGAGGCAAAACAATGTGTGCTTGGATAACAAACTACTAAGGATAAATGAATTATTTTGCCTTATCTTTAATTAAAATGCTTTATTAAACTTCACATGCATAAGTTTCCTGTTTCAGCTTTATCAACTCCGTAAATAGGATTTTCTATAATTAAGTGCCCCACAGTTAAACAATTTAGTATAGGTGATTCCATTAAAATACATTAATTCCTCTGAAAAACAGTAAAAGGAAATCAAATGCTTAAGTATAGGCTGATGAAACAGGTTGACCTTCATTATAATTGTGAACAAAAAAAGTCTTAGGGGGATATTTTCAGATTTCCCATATCTGCAGCAAGTTTTTAATATTCATTACTACATTCTATTTCCAGAAGTATAATTATAACCAAATTGTGCAACTTACTATATTCAGTGCCCTACTGCCAGCCTAGAAGTCCCTTAGTGAATAAGCCTGCTGATCTTGAATGGTTGAACAGCTACTAGATGTTGGCTGGGAGCACAGAGGTTGAGGTAGCATGTTCTAGACTTAGTGATGGCCTTTCTCCCAGCAACTGCTACTGGGAGTGCTGTTCCTTGCAAGTTCTCAAAGTATTTGCAGAACAAAACACAAGTTCCTCAATAAGAAAGTCAAGCACTGAGGAATTCTAAGCAATTGTTGGGTTTTTCCACCTCACTGAACATTGCCCATTCAAGACAATATTCTAAATAGACCATCATTTTAACAACTTTCTGTTGTTTTGAAGTTTATTTATCAAAAGCTGAGATTAACTGCATTGTACCTTTGTCATTCTTAATAGACTGCTAACAGCTGAGGGTTGTGTAACACCTGAGTATTGATTTAACTGCCCCATCTGAAAAAAACCAAAAAGTACCTAAATATTTCTGAACTGCCCATCTGAGCTTTGACTGTTATCTCCTGTCAGTCTTGGACCAATGCCTTCATGTTATTTAATAACAAGGGAAGCACTGCTGTGGTAGATAACCCCAGGCTGGATGAAGCCACTGAGCTTATACCACCACTTTTAATAGCAACCACAAACTCCTGTCTGAATGGATAGAAAGCACTGGACAGTACACAGAGTTTCATTCCTTCAAACATGGAGACAGGAAATTAGAGACACAGCAGTACAGGTATCTACTCCAGATCAGGCTGAACAAACTGGGTGTCAAGGCAAGCATTTCATTTATAAGAAAGGCAACAAGGCACAGCTGCTGTGCACTTGACTGAAGAGAAGAGCACAAGCCTTCAAAGTAAAAAGTGTGAAGTGGTATTTCTTACAGAGATACAGAGGCTCACAAATGGTCACATGAGGTAATTGTCCCTCTACTCACCTCAAGACTTCAGGGGTGTAAAAGAAAGAATAAAAAAAAAAGTTCAATAACCTTTGGTGAGAATTACTTGAATGTGTGTGTCATGAGAAAACTGGTCTTACCGTGTTGTGTTCTCACCTACTGTAGATAATCATTCTCAGCTTCACCCACAAATCAGGCTCATGGTGAGGGCATTAGAGTGAGAGTTGAGTACCTATTTCTGCCTTTCAGAGACATCTGTTCACTTTAAAAATTTTAAAAGGTTCATTAAAACCTTAGCAAAAATACAACAAAAAGACTAAATGAGGAAAAATTGCAGTGCTGGAAGCTGCCTTCCTGGCTGCCTACCATCTGGCCAGTTCATCTCCAAGATGGATGCTCAGTCTTTTATACCATGGGGGGGGGTCCATCAGCCAACCCTGGCCCCTCCCAAAGTCTGTCAGTCAGCTCTTCTTTGCTGTTTATCAGTGGAGACTGCTCTGTAACTGGATTGGAGGTCAGGCGTTGCCATGCCACACTCCCCAGCAATCTTTTCCATTCCCAACTGCCCCATGCAAGGGACACCTGTGCACCCCTTCTTTTCACCTGTCCTAGACAACCCTGGCTGTCTCATGGCAACAATACAGAGGGGGGAAAGGGAACTCTGGGGAGAACAGAGGACATCTAAACTACAGTAACATAACTATACATCAATAAAGCTTCTCTTAATATTCACACAATATTCATCTCTTAATTGCAAGAGCCAGTCATCTCATTATCCATCTATAACATGCCCAAGTTAGTTTTTTTCTTGGTAGCTCCTTAGAAGTCCTTAGCACAAGGTGTGGTTGGATGTTTAGCATTAATACTGGACCCGAAAGAATTTAGATAAAGTGGAGAGGATTTTGTTATTCTTCTGAGGTGTTCAATTATTTTAATATTTACTATTAAATATTTATTTATTTATTTATTTATATTTACTATGAAATGACAAAGGGATGGATGGAATTAGAGTACTGCCTAAATGAGCCTGTGTCTTGTTTGTGAAACCAAGATACCATAATTTTAACTACAATATTTAAACCAACTACAATAATTCAATTTCTTCCATGAGGAAAGGAAAAAAACCCAAGGCTATTGTCAGTACATTTGCATGCTAAACTTACTGCATGCAGAGAAGCTGCATAGAAAAGCCTTGGTTTTGTCACCTTGCTAAAAGATCTGTTATTGTAAGTTTGCATCTCACAGTACAAAATATCATGCTGAAAGGGATGATAGAGGCATACATACTGCATATAGAGCACTTTTTTGCCTCAGTTATCTTTAAATAAATGTAGATTTAAATGCTTCTAGGTTAAATCAAGATATACTGTGTGTATGTCAGTTTTTGTAAACAATGAGCAAGCAGGAAGGTGCATTTGTTGTTTTATGTACCTAGTATGCTATCCTTAGCTTTTTCATATTTCTGCTCCTCTCTTTCCTGCCTCACATAGGTAGAATTACTGCTTGTTTACATTCCATTAAAATACACAGCTATTAATTCTTAGCTCATGGTAGTTGTTAACATTCTGTTTGCAAGACATTTTCTAAATAACAAGTAAACAAATGTGATTTTAAAGGTTCCTATTGCTGGGTTTGCCCCAGAAAACAGTCACTTTATAAGAAATACCTAACAATTTACAGAGAAGGAAAAACAAAGTAAGCATCCTGTTTGACTTTCAGTGTGGGCAAGTTTCCTATCTTAAATACAAGTGCTCAGGCTTCAAAACTTCAGGGATATATGAGCTTGGCTTGATTAGCCTTTATTTGTAAATACTTCTAGGGAAGCACTAAAGAGGATGATTAGCACTAGACAAGTCTGAGGGAAACCTAGAATGTGAGGATGATGAGAATGTGTCCTCTTCTATCTTATTCAAGCAAATCCTATTTACCAACAATAAAAGAAAATGTTTTTAACAGCACCAACACCTATCCTACCTCTAACATTTTGAAGAAACAGGAATCTTCCATGAAATTTGCCTCCTTTTCAAAGGAGGACTGTGGCATTCACATTCTCTGAAAAAATTCCTTCACCCAGGATTTTTCTCCTGGGAAGCTGAGAGGCCTCAGAGAAAAAGGAAAACAATTGGTATCTCCTTTGCTTCTCCTGTGTGGAATGTGTTTGGAGATTGTTTACCCACAGGTGATTGTTTCACTGGACTCTGGTGTGAGTTGTTTTAACTCTTTAGCCAATCAGGGCCAAGCTGAGACTCTAGAAAGGGTCACAAGTTTTCATCATTATGTATTTAGCATTTCTGTATTCTTTAGTATAGTTTAGAATAGTATTCTTTAATATAATATAGTATTACAAAGTAATAAATTAGCCTTCTGAGAACATGAAGTCAAAGACATCATTCCTGCCTTCGTCGGGACATTCCCTGCAAATACAGTAGAGGACCTCAGAGGAAAGTCTGCTTTTCAATGATACTGCCTGTGACACTGAATCCTACTGCTTCTCATTTCTCAACCATTCTTTCATAACACTGGCATACCTTTGAGAACCTAACCAAATATGCTTGCACAAACTGCCCTAGTAGGGACACCACGAGCTCCTGCAGTGTCAGTCTGCTTGCACAACTCTCAGATAGGCTGTGTCCTTCTCCTTCTTCAACATGGAAATCCAGAGACAGACTACAGATCCCTACAAAAATCTGTGAAAAAAAATTTAGCAAAGCCATTATATTTTATCTCTTTCCCCCCTCCAAAAGCTTTGCAAAGGTCAATGCTGCTACTGTGCTTCCCTTGCCTGTGCTGGTAGAGCTCAGTATTGACACAAATACTTATTTCCTTCTCTCAGCATGGGGACAGTGCTCTGCTGCTGCAGAGTCCAAATCCAGGAGTCTTTTGTCTGTTAAAGATTTCACCTTTAGAACAGCGTGAAGAAACTAAAATGACAGCAGTCTAGAAAATGTGTTTCTTAGGAATGTCTTGCTGGAAGTCAGCCTGTGTATTATGGGATACAATTGAGAACAGTTTGTATAAAGCACAAATTGGTGTAAATGAAGAGTATCAAAGAAGGTTTCTGCATTCTCCTGTGTGCCCTAGGCAGCTGTGGGGCAGAACTAATAAATATCTGTTACCAAGTGACAGTTCCCAAAGTTACCAAGTACTTACTGAAAGTGCTAAGCAGTTGAAACAGTCTCAAACAAAACCAGATTCTCTGTGCTAATTGACCAAGTCACAGAGTTTTAGCAGTCAGCTCCTGACACCAGTCGACAGCAAAATCAATGTCTGCTGCCTAAAGATGCAGAAGTGACAAAGTCTTCTCAGGAAGTTTAAATCAGAAGTCTGCATGTCTCCCTAAAAGTTCAGCAGAGCTTTTTCTCTGAAACTCATTATAGCTGGTTCTCTATTTTAAATATATGCAAGGACAAAAGAAAAAAATTGTTCTTTGAGGTGGTCAAAATAAATTGGAAGTAATTTTAATGTCTACTGAAATTTGATAAAGTATTGAAATAATTTTGTGGAATGCTTAGATCTCTCAACTTACTCTGACTCCTCTTTTCCCAAACTTGACTTGTTTACTTGGAATTACTCATCAGAAATTTTTTTTCTTTTCACTCCTGACACGTACTAGCACCACCACTAAACTAACACCTAAGGAATGGAATCTTTGTGAGAGAATCTGACCTTTTTTCCTGTGATCAGACAGTCATTTCTTTCTTAAAGTTCTGCTTACTACTTGGGTGAATCTTTGCTTTGTGTATGTTGTCTTACCTGACAGTTGTCACTACTGAGCTCTAATGTGCCTGATTCATTAGCATATTTTGTTCTGCTGACTAAATATTAGTCATAGGAAATCATTTGTCTAGAGGTGAACATAAAGACTTGTTTTGCCTGCAGCTACATACTGTGTTTAAAGGTCAGAAGCCAAGGAGTTACATTCCCACTTTAACATTCAGGCTGACCCTTTCAAATAATCCTTCCATTTGCACAATTGTTGAGACAAGTTTTTATTTCTGAAGCTTTACAATGGAAGGGGCATTTTGGACCTATTTTTATGTATTATAGGGAACTAAGAAAAAAGGGAAAATGAAATATCCTAAACCATAAAAATTTGTTCCAGAAATCACCTTGGTTTTCCAGATTTGTAACACTGAAAATCTGGGCCATGAAAACTTTCTCAGTACTTAGAGGACATGGCCACTCTCCATGCTGGGCGCTGGTGTTGTGTGACTTGGGTCAGGTCTGGAAATGAAATTCTGCCCCTGAGACTACTGGAACAGGAAAAAAGGAGTGTTGTGCAGTTTAAAATACTTAGTGTTTTCTTTGTGTATGATTTTATATTTTCTCTTTCACATTTCTTCTAAAGCCTGAGGTTGTACTTCCAGCATCCTGTAGATTTGCTTGGCCCACAAGGAAGGAGATGCCACAAAGTACCTCCTACAAACAGGATCCTACATTCAGTGCTAGAATTCTGTTTTTCACACCAGAGATGCCCATTAGGGCTGTTTTGATTTTGTACAATACTGGGAATAAACAAATTTAAAAATTCTGATTTTGCTTTCTGATTTATTTGGACATGATAGCATTTGACTTAATTTCATATGAAAAATTTGCACTGACATAAAATAATTTATATTTAAATCAGTACTGTAACTGCTACTTAATGATAATTGAAATGCCCTATTATTTACATCAAAGTAGATACTTTATTATAATTAAACAGCTTAACATTTTTATGTGAAACTGATATTTGCTAAATTACAGTAGGAAATACCAACTGCTGTATCACATTACAATATTTTGGTACCAGTAATGAATACTGATTGTACATAAATAACTTCAAATAAGTAATGGATGTGAAATCCTCCCTTTTTTCCCTGCAGATGTGCAATGGTTTAGAGCAGCCCAGGAAGCAGCAGCGTTCAGACCTCAATGGCCCAGCTGACAATAACAATCCCCCCGAGGTAGGTACCTGGGGCTGCTGGTTGTGCTGCCTGCAGCCAGGCTTCCAGCAGGGACAGCAGCCCTCACACTGTCAGCCTTCTCCCTCTCACACACAAACCTAAGCTCCCTTTCTTTTCCTGAACTGACAATAAATACCATATCTGCCTACTCTGAAAAGGCTTTGAACTATACCCATGAATTTTTGCTGCCTCATTCATTTTATGTAACTGTCTATGGCATGTACTCAAGCCTAAATTTTTCTGATGACATGCAGAGTAGGGACAACACTTCAGAAGTTCTCTTTTTTGGGTTATTGGAGTGCAAAAGTGGCATCCAAAAGAAATTGTGTTCTGCTTCCATTCCTCCCCCGCCCCTCCCAGTGTCAGTCCTGGCTTAGTCAGCTGTGAAGAGACACAGTGATAGACAGACCTGCTCTTGTCACTGAAGACTGGAGCAAAGGAAACATCTGAGAGTGCAGAATGAGTTGTGCTTGGGGCTAGACACAATGAAATGAAATTGAGACTTAAAAGCAGAAGTCTCTTATCTCTAAACCATAACATATTTAGCCTGTAGCCTGTTATATTAATGAAGAGGCACATTTCTAAAGCCTTTTCCCATAATGGAGAAATCAGCCTCTTTCCTGGAAATGGCAACAACTGAGGGGGCTGGCAAAAGACAAAGAATGGAAGGTCTGTATCTGTTCTAGGGACAGTAGCCTAAGAAGAGCACTGTTATGGCCCCTGCTAAGATTACGTGTAATTCTATGTACCGAGCAGTCAGGGACAGTTCTTTTCATTCACTGGCCCAGAATCTTGCTTTGTAAGACATTGTTAAATGTTCTTATTGGAAATTTGGGAAATTACTAATAGGCAATGTGATCTAGTAGGCAACTGATTGAATTGGGAATTGCTGGTGTGTATTGTTCATTTGACATCAGACTTCCTAGGCCATTTTCATGGTCTTCCTCCTGCCTCCCTTATTTTTTGTTTGGTGAGACCTTAAAGTACTTTGGGACTCCTAAGTACAGAAGCACTGTGTAACAGTGTTAGGTTGGGTTAATGACTGTGATGTGATGTGTTCAGTGTGCTAAACAGTGCCTATGTGACAGTTGTCAGCTGTTTAAATATAATAACAATTCACTTCATTGTGTGAAAGTTATTTTGTTACAGCTATACCATTTTTATTTCTCAACAGACAAAGAAAGTGTCTTCCTTTCCAAGTTTTGTTGATGGTAAGTTTGACATCATCCATAATTAAAGTAAGATGAAGTGGAAGCAAATACTTTAATATATATAAAAGATCACAGTTCTGAAAACCAGTCAAACCCAGGAGAACACAGCTGAGAAGTTTGAGTGTGGAAGTATTTAACGTTTTCACCCTCCTTATGGCAATGGGAGCCTACTGGTGATAAAAAAAGGAGGAGCAGGTAGAGCTCCCAGAAGGTTTCAGGTGAAAATGAAGAACAGCTACAAATCTGGAAGATGTTAAAAAGGTGTAACAGTGGGCCCCAGCAGGAGGTTTATGAATGTGTAAGAGCACTGTGTTCTTCAGGGCCCATTATTGAACTCTGGGAACCTCAGCTGTCAGCACAAATGGAAAGGTTGTCCCATACTGACCAAACAATGGTAATCCAACCTCTTTTCAGGAGAGCAAAGCTTTCACGTTTCTTCAATCTCTTCTGCAGTGCTATTACATGTATTCTGTTTGAAGGAAAATAAGTCAATTTATTAGCACAAGCGGGTGGACAGAAATAAAAGAGGATTGTACTGAGAAACATTACCATTCTCTGATTCACAGACAGCTGAAGAACCTTTCATTGGGAAAATGCACACAGCTCTTCCTGCAAAGAAAATGACTACACTGTAAAGTGAGAAAAGACAGTAGGGCATTTTCAAGAATCTGATCCTTCAGATCTGCCATGAACATACACAATAGAAGGCTTAAAAGAATGTGAAAAACTTAATTTCTAATGCCATTCTCAACTCAGGGAAAACTTAATACAATTTAGCATAATATTTGGATATCCAACACATTTTTCTTTTATTGCCTGATCTCACCAACTTGACAAGCATTTTCTGTTTCAGTAATTTACTTAAAGAACTAGAACAAATGGAAAGTTCAAAGATTGTCCCTTCAGGTTGACATCTGAGGGATATCACATGGAACACTTGGCATGCACTGGCTAACAGGCCCTACATACAGGCACATTTAAAGACATTCCCCAAGAGTGGCAGAGACAAGAAAGGAAGCTGATGCTTTGTAATAAGCATCTGCTGATTGCATAGTGGACAGGCACAAAGCAAGGCCAGCATGCACAGAACATAAAAGCAGCTGAGACAATTCGCCCCTCACGGCGCTGCAGATACAACTGCACATTTTAATTTTACTGGGATAAAAAGGTGATGTCTTTTTCTTTACATACCAGTCAGCTCACTACTCTGCTGGAAAGGGGTCAGGATACCTTTTACATAATATAATACAATACCTTTTTTTAGTTCAATCATTTTGCTTGCTCTGATTTTTTCTGTAGTGGCACAGTATGTGAGGATAAGCTGTCTATTAGGCTTTTTCTATTGCAGGTATTATGTAGCATTGTCTAACACAAGTAAATACATGGCTCACTAGGAGCTTATGATAGCTTACAAGACTGCTCTCTGAACTCTGAGAAAAACACAGTTTTTATTATTAATTTGTATGTAGAGTCTCAAAAAGTACAGGACCCTTCTGCACATAAGAGAAGATTCTGCCAGCTAACACTGCTGCTGTTCCCTGGGCTTTGACAGAAATACCACAGCCATATTCTGGTTATATTCCTACTCAGTTTTAAAGCACTTTCAGCATGACTCCTTAACTACAGTAGCTATATCTATATTTCTATTTATACATAATTTTTTTCATATGCCATGTGAACATAAAGAATATCTTTTAATCTATCATATCTAAATGTCCTTTACTGTTAGAATTATTTTAGTAGTAGTACCACCACTACATGCTCATAGGAGTAATTAGTTCTATGTTCAGTGTTTCTAGCTGTTCTGCACTCTGTCCTATCACCATAAATCTTATTCCCTTACACAGTAAGAAGCATAATGAAGTAAAGAAGTCAGTCAGAATATGGAAGTAGTAGATAGACATTCTGCAAAGTGACTTATGCCCTGTGTCCATTTATTCCTTATGAAAAACCTGCTGCAGTGCCACACATCCCAAGGTCTCAGTGACTTCTGATAGTTGAGCAGGAAACTGAACTTCTGTGCTCAGAGTGCAATCTCTAAATACTGTCTGACTCCTTGGCTTACATGATGTTAGGCAGACATAAAAATGCATTCTTAACAGATTAATGAATTCAGTTATGCTGAATTATTGATTTATTTTTATTAAGTTTTCTTTTTTTCTTCTTTTATGAATACAAACATTAATTAAAAATCTTTGGACATAGTCCATTTAGTCTAGAATTATCTTTATACTTGTTACATTCGTAGACCAGCAGAAAACCAAGTAATCTCTATTGCCTTGACAAGTGCAGAAATTTGCAGTTAAATTTCTCTGAAATAGTTATCTAATGTTTAAGCACCAATATTCAACAAAAAATTCCAATCTTTGCTCACATCAAACTAACCTTCACATTTGAAACCTGTTCCTTCTTCCCTTCCTCATCAGTAAGCCTTTGTACACTCTTGCAGTCAAGGGCATGCTTAAGTGCTCTGATGAGCTGGGACCTCAGCCAAGTCTGCATTTTTGCATTATTTAAAGCAGACAGAGATAAGGGAAGAAAACACCCAGGTGACCCAATTTGACCCTGGCAATTTTCAGCACCATTCCATCCTTCCAAGAGATGTCTTGCTTTACCTGACAGTTGCTTACATTGCCTTCATAATGGGAAATGTATGTTGGAAATGTTTTCTGCCCAACATGTCTTTTTTTTCTCTATTATCTATTGCTGTAAGCATATTCTGCATGCTGCTGATTTATACATGATGTAGCTGACTGTTGCTAGTAAAATGATTCTGCAAAACATAATTTTTTAAAGCTCTGAAAAGACAACCAATGACATTCAACTAAAAAAGCCCCAGTCTTTAAGAAATCCAAATTAATAACATTATGATTATAAAATTGCTTAACACCCTAGATTACTTCCATGCTCAATAATTTTTTCATACAAATTAGTTAAAAACACCCATTGCTGTCACAAACAGCCAAGACATGAGAACAAATAGTTTTTTCCTTTGTAACATCCATAGGTTGCACAGACCCCAAAGATACTCTGGGCATTTTGCTCGATGTAGTAATGATTCTATGAGAATTTGCACAAAGAATTGCAGTTTTACTTGTCTTCAGACACAAACATTTCAAGAAAATTAATCTAAATTACCTACTAAGGGAGTTTACTTAAACTGATTTAAACATGTGGGTAAGCCTATTTGAGAGTTAAAGCAATCTTGATTCAATTTAGCCTCATTTACTTAGCCCGAAGTGAATGAAAGAAAACAAAATTAAAGCTACTTTAATTTTGAGTGAGTGTGTTGATGCAGGTATCTAATGAAGTTTTGCTACCTTAACATTAAATTCACGTGCTTAATTAATTTCCCTCTCTGCTGCCCTTGAAACAAGATGTCAGTATCATGCAACATGAGTATTTTGTTGCATGCTGGAAGAAGTATGAGACTAAATTCTAGGCCTGAAAAGACAAATGAATAACACCATCAGAAGAGGCACCATACAATATACACCATCCATCTGCTGAAAAATATAATGGTACAGAGATATTAGCAAACAGAAGCAGTGATACAGGAACAGAGTTCTTGTGGAATTTTCATTTCCTTTGATTTCTTTTAGTGAATTAAGGCTGCAAGAACAAGGACTGTTTTTTGAGCTATTGAAAGACTTGGCCTTTATGAAGAGTTTCAGTAACTTCTAAATTATTGGCTTCTCAAGGATTTCTTTGAGGGTTTTCATACTTCTAGTGGAGATTGTCAAGATATGTTTTTATGCTTTCCCAATACTTCAAAAATTTTAAATTCCACAGAATTCTATTCTGAGATGTAATGGAGATCTAAACCATTACTGGATTTGTACAGATGTGAGCTAAATCACATGTGTTCTGTGGTATACAATGAAGATTAAAACAATGGTGTTTGATAGCAAACCAAATACCTCCAATTTGTATGAGCATTGTTAGTTAATGTCAGGTCTCTGAAGAGTACAGGACTGCTATAAATATATATCTACATGTTTATATACCTTGAGTCCTGAATCACAAAGACTGTGGGTTTTGGCTGGGGGTTGAGATTTCTGGCAGGTGGATTTGAGATCTGCAGGGATGAATAAGTGTCAGCAACACTGCCTAAAGAGGAAAGTCACTCATTTTAATCTTGTTTATATTCTGTTGGAAGACTTCTGCTAAATTAGAATGGGAATACGAAGGATAGGCAAGCTCACTGAAAGATGTATGTGTAAACCACTATTTCAGTACATTTAATCAGCATAGCATACCATATATTCTTTCCACATAATAATCTTCTACATTGACTTGATTCTAAATAAATTGAACACCAAGCAATAAGCCTTTTTTAAAATTAACATTCCCCTTCAGTGTCATTTTACTCCTCACACAAGATTTTTATTACTTTAAAAAAATGCATTAGAAGGTCATCAAGTGGATCTAGCTCAAAGAACATTTCTTTTATAAAACTGTTGAGGCATAAAAAATGTTCAGTATCAAGAGATTTCAGCCAAACTGTGGAATGACTGTTCCTTACTGTCAATCTAATCAAATTGGATGTAAAGCTTAACAGCTGGATAAAGAGGATGGTGAGCACAGTCCCAGTATTAGAAAGGTTGTTCAAGCCTCAATATCCTTAATTCAATTCCTCATCTCCCCACTCCTTAGAAAGGCAGTAACCATAAATGCCTTCTGTCAGTTCCAGGGCCTTGTGAACCTGAGGACCTCATTGATGGAATCATCTTTGCAGCCAATTACCTGGGCTCCACCCAGCTGCTGTCCGAGCGCAACCCCTCCAAAAACATCCGCATGATGCAGGCCCAGGAGGCAGTGAGCCGGGTCAAGGTAGGGCATCTTCCTGCCCTCTAGAATACTCTCTCATCCTTTAACAGCTGATCCCTCAATGCTGCAGGATCTGCAGCCTCAAACCTCTCCTGAGGTGCAGTTAGGTAAGTAGAGATCAGTATTGTAAATACCATTAGTTTACAGTGCTTGCTGTAAAAATTCATACAGCAAAATAGAAATTATTCTGGAGTCTATTCAAAATTCTTTGGAAGCTCTTTAACAAATTCAAGTATGGGAGACAAATTGCAGATTGCAATTAGAAAATATTCCAGTGGCAAAGCACTGGGGTATTTCTTTGACTGTAGTTTTACTCTTCTGTTATTACTTTCTTCAACTTACTACAAATTGAGAAAATTACTCTCAATATTATTACTTATATTATTTTTTTTAGGACAAGAATATTCATTGCTATTGTGTTTGGATTTGGTGTTATTTACAGTGAACAATTTATTTGTAAATAACATATCATAGACTGCTTCATAGAGCTCTGTAAAGAAAATAGTATTTTGATTAAGAATCTAAGTAGTAGATTTTTATTTTAGAAGTTATTTTACCTCTGCTGTAAATATCTCATCTGAATAAACACACTGTTAAAGGCAGACTTAAATGCTAGGAGAAAAAGTATGTGCATAGTCAATGAAGTATTTAATTGCTAAATTTTGCATGGTTTTGAAGAAAACAAGTTTGGAAAGGCCACTTACAAGGGATTGTCATGACTGATGATTGATTTAGTATTTAGAAAGAAGTGGAATGCAAGAAAGGCCCAGTTCTTTAAACTTTCCAAACCTTTCTGTTTCTATTTAGCATACTGTGATATCTCAAGCTACTGTAAGTAGTTGTTGATTGCAATTAACTCCCTAAAAACTGTTGTATGGATTAATGCCATCCCCAATCTCTCAGGGGTACCTGACTACTCTAGACAGTCATGGCAGGGGGCTTGAGCTGTGTTTTGTTCAACAGTCACATGTAGATGTGTGATCAATATGGACAGGAAACCTTGGGGTTTGCAAGTGCTGCCCTTTTTGACTGCTGTAAATTTGGCAGGATAAGTGTTGGGAGCAGCTGATAACAGACAACACTTTGGTACCAATTCTTTTGTAATCAATTGTGAACGTGCACAATGCCATGAAATCCAGTTATGCTTGAGAACTGCATAAGGTATAAACAAATCGTTCTCTCTTCCACATCATTCCCCCACTGCTCCCAGATTTTTAATTTTCAGCAGTCTGGATTCACAGTCCAAGTTTCCCTGACTTCCCACACTGTGTTTTCTCT
>NW_005054313.1:8097492-8113371 GCF_000277835.1 Geospiza fortis | reverse complement strand
CTTTGTGTACATCTGTCTGCATTCTTTTTTTTTATGCTACTCCTCAGAGGATGCAAAAGGCGGCTAAAATCAAGAAAAAAGCGGTGTGTAAACTGTTTTTCTTGAATGCTAATGTTTACTTACACTTTTGTTGTCCTTGTTTTCCATGGAGTGTCATGTCTTTCATTACAGATCCTCATAAAGTTGTCATTTTGGTTTCTTCTTTGGTCTGCAGTAGAATAGTGAATGGAGTAAAATGAACTCATTTCCTTCATTGTTCATTTGCTGGAGTGCCTGTCTGCTGCCCTTCTCCTGTTGAATACCTGTGATTTGTTTACTGCAGATGTACAGCCATTGTTATCTGGGAGATGTTTTTGAATGTAATGCTTATTTTGATTTTACTAACCAAAGCAGTAAGATGTACTTCCTGTGCCTGTGACTTACTGTATATTTATTAAGTTATTGTTGATATTTAAAACCAAAATAAATTCACCACATAGTAGCTGGAACAATTCATACAGGAAACATTGCACCGTTAAAAACAATACTTCAGATAACTAAATACAGGTGACAAAAATATCACCATAAGGATGGAAGCAATACAAGTAGTATCTGCCAAAGTATGTGCTTGCTTTGTGTTTCACTGGAAGATAATTAGAATAAAATTAATCTAAATGAATTATAGGCATAGCGAAGGCTTTATAACTCCAAAAAGGATTAGCAAATACGTAATTCTCATCATGAGCCAGTGTCTGACCTGGAGACTGGTGCCTGCCTTTAGCCCAGGCTGAGACAATCTGTGGCCATTTTATTCTGAGGCTGCTGCCACAGGTGCTGCTCAATACCAGCTGCAGTGGTACCTGTGCCCAAGCAGCCTGGAGGAATCCAGGTGTTCCTGCTGGACCAGAGAACAAGGGCAGCTCTTGGACAATGCTTCAGTGAGAGGTAGCAGCTGCTTTGCCACCTCTTTTCCTGTTTTCTCAAGTGGACAGAGCCAGGACTCACATTGGAGCGTGGCATTACATTGTAATAATCCCTCTTGCCTTGTGACCATGCCCTCTGATGGGATATGGAAGTGTTTCCCTAGTGAGCAGTGCTCAGAAGCAGCTGTGGTCTGAAAGTCCCCTGATGGCCTTCTGTGATATGAGAGAAACAGCAGTTCAGTGCTTGGTTCTTTATTTTCTAGGAAAACCCCCAAAAGCTAAAAAAAAGTCCTAAACCCCACCACAGCACTGAGCATCAGTTTACACTTTTTTTGGTGAGCCCACTGAAGGTGGCAAGGGCTAAACAGCTGATGGGAACTAAGTCACCTCCTCAGTTCTCCTACTTTCTCAAGTCTGGTGCCTCAAGTACTGAAGTGCTTCATTGAGAAAGTGAGGAAAAACCAGCCATACTTTTTCACCTGTTTTGGCTATAAATAGAGAATTTTAATGCTTGAGCTGTCAATCCCCCAGGCTCCAAAAATTCTCTCTTACCCATAATATCACAGTAGGCTTCACTCTGTCTATGCAATAAATGTACTCTTTGCATGTCTTTAGAAATACCTTTGAATAGCCAGCTCTGTAATGGTTTTAAGTGCAGTTGTCTCACATCACATTATGCTTGAAGCAGTCCATGAATTTGTCATTCTGAAAATTAAAAATTCCCTTGTAAAACATCATCTGTCTTTTAGACCTCAGAGGGAGATTCCCAAGCCTTGACTGAAGTGGATTTGTTCATCTCCACACAAAGAATCAAAGTTCTAAATGCAGACACACAGGTAAGTTGGATTTAAACTCTTGGAGAATAATGTTGAGTTAGGCTGTGCTCTTATACAATTAGTGGGACACTTTATTGAACCTGGATAAATTCAGGTATTCAGAGTATTCAGAAAAAGCTCCTATTGTTCTAGCACTTGCTAATAGACTGACAAGACTGACACATGTTTTGCTTATTTGATGTAGTGGAAGATGTCTGGATGTTGCAATAATTGAGCTATAATTCAACTCAATTCAAAAAATATTCAAAAGCCTTTCAGAATGCATGGACACCACTCCTCTGGAACAGCTTCAGAACCCAGATTTACAGTCCAACAGGGAAGTCATTTGCTGCTTTGACTACGCCATTCATATCCTGCCATTTATAACATTTCATCTGATTTTTTTTCCATAAATCACATCTGAGCCACCATCCTATTGCCTAAAGTAAATTATTAATGGTTCATATAAAAGCAGCATTTGGAGAGCACAGCAATGATCAGCCTCATCTTCTAGGAATGCTTGTCTATTCAACAAGAGGTGATCTTCATAAAAAGCAGTTTTTGAGGAATTTACAACTAAATACATATAATTTATACATGGATCCCAATACTTAGTAATCTCACAAGGTCAAATAACTTTGATCATACTTACAGGAAGTCTTCAAATTTTCATTCTTATGAGAGGCATTGAAAAGGGCAATTTTAGCAACGTTTTGTCAGAAGTTAATCATGTCAAGTTTTCTTTTGTTTAGGGGATGTTGTTGATAAATGAAGAGCTACAGTTTATAGCTGGAATGTATGGCAGTTAACAGGTACAGTGTCTGTTGAGTAAGGATTAGTCTTAGTGGAAGTCACTCTTACTTCTTTAAATAGTTCAGCATTTCAGCTGAACACCAATGTTTAAAAAAAAAAGGGAAGGTCCTTTGAAGTAGCCCACAAACTGTCAAAGGAACTGGCATCTTACTCTTCTGATCCCCTGAGATTTGTAGTGATGCAAAATGCAATGCTCCATCATAAATGGTGTCTAATGTCTGAGCTGTTCAACCAGATGAAAATAGTAATAGTGGAAATTGTTCTAATTCCAAGCTCTCTAGAGTTTTCCCTGGGGTTTTAGTTGTGTTTTTGTTTTCTGGTTTGGTTTTGTTTGTGTTTCTTTTTACAGTGTGTCTTTCAAAGAGCTATAACAGAAATATTCCCATGACTTTTTAGCATTTTTGGCTTGGTAACACTTTTCAGTGCTAGCGATGTTCCTGGCTGGTATAATTACCATGGGTCTATTTCAGCTGGGGTGGCAGCTGGCAGAGACAATCTGTACTTTCAGGGCTTTATCAATTACATAAACCCTGTTTCTGCAGTATGCCATGTGTTTTATTCCATCTGTAGTGTTGTACAGCTCACGTGAGGCAACAGCTGAATGAAAATGTAAAATTCCCATTCAGGAAATGACATGCAGCAAGGTTCAAAATGCTGAGCAGCACCACTCAGGTGCAGTCCCAGGCTGGAAGAGAGCCAGCAGTGGTGATTCTGTTGCCCTGAACAGCACAAGGAAATGGCACCCTTGCCATTCCTGGGTGTTTATACATTTAGTTGCTGCATACTTTCAGCCATCAAGCACCTGTTTAGTAGGGATGAAGTAGGAGCAGCCTTATGTTTGGCCACGTGCCTTTTTGATAGGACAGGAATTGTTCCCTCTGCCACAGCTCTGTGGGGTTGCCCCACAAAGGCCCAAACCAGCAGAAACCACAGCAGCCTCTCCCACAGCTTCTTGCTCAGTCAGTGAAGAGAAGCTGGGAGTGAAGCAGCTGGGGAAATGAAGAAAGAAAAATAAAGATATAGAGCTCACAAATGTGTATGTGCAGAGCCTCTGGTGCATGATTGACTCCACAAAATGGCCTGACTCATTAGGCTGTCTTCACACTCCCACAGGACTACAGCACTTTAAAGCCTGGAGGAATGCTTAGGTTTTTTCCTTCAGCTGTTCTTTGGGTTTCAAGAGAAGCAACAAACAAGATTCTGAAAGAATTCCATGGGAAAAAGGGAGTATCTGAGAAAGGGCAATCTAGATGGGAGAAGAGAACAATGGCTTCAGAACAGCCTGAGAGAGGCTGAATTTTTAAGGATAAATATAAGGACAACAAGGATGGAATGGATGCGACTCAAAAAGGGATAAAGGAAAGGAGAGAGGCAAATAGGCAGGAAGGATTTATGGGAAAGTAATAACGGAGATGGGTGAAAAAGAGATATTGGTAATGGAAAATTGAGTACAATGGAATATGGAGAGACAAAGGAAAAAGTCAAGTCACAAGTAAGTCAAAAGTAAACTCAGGTTTATGGTCACTAGATAGTATTTGCCTTACTCTTAACAGGAAAAATGCGGGAGGGATGGAGGAATGATTGCTTTCACCCCTACAAGGGGAAAATAAAAAAACTCAAACCATTTAAGTAACCTCTGTGTGATGATATGGGCACAAAGGCTTTCTTGGCAGGTGAGATGAAATGCCTTCATTTTCCCAATGCATTCACTCTTGTGCACACTGCATGTATGATTACACCCTAACACAATACTTGGTGCACACTGCTGAAAAGCAATTATCTGTTATCTCTGCAGAGCTCCCAGCATCCTGCTGAGACGTGTCCATTATAAAACATTTCTCCATTCTGACAGAAGTGCTGTAAATCCTCCTGAGCCCCTGCAGCCCTTAGAGACACTCCCCAAACCACCTCTTAACCAACATTACTTTTCATAGGTTAGGGATAAGCATTATTTCAAGCCTGAAAAGAATCATTACAATAATTTTACGGGTAATGATTATCTTCAGCAAGACAAGTGGTTCTAAGAAACAACAGTAATTTGTAGTTGTGTCTGTCAATTTAAATTGTACTGAAATTCTTAAAACAATTACTTTTGTTGACTTGAAGAACAATCCTTCTTCCTTAGGCCTTAGAAAATTGTTCGAATGATGCTAAACTAGTGCCAAGCTGTTTACACAAAGAATGCTGCTGCTTATATAAATTATTAAAATTATGAACTATCTGGTACCACTTTTTTTTTTTGTTCCAATTAAGATGGAATTTTGTGGATGCTTTTAGCTGTTCAGGGTGAGGGACAGGGATGGTCAGGACACATCCTCAACTAGTTTGATCAGTACAACTATTATGCTTCTGGTTGTTTCTAGTTTGAGCAATAGATAAAACATGGAAAAACTCTCCAAACTGATCAGTGACCCCAGCCAGAAGCAGATTTCAGGTGTGCCCTTTCTATTTCCTTAAGTACAGTTCATCCTAACAACAGCAAAATATGTAAAGAAATAGCATAATTTTCCAACAGCCTGAAAATAAATGTAAAACAGTAGCACAGCTCTTCATTCTTGCTTTACAGCAGCAACCATGCTGCATTTGCTCAGGCAACACTTCCATTGAAGCCAATGTCTTGGACAGCTTCCCTTTGACTGCGGAAGGAATATCCGGTCTGGGCCCATAGGAGGTGCTTCTGTAGCTTGTGTCTTTCTCCAGCAGCAGGCTGTCAAGGAGAGGGCAGCTGCAGTATTTGCAGGAGAGCAGCAGGCATGCAGAACCACTCTGTTTGTCCTTGCTGTGTGCAGGAAACCATGATGGACCACGCGCTGCGCACCATCTCCTACATCGCCGACATCGGCAACATCGTGGTGCTGATGGCGCGGCGCCGCATGCCCCGGTCCGCCTCCCAGGACTGCATCGAAACCACCCCCGGCGCCCAGGAGGGCAAGAAGCAGTACAAAATGATCTGCCACGTCTTTGAATCAGAGGATGTAAGTAAATGGGATCCATTTATTTAAACAATGTATGTCATGGAGAGAGCTCTGAAGTCAATGGCTATTCATGGGCAAAGTTAACCTGTGGTATATCCAATTGATCATTCATCCTGGGTTATATCCTTTAGTCCAGTGGGTTGGCACAAAATGACACATATGTGCCTCCAGGCACTTGGAACAAGGTGGAACCATTCTGGACCTCGACTGAAGCCAAGTCCCTTCTACTGCCTTGGCAGGGCTGCACAAGGCTGCCCTCTACCCAGTCCTGGTTCCCTGTAGCTACTGATCTGTAGTTGTATGTATTCTCAAACATGCCACTTGATCCTTTGCTGTTTAGGAACACATTCAGCTGTTTATTTTTCAGTTCTCTTTCTTCATCCCGAGCAAAGATTGTGAATTAGAATTTTTGTATAGAATCATAGAATTCTGTCCACCTCTGCTGTACATCCCGTTTCACTGTTGTAAAAAGTGCTGATGTGCCATCCCATATGTCTTGTGACAAAAGATGATAACGTTGCTTTACTGTTGTTGTATATCCAGGTTTGGGATTGTAGTGAATTAGGTACTTCTGTCTCAAGTGGCAGAGAAGGGACTTCAACCTAAAACATTTATGGAAAAATATACCAAGCCAGTAAAACAGAAAAAGCAAAATTTGTTCTGTTTCTAACTTGACAGTAAGAGGCAGTACAAAGTATTTGTCATCACTGTTATTATAGGAACAATTATAGATATAACTTCTAGGTATATATTTAGATATAATACCAATTAAAAAATAATGGAGTTCTTTGGGTCAGACAGTCATAACTCAGAGATTGCATATATTTTGAGCTAAGCAATCTATTTCCATTATTTTAAAGCAATTAAGCCTGTGAAGGAGAAATGGCATTGTCTAAAGGTTAGAGTTCTAGACCGGGGTTGTTCTGAGACCCAGTTAGCTCAGCTCTGTCACAGCTTTGCTTGGATAACCTTTTCAAGCAACTTAATTACATTATCTCTAGGTTGTGCATAATGCTTTCATAAACATTCATAAGACCTCAGAGATAGAGATGTAATTAAGATGTAAGAACTGGCTGTTACTGGCAGCAATAGAATAGAGCATGACATCTGGAGATGTTGGCTTTGAGAATGTAGAATGAAGGTAAAAGCAGAGGATGAACTACAGAGAAAGCAGTGGCAATGGAGAGCAGGAGGACTCAGTAATGAGCGATGAACTTTAATAATGGAATGATATGAAAATCTCCTGAGTGACTTCTGCACTACCATACTGCCCAGGGCAGTGGTCATAGCACCAAGCCTGACCCAGCTCAAGAAGCATTTGGACAATGCTCTCAGGCACACAGGGTGGAATTTTGGGGATGCCTGTGCAGGACCAGGAGTTGGACTTGATCCTGATGGGTGCCTTCCAGCTCAGCATATAGTATGATTCTGTACAAACCTCTAGGTATAGAGCAAAGACTTGAAAATATGCTTTAAAATATGAAGAAACAATTTGTGACTGATGTGCTTGATTTTCTAAAGTCATTTCCAGTCAAGCAGATTGGTGCTTTTGTGTAGAGCAGCACAAATGAAATACAGAAACAACCTTTTAGCATCAAAGAAAACACTTGATCAATAGATTGTAAGAAGATACAGATTTATAATGGCCAGAAAACCCCATGCATTTGAAATGCATTTAAAAGCTACTTACTGTCTAAAAGCTGTGTTGCATTTCCAGAATACAGGTTTGGTTAGTAATATATTTAGGGCATGTAAGGTGCAATTAATGTCTCATGTCATCAGGAGTTACTCATATACCCCAATGACCCCACAAGTGATGATCCACAAATATACAAAACTCAATATGGCATTCTCCTATGAGCTGCAGTAAACCCAGAGTAAGGAAAAAAATAATTCAAATGTAGAAAAAGTGACTACACATTCATTTTACTGATCTCTGTTTCTCTGTGTTCCCTTGCCATCTAGTGGAATGTGCAGATAAGTGCTCCAAAATTTAAGAAAGACAGGGGCTTTTGAATGGTGTTCTCAACATTAGCAAGCTTTAATGGTGGCTCTGGCTGCACTCCTGAAATGCTCCCTGACATTGCTCCCTGACATCGAGGTGTTAATGGGAATACTGTCCTGGGTGTGCAGTGGGTAAGCAGGGGTATCCCTGGATGCTGGGAATGTGGCACTGTGGCAGGAACAGGGGAGCAGATGGCTGTGTTGGAGCAGTGCTTTCAGTCCTGGAAAGGCAGGGGGGAGGAGCAGCAGGTGACACCACAGCCAGAGCCATCAGTGCACACCCGTCTGTGCAGGCATGTGCAGGCAGAGCATCCCTGCTCCCCCAGCCCTGCAGGCAGCCTGTGCTCAGAGCAGGGCTCCCTTCCACAGCTCTGCTCCGGGCTGGGCTGCAGCCAGGCCTCTCCAGTGCCCACTGGAACAGTGCATGGGCAGCATATGGCTGCTTGCTGCTGCAGTGTACTGAGCAGGGGAGAGCAGCAGGGGGGTTTAATGGAGTTTGCAATTTGATTCTGGGTGTAATGGGTTCTTTCTGTACAACAGACCTTAAAGTGACTTTATATCCATGCTAATGCAGAAACTTTGCAGGATCCTGATTTTGATTCTGTCTTAAAATCTAATCTCTCTCCTGGTTTCTTGTGGTTTCATTGCTAAACTGTTGTTCTGTCCTTTCTCTGAGCTGCTTTTTTCTACATTTTAGGCACAGCTCATAGCTCAGTCAATTGGTCAGGCTTTCAGTGTGGCTTACCAAGAGTTTTTAAGAGCCAATGGAATTAACCCAGAGGATCTCAGTCAGAAAGAATACAGTGACATCATCAATACCCAAGAGATGTACAATGATGATCTGATACACTTCTCCAACTCAGAAAACTGCAAAGAGGTAAACTAGTTTTGGATTTTCATTTCAGATTGATCCATTTTTTTATCAGAGTAAAAGAAATATTCTCAGAAATACTTTTTTTTGCATTTTTAAGGGTGATGTTACAATTTCAAGATGTGTCCTTCGTCAGTCCTGTGTACTAAAACCAGCTTTATGGGTTATTAGGATTTCTTGTTTTCATGTTCAGGGTCTTTCTGTTTCCATTGATCAGAACAGTAATAAAGTACATAAATTTACATCTGAGCTAGATAAGCTCTGCGCTATTCACAGTACCCAGTGTAAGGTGACTTTATGTTTCACCTAAGTACTGACACTGAAAAAGCTGACAGAGTTGTGGTTTTCTGCAGTAGATAACCTCTGCAGAAGTCAGCTGGCCATCAGCATTCCCTGTCCTTCCACATTTGAGAGAAAATAATTCCCTGTATTTGCTTCAAGAACATGTTCTCTGCTTAAAATCTTGCTCCACTTTATAGGTGTTAGCTGTGCTGGGGTTACTGACAGCTCAGGAGAAGGCATCTTTTACAGTACAGTTCATGTTCCCTTACATGAACATGCTAGACACGAGTGTATTCAATAATTAACAATATTAATAACAATAATAATGTTAATAATCATTAAGAGATCCTTGCCTGAAAAGGACAGACAAGCCCTGAGATCAAGGGACAACCTGAGCAGTACTGGCAGGAGTGGAGCTGAACAAAGCCTGGCTGGCAGGCACTGCCTCAGCCACAAAATGTTAGAGCCTCCCCCTCTGGTTCCACAGACACAGACTTCCTTAGCATTCATTCCCTTGGCATCCAGTTCCACCACTTCCTACAGAGTTAACCATGTGTTAGTGCTTTGCTTATTAAACCTCTATGACCTTCAACAAACAAGTGCAGGATGCCCCTGAAAAGAAACAGCTGTGTGTTCCACAGTTAACATTGAAGTCATGAAGTACCTAATGGCAAAGAACAGAATTTGGTTTGTGATTTGTAGATGTTATTTGGGAACAAGTGACATACTTATGCTCAAAGTCAGACAAATCAAAGAAAAAAAAAGTTTTTCCTTTTCCTTTTTAATTGCAGCTCCAGCTAGAAAAACAGAAGGGAGAAATTCTTGGAGTAGTGATTGTGGAATCTGGATGGGGATCCATTCTACCCACTGTTATCCTGGCCAACATGATGAATGGAGGCCCTGCAGCACGTTCAGGAAAACTGAGCATTGGAGACCAAATTATGTCCATTAATGGCACCAGTTTAGTTGGTCTACCTCTTGCAACATGCCAAGGGATCATAAAGGTACCCCAAACTTACAACTCTATGCTGTAGATCATAGGACAACACAGGTGTAATCTTCTGGCAAGTGATCCTGTAGATTTCCAGCAGATACAATTTTTCATATCACTTCAAAAAAAACCCAGTAATCTGTCATTAACAAAAAGCAGAATTAGAGATTCAGGAGTGATAATGCACAGAAATTTAGGGCTGGAGAACATGACTGCAGTTTTGTTACTGGGCTGTAACAAATGAGGCCATGTTTGTAAAACTTGCCTAAGTTAAGTTACTCAGCTGTCTTCAAAGTTTTAAACTTCCTCACAGCCTCCAGCATAAAACATGAAGATTAAAATCTTCTATGCATTTTTGGGTTCCATGCAGATAAAATGGATGGAGGCTGGAAGACTGCAGGACAGATCAAGTGAGCAGATGAAGAATCTGCAGCCATGATGGAATCCCAGAATGCAATATCTTTAGTCATGGAGACTAAATCTGATGTCTGTGCAGATCTACCAAGAGCAGCAGAAGCAGGAGATTAATTAGCCAGATGTTGGGAAAGAGCAAGCAGTAGTCAGTTTTGGTTTTTATTGGAAGATTTGTTTAAATTTCTGTAGTAATTACAGTCAAGATTTTAATGTTTTGTTGAGCCAAATATCTTGGGAAACAAATAAGAGAAATGTATCTCTAAGTTAACAACCAATTTCTGTTAACTCTCACTGGTCTTTCTCAGATCAGCTGCTTAACGCTCTTGCAATTAGGAAATCACAGATGAGGGCACAGTGAGATTCATTTCAGAAATATTGACTTTTGGAATATCTTACAGGGGCTCAAGAATCAGACACAAGTCAAACTGAACATTGTCAGCTGTCCTCCTGTTACTACTGTCCTCATAAAACGGCCAGACTTAAAATACCAGCTGGGCTTCAGTGTACAGAATGGAATTGTAAGTTTCTGTGTTCCCTGATTGTTTTGGGGTTTTTCCCTTTACTTTTCTGTCTTTTCTTTTTCAAAAAACATATGGAAGTACTGAGAGAATCTTGCATGACCTCACTTTTTCTACTGTTTATCAAACCTTACAGTCTCTGAGTAATATAATGCAAATGGATGACACTGGGAGAAATTCTTGAGGGATTTTCCTACATAATAAAGCAACAAGCTTTATAGCCCAGATTATTTGGTGCAATAGCCTGATCATGTAAAACTGTCCTTAGTGCCAGAGTTGCAAGGAAACCTTATGCTGAAAAAAGTTTTTACAATTAGAGCACTTCAGTTTTAGATCTGATTCTGTTTCTCTTTTTATAATTTCATTACACACTCACTAAGACTTTTAATTTTTTTCCTGCTGTGCATAATTTATGTGGACCACATGGTAGGAGGCATGGGAGTATAATTGTGACCTCCTGTTATTGAAACTAAACTCTTATTTAAGCTAACCTCTCATTACAAAGCAATTGTATAGGCTGTGGCCCAGGCACCCCTCCTCTGTGTGCTGCAGCTTCCCTGTAATAGCAGCAGCAAAGAGGAGAACAAATATGGCAGTGAACACTCACCCCAGGCAGCTCAGGGTCCTCCTCTCTCAGTTTTTCCTTCCCAAGCCATTCTCTGCCACCTTTCCAGAGTAAACTCCCCACACAACTAACCCAGGTGGTCACTGGCCCTTCTGGGGGCTGCCACTAGCATTGGGGACTGGCTATAGGGCAGGACCATCACCATTTCCTCTTCCTCCAGTCTAGGAAAAAAATCAGGCTGCTCACAGAGAAAACCACATCACAAAGGCTGTGGGGTCTGCCCCCTGTTCTGTGAAATGCGTTCACTGAAGTTGCCAGATCTCTGTTTGCCACCCTTTGAGAGCTGGAAGAGTAGCAGGTAACTGTAAGGTGTGGTTCATGAGCCTTCCTGCACTTCAGATGGCTCAGGAGTGGGTTTGCAGCTCTCCTGGCCAGCTCTTAGTTACTACTCCACCCAAGTTTAAAATGTTCCTGCCTAAGATTACATATAAAGGACACTGCTGCAGCCCTGCTCCAGCTGGATGCACTCTAAGTGGTTCCTAACCCAGGATCTGGTTTCACCTGATCTCACAGAGGGTGCTCTCTGAGGCACTGATCTCATTCCTCATTGCTCACCTTTGTAAGTCTTGTATGTTCCACTGGTGCCATGACCAAACAAGGGGATACATTATATACCTGTAAGCATCACTGCACGTGATTATCAAGTTTTCAGAAGCTCATTCACAGCTTTGGTGGGGGAGGGATCAGGGCTGGGGAAATGGATCAGGCCGAGGTGGATTAGGAGCATCCCATGCCCTTACATGGACAGGGAGTCTGTGTGACAATCTATTCATCTTGTCACAGTCTGTGTGACAATCTGTTCATCTTGTCCCTGCTAATCACCTCCTACATGACTGGAGCCTCAGTTTAGTAAATTCTGCAGGCTCTGCTTGTTTCCTGTCACAGTGTGCTCCCTCCATCTACTGGCCATTTGTCACCACACTGGCGGATCATCATTCCTTCCACTTAAATGAACAACATTCAAATGACATCAAATGTAAAGTTCACCAAATGCAGCAAAAAAATCCTTTTCATATAGGAAAAAAAGAAAAAAAAAGCCTTGCAGTGCATTTCATTTATGAAAAGTCTGTTTGAATATGCCAGTGAACAAAAAGATGAGAGTAACATCTTTTGTTAGGCTGCTATGGAGACAAACCTCTGGGCTTGGAAAATCCTTTCCTCTGAAAAACTCTTTCAACATTTGAAAATATAACTACAAAATATATCTCTCTGGTAGTTTGACACTGTACTCTTTAAAAGTACTTTTGTAATTGCCAGCAATTGTTACAAATTATGATTGGATCCAGAAGTAATATTGTTATTCTTTGTTGGCTCAGCATTAGCACAGCAAAGAAATAAATGGCTTGTCAGAACAGATATAATTAAATGTCTCTTTCTGGTAGGCCATTACCTCATTATCCACACAGCTGGGATTTATTTCTGTGCCTCCCCTGACAGCAGCTTTGCAGTGGTTCCTTTTCACCCTGCCTATCTCATCTGTGCAGGATGCACAGCCATTATAGTGGGAATGGCCCATAAACACACAGAGCAGCTTCCACAGAAGCCCCATCTGAGCTGGCTCTCCCTGCACAGGGTGTCAGGCAGATGCAGACACTGCTGCAGCTGAAAAAAGGATGTTGTGCACATACACATAACACAACTATGAGTGTTGTGTGATGGGGAGGTGAGCATTAGATGACCTGTCAGGCACCTTCTGGAAGTCATTATGCTACAGTTCTCTTAAAATTATGCTATTTAAATACAAATGGTCCTTATGTATCACATTATTGTCTTGTAGATTTGGTCCTTGTATATCACTTGTTTTTTCTTGATTGTGAAAAAAATCTGTGAATTACCAGTTATATTCTCACTGCTGATAAAACACCATTTCTCAATCTAGATCTCACTTTCTCTGAGAACTCTATCTACCCTGTCCCTAGCCTAGCACAAGCTATCTAAAAATACAGTAAAACTTTACAGAACATCTTATTCTTTCTTCCCTGCCTTTGTTTACTGTCATTTAAACTGGCAAAAAATGTACAGGGTTTCAACAGTGTAATATAAAAGTGAGATGAAGAGAAATCCCATTTTAATAGGTTATGATTAAGGCATTTACACAGAATAACATTTGTCTGGCACTATTTTATCCTAATGCTTTGCTACTCTACGGACAGTTGCAATAAAACTGATTGTGAAGCTACTGAAGTTTCACATCTGATGTGCTGCAGCTGGTCTAAGGCATTGCAAACCTGTCACAGCTGAGTGGATTGAACCAGTGTGGTTTACACCTTGGTTTTTTTTCTTCTTTCCCCTTCAGTTTACAGAGTCAATAGAATATAGACTCTTGCTTACAAGAAGCAGATGTGTCTTGCTTTATCTAATATAATAGCTGTTGCCATGTTCAACAAATACAACAAGTTAAAGAGTCCTGGCTGAATAAAATCATACTTACTTAGAGATATAGCTCAGTTTAAACTCACCAGCTTCAGCTATCATAGCTCCACTGGCTGGAGACAAAACTCTTAAGGCTGCTTTGAGTCAGCCCTTGCAAATACAGGAGTCACTAAATGTGTGCTGTAAATGCAGAATATTTTTTTCTCTGTGTGTTCTGTCTCTGGCTTATCAGAGTCTGGGAGCCTGGGCAGAGCCACTCAGCCTCTGTGTCTGCTTCTCTCTCTACCTCATTAAAACACTTAATGTTCACAAAAGGCAGCTGCCTGCCTCCCCTGGAGAGGGATTCCTGAATGAAGAGACCATTTTCTATGTCTGGGGCTGTTAGATAGAAAAAACTGGCTGATGGTATTAAAAGTGCTAGAAGTGCTTTGAGAGCCAAGCAGGGAAAAGGACTCTGGATAGATATGCAAGCCATTATCTTTTCCTTTATGCCTGTGGGGTGAGGGGTCACATTTCCATTTGCTCCAAAAGCTTTCATTTCAGCTATACTGTCTCTCTATTTTCTTTTACTCCACGAAAAATATATTTACAGGGTTTGTTTTGGTACATGCTGCTTTTTGTCTTTTCTGATTACTGCTTCCCAACAGCAAGGAGCAAACTTATTCTAACAGTGAGTTGAATTGAGAAGCTTTCAGTAAAAGAGATCTGTGTAGTAGAGCTTATCTTGTGAGCTGTGTGATTAGAAGGCAGACTACCTGCAAAACAATCCATTGTATGTGACTGAAATTCAAGATACAATTCTGTGAAGTGAGAGTGCTTCTTTCCATTGAAGCCCACCAGAAATACTTTAAGGACTACAGGAGGTAACACTCAGTCCCTGGAGAGAGCATGGTGGAAGATAAATCTCACTGCAGAAGGAATGTGTTGGGTTTTTGGTTGTTTTTTGTTTTGTTTTGTTTTCTGCAGGCTGAGAAAGGCAAAGCAAAGAATGTAATATATCTTTTATAAGCACAGAATAACAATATATTCTCACTCCTCAAATCAGACCATCTGAACATCAAGTGAGAAGGGATTTCTTTTTTTAAAGCATTGTTATCTGTGGAGAGGAGTTTAAAGGAAGCTGCTCGTGCCATACAGGAAAAGATTCCAGTCAACCACAAACAATGTTTTACCTTCAACACGTTCCAGACTGGCCATCTCTCCACACACTGTGCTTCTGAATTAGATAAACTCACTGGGGCACAAGCCCATCTTTCCATACTTGTATTTAGCTCTGAACAAACCACCAGATCACAGCAAATAATGATTCTTGGCATATCATTCTAACCACTGACAGTCACTGCAGAAACAGGCATTAGCTGATGATGCTCCTGCACTCATTTCTTTTCCTCCAAGAATTGGGTTTTCTCCGTCAACAAAAGGTAAATCCCAACGCTGATAAAGTCTGCTTAGTTCCAGAGATTGGAGCTGTACATTATCTGCCTTGTGTGATTCATGGACTTAGTAATTCGAAATAATTTGCCAGCAATTTCTGTCTAATGCACAGCAGTCTGTCTGCCAGGGTGGATCCCCTTGCAGCATAGATACTGTTGCTAAGGAGGAAACATTCTCAACTCCACACCAGATTGACATTTCTCTTTCTGCCTGGACTCTCTGCATGTTGCAACCTCAGAATACTTTGGGTGGCAACGTCTGCTGGGGCTGTGTTTGCTGGATGTAGTTTTTCTTGTAGAATTATTACCCAATTGTAGGGGTCATAACATTCAGAACTTGTGCCAAGATAACACAACATTCAGAACTTCTTTACTGGGCCCTCAGCTGCCAGTTAAAGAAGAATGGCCTAACTTGCCTCCTCTATGCCAAGCTCCCTGTGGCCAGCAGCACTGAACAGTGCAGAGGGAAGCTGTGACCCTGGAGGGCAGAGCTCCCTCCTCTCCTGCAGGGGCACAGGAGGTTGTGTCCCAGCAGTGCATAAATCTCTCTTCCCCTGTCTCCACTTCTGTGTGGCTACAACCTGTATCACTGTGGAAGGTATTTTTATGTTCCCAATTGGAGACTAAAAATGAAAATTATAACAGGCAGAAATCTCAGAAAAAAACTCCCTCTAACAAACCACTAAAGTAACATTTAAAAACTCATTGATTACTACTTCCAACAGCATCTTCTGAAATCCTGACAGCATCACCACTCATTAAATCCCAGTGAGGGCTGCATTATGATATTTCTAAACCTCAGTAACCATTGCTTTCTCCTGGCAGATTTGCAGCTTGATGCGAGGTGGGATAGCAGAGAGGGG
>NW_005054313.1:8093185-8097453 GCF_000277835.1 Geospiza fortis | reverse complement strand
AGATAGTGCAAGCATTGTCCAATTCTGTGGGAGAGGTAAGGGAACAAAGCCTTTATCTAGGAAGTAAAATAGTTGAAAAAATGTATGTTTCAGTTGAAAAGAGTGTCAACACAACATTAAAATCACCAATTCAGTAGATAAAGTTTGGCACTAATAAGAAACAATTAACAGATTTTTTTTAATAACCAATGATGCACATTCACTGTATTTTTCCATTCATTTTTAAGAGTTCCTGGCATAATTCTATACCTTCAACCTACTGTCTGAATTAAATGAAGTGATTAAAGGAAGAAATCACTCAGGGATGTTGGCTGTCTTGGCTTCTCACTACAGCATCTGCCATATCAATGAATTACTATGTCTGAAAGATGCAAACTGATCTAAATTTTAATAACTTAATTTCCAACTTACCTTGGAAGTAAATTAAGACATCTCTCTCCAGTACTAGCGAGATCAGCAATGAATAAGCAAGATTGTCCAGTACTTCAAAATCCTTCTTGAATTTGAAGGTAGTCTAAATACAGAACCCTGGCCCAGATCCCCCACTAGTTCCTCAGACAAAAATCAGAGACAGTTGGTTTCCTCCTTGAAAATGATACCTGACAAATCATAATAGAGGATGTGCACTTTGTCAGGAGCAAAGCTGTAGATTCCAACAGCCCCTCCATGGTCCCCCTTCACTGTGTAACTTCTCACCTAACATAGGAAAACAGCATGAAACTTTTCTTCTTTACAGTGTGAAGATACCAAGGCAGCTGGTCAGGGTCTGTGTTATCAGTCAGTAAAGTTTCCCTTTCTTCCTCTTGTGTTGTCCAATAAGTCCAGTTCTGGTGGAGACCTGATTACCTGAGCCTTGGACTCAGTCTGTGAAATCCCTCTGGCACTGGGGACTAGAGCCCCAGGACTCCTTGAGGAAGGAACTGAAGTACATTAGCCATAGAAGAAATTGTTCCACCAAACTCTTGATTGGCATTTGAACATCAGGTGGCAAAGTCCAAGTTTTCTGTTCAGAAGATCATACTGTAATTAGGTGAAAATATGAAATGACATTCCCACAGAGAGGAAGACAGAATACAAATCTAAGTTCCATTAATACCAGAACAGCAGAATGAATTTTCAGAGATATTTGTGCTACTTCTTATTTAAGGTCTGTAAATTTTACTGTAATTGGAGCAGGGTATATCAACAAAAAGTGTTTAGGTGGCTTTTAAAACTGTATGATGTCATATCATGTAATTGTCATTAATAAATAATTAAAAAACAGAACAAAACCAAATAAAAAACCCCAAACCACATATAAAAAAGCAAAGACGGCAAACCAGCATCCTAAAACCAGAGAACTTTGAACTAGAAACTCTAGGAAAAAAATCTATAAAAGCCAAGACAAAAAATGCACTTTGACCACAGGGAGAGACAGATGGGGCCTTCTGGATTATTTTAAACTAGTACCAGCTCTATTAATGTCTGTGTAATCAATTGACAGATTCACATGAAGACTATGCCAGCTGCCATGTTCAGGCTCCTAACAGGTCAAGAGACCCCCCTGTACATCTAACATCTTCCATCCAGGCTGAAGCTGTCATAACTGAAGAGAATTTTGTATTTTGTATGAATGAAAGGCTTGGAAGCTGACCTGAGGACTCCAGAACAAGGACAGGTGTCTCTGCCTTTTCTCTCCTTCCTTTCTATTTCTTTGACAAAAAGTGTTCAGAAGAATGGTCAAGGACAATAATCACTGAGAAAAATATTTGTAAACATTTAAGTATTTTGAACATCTTCTAAACTCTTTTCTCATAGAACTTAAAACATATTTATTTGTAACCTTTATGTGGAGTGATGTATGTCTGTCTTGTTTGATAACACAGTGAATGTGAATATTTGATGAATGAGACTGCAGGAGATGGCAAAGAGAAGCAATTAGAGAAAGTTCTGGCTGCCTCAAGTTAAAAAAAAATCCCAGTCCCATAAAGTGGTCCAATACTGATGACTTTGCATAATTTTAAAACTGGTGCTGAATTGATGGTATTTCAGTGGAAAGGAATGTGTGCAGTTCAAACTTTTAGACTCTACTGTAAAGAAAACCACTGTAGTACTTGGTATTGTTATGACAAGTGTAACCTGTTTGGCAAGGTGTGAACATAAACATGTAACAAGTGTTTCATATGCTAAATAAAGAATAATTGCCACAAGATTAAAATCAAAATATTTATTTAGATACATATTTATTTTTAATGCTTGTGATTTTTATGATTTAACAGAGTTGTTTCATGGATAACTTATTGCACAGGTTGTGTAATGTATGTGTTGGGCTGGGTTTTTTTTTCTTTAATTTTTGCATATTACCTTTTTGTTCATAATAGCTCAAAATGGGAAAGCCATGCTTACCTGTTTCTGTCTTTTATAAAGCATTCTTATTCCTAAGGCAATGTGTTCTGAATGTAAATTGTTTTGACAAATAACCTAGCACCATCAGCAGTATTAGAATGTGTGTAGATAAAAAACCTAGTAGTAAAGTTGTATTCCTTATGAGATAAATGTTAATTGGTGTAACTTTGTCTATTTTTTTTCTTTTGGCCAAGGCCTTGAAGAAAATACACTGTGACTTAAGAAGCCTTACCATGCAGTAACTAAAGAGCTTTAGATGACTGTACTTCAAGAAGTAGTGTGTTGCATGCAACTGACCTTAGGAAAGAATTAACCTATCACTAATAAATCTGAAATAAGAAAGGAAGCTTGCTTATTTTGTTTGTTGTGTAACTTTACATAGTAAAAAATTCCAAGTAGAAGATCATTTAATTCTTCATCTAAGTGCAGTTGCAAAGGTCACAGATTTTTTTTAAAGGAAATATTCTCTTGAATTAGGAATTTGTGTATCATTATGATCTTGAGAGTAGAAGCTTTCAATTAGCATACCTTGTCGCCACTGGATGTCACTGTAACTTCACATCAATACAGAAGCATGCTATAATTAAAATACATTAAAATGGATGAATCTGTAAAACTTAAACTACCCATCTTCAGCTACATTCCTTTGTGACCTTTTCACAGGATGTCTGCCCAGCTCAGAGTGACACAAATGAAACCAGTATATGATTAAACCTCAAATGGAAACTAAGGCTACTGACAAGCACTGCTGCAAAAAAATTAAAATCCCGAAACATCAACCTGTGGTAGGTTCTTTATGAGAACCTTCTGTTTAAGGCCTTTCCAATTTCCTCTGAAAGAGCCAGGATGAAGCTTGCACTGGAAGATGTTGCTGGCAGACCTGTGTTTATGCTGGTAATGAAATCAGTGTCAATATTTACTTTTTGATATTTTTTAAGATCAATGTTAAATAAATCATAAACACAGCAGAACCACAATAACATGTTTTAGTAATAAAATTGTCAAAACTATGAATTGGAGTAACAATTCTTTTTGAAAATACTCAAGGCTCTGCTAGATAAGAATTCCTCTAACTTCCAATCAGTTGCTGTTGGTAAAAAAGTTTGTGAAAAATGCAGAATTTCAGTCTTCTTCCCTAATGCATCTTTTGGTCACACACTGCAGAAAATTAAACATCAGTTCTTGGTCGCTCACACTACTGCAGGACTGAACTGGTGAACGTTCAGAACAGAGCAGGAATAAACCACACTGCAGCAAGTACTGCAGCTTAAAAGGGCAGCCCTGGGAGCGGGGAGCAGTTTTAATTGGACAGATCAGTTAGTCTGGAATGAAAGACACTGGAAGAATGGATTAGAAGCAGCACTGTATGTGTGTATAAATCACCTTTGTGTTTGTATCCAAATCAGTGTCGAAAAGGCAAAGTCCAGAAATACTTTTTTATTAAAACACTGACGATAGTTAAAACACTTTGAGGTACATTAAATAAATACAACTTTTAAGTTGTACAGCCAGTCTCTGGTGGGTTTGCAATGGTTTTCAAGAAATGCCGGGCAGCATCAGTAGCATTTCTGTAAGTACAGTGAAATAAATGCATTTCTGGTTGGGAAAACATTTGTTATGACTTCACTAATAAATCAATTAAAAGTTTGCAAAATTCAAGGCTGAAATTTACATTCAGAAAAACAGCCGTTCTCATCCTGCTGTGGGTAAAAAGGTGGAATTCCAAAGGAAGACACTTTTTCCTTTTAAAGTCATCCACTAGTTGTGTTTGTCCCAGTCCTGGTTTCTTCCACAGCTCTCAGCTGCCATGACATACCTGCGGACCCTCTCAGAGGATGCTTTTCCGGGGCACTCTGGTCAGAGGATGGTTTCCCTGCACACCC
>NW_005054313.1:8085737-8093047 GCF_000277835.1 Geospiza fortis | reverse complement strand
GTCATCACCTGCGGGGAAAGGCAGGAATGGGGAAAACGGGGTGAGAAAAGTTCTCATTTAAAAGTTTCAGTCTCTGGATAATATTTCATTTAGGCTGTTTAACATTTAATTTAACCTGGATAACATTTCATTTAAGCTGTCTAACACTGAAACTCTTCCAAAGGAGGTTCAGCCCACCAGAACCCCTCCTGCTTCTGTCCTCGCAGCTGGTCAGGACTCGGGACTGGGCACCTGGAAAGCACAGCCAGGTTTTCTGTCTGAGCTGCAGTGTAATATTTATTGCTGCCCCATAAATATAAATTATTTCTTACTAATGCCATGTAACTATAAAAGAGCTTCTGTAGGAATTGTCTGAAGAATTTAAACTGTATAAACATTTAAATAAGGTATTTGTCTATGGAAACTGGACACACCTTTAGAACATCAGTGGCCTACCTGGTCTATGATATTGGCACTGAAGATGGCTTCTTCCATGTGTCTCTCATCAGATTTAATGACTGACCGTATGCTGTTCACTACGTGACGCACTTCTGGAGGGAGATTACAGTTTGAATGTTCCAAAAATTTTGCCACTAAAATTTTTGTGTCTTTATAGGCCTTAAGGTCCACTAAGGAATGTGGCCGCTCTTTCGAGACTGTGTGAAAAGCCTTTGGCTTTAGGTGCAGATCGATTTTCCTTGTATCCCTCTGTTTTCCAGTAGGTAGAAAACTGCTCAAAGAATGCTGGCAAGCAGAGGCAGCCATATGAGAACCAGAGACAGGAACTAAAAAAGGGGGGGAAGAATATCTTTAAAGTAATAGTTTAAAAAAAGAAAAAGAGAAAAGAAAAAAAAAGGCAAAACAAATATTGTCACAAAGTTTCTACTTTGTCATAAAATGTCTGTTTTGCTTGAAGAGTAGCAAAAACACGCAGTCAAGGAAACACTACAAAATGGGTAATTTTAACCAGGAGTAACTAGGAGTATCAGGAATAAGACCTTCCCATGGCCAAGGAGGACTGCCTTGAGAATGAGTGGGTGGGTAATTAAAGTGCTTCACAAACCAGACATTTTTGTTACCTCCACCTGCAAGGACATCAGTTGACATTAATGCTAAGGAAACCCACCAGCTACTCTGTGTTACACGCAAATCGTACAGCTTTAGGCCCAGCCCCTCACCCCAACTTTAAGACTAAAGTTCTGCCTATTTTTAGGCCTTGGAAATTATATGCAAGAGAGATTAGTGAGAAACACAGAGAAAGCAAATATGCTGATGTAAACCAGAGGACCTAATTCACAACATGTACTTTCATTCAAGGCAGGTTCCATCAGCATTGTACAACATACATTTATGCTGTTAACTGGCTTTTCTGCCCCAGATTTTTCAAAGCTCATTTCTCTCTCAGAAGCTTTTCATTATTTTTAAAAGAAAATAAGGAAACCCATCCTCTGCTTTAGAAAACCAATTCTCACCTGTTTCTCCTGTAGCTGGAGATAATCCTGCATCTTGGCACTGCCTGCACACAGAAGTCCAGGCACAATTATCACCTTCAACCAAAGGCAGACAGAAAGAGCAAAGTCAACCCCTGCTGTCTCTGCCCAAAGCAAGGAAAAATACACAGGAATCTTTTATTATCTCCTTTATAGAATGAAACTACTGAGAAGAAATACTGCTTTCAAGATGTCCATTCATAAAGAGAAGCTACTACACCCAGAAATGCCTTATGAGTTGTTACATAGATAGAAGCAGGAAGACAGAGCTCATGTTTTATGGTTTCCTCTGTAATCCTAAATATCTCAGGCCTAAGTGCTGAAACTCCCTATAGAGGCAGACCTCAGACCTCTTCCATATTTTCTGGACAGAATTTATATTGGAAAATGGGAAAAACGAGAAAGATTAATCCCTCTAATTTCTACAAAACCAGCATTTTTTATTCAATATTTCTCCTCCTTTTAAAAATATATTATCATTATTTTCAGTATAAATGTAACACACCATTGTTTAAATTAATGGGTAGGTGAGCAGGGTGGTACCTGATGAGCCAATCAATAACAAGTGGTTATGAAGCATCTACAAACAGCTTTGGATGCCATCTAATGACCATTTCTGGGACTCCAGCATGAGGATCAATGATGATGAGATCACAGTGTACAGTAACTACCACGTGCAGTCTTTTTCATTTCTGACAAGATGGAATAAACCCTCACATTTGGTTGTTAATCTGTTTCCAAGATTGAAAATTATTTTGAACTTGTAGGTAGCTTAGGAGAGGTTTTCTTCCATATCTCCAGGGACAGTTTATAATGAAAAGCTGGCATAATCCTCTCTGGTAGAGTGAATAATTAAATGAAGGAAACAAATGTAAGATGCTAAAAACATAGCAAATCTGTAAGAAATTAAGAGAGACAGCTTCTATTCTGTCTTTAATTTGTTCTATTATGCTTAAGTACTGTAGCACATGAATCATGGCATGGTTATTAAGAGGAGACACTTCAGAGGCTCTGTCTTCCCATCCATTACTAAACAGTTTAATGTACTTGCAGCAAGTCAAAACGACACCACTGGACATGACCCTGAATTATCTGGAACACAAACACTACAATAATCACTCAGGCACTTAACTGATACAGCCATATAGTCCATCATAGCTGATTATAAATGAAGTTTATTGTAATAAACATCTGTGCTAGGAGTTGATTTTGTCTGCCTTTGCCATGACAAACTTTACAGGGAAAAGGCAGAAAAAATGCGCCAACTATTAACTTTTAAGTAATTTTTTTTTAGGAGGGAACCATGTCTGACAATGGTATGTGAATCCACCATTTTTATGTTTTTCAGGGAGTACACAGTGAGTACAAATGCACCTATTAAACTAAACCTTCATTTATAATTTCTCCACTAGGAATGACAGGTATTAAAAAAAAAGTTTACTTAAAAAGGCTTAATGGGAGAATTATTTGACTATACAATATAGACCCCATCAGGTCAAGATGTGCTTGAAGCAAATGAATTCTGTTTTAGGGCCTGAAAGACTGGTTCCATTAGATCTCATTGCTGTTGTGTCACTGTCCTGTTGCACATATGCACCATCCCCATGTGAAATAATTTCTGTTCCAAACTATGGGAAGTGCAATCACAGTGCAATTCAAAATCCATTTCACAAAAATCTACACAGTAAATGTCAAGGTTGTGCTTCTAAACCTCTTCATATTGGCTTGGAGGTGAGGCAGAAAATAAATTAATCATTTTTTCTTATAGTAGAAAGGCAGTGTCTTAAGAAAAACCCAAGTCCCAGCTACAATCTGATCACTGTATTTTCCTAAAAGTTCCTCCAGCCTCAGTTCTCCAAAATCCACAGTTATTAATATTAACAGTGTGTAGTTACAACTCTGTCTTTCATAAAGTCACATCCACTTGACCAGTTCTTTTACTCCAGGACAATTTTTAAAAGTAGTTGTGTGTTACTGAAAAAAACCCAAAGCACTTTTTCTTGTGTGTTGGTTGAGGGAGCTCAGTTGGTTCCCTTTATCTTTGCCTGTTATTCAATCCCATAGGTATATTTGAAAATTCTTCAGTGAATATCAACAGTCAGTCATGAAAAATCCAGATCAAATGCCTTACAAAGACTGTAAAGAGCTTCAGCTGTTTGTCACAGTTTAGGAAAAATAAGCTTCAGGGCTGCTACAGACAGCCAGAATATGTTACTAGAATTGGGCTCCTTCTAAACTACCTATGATTTCCAGAGCAGGTTCAATAAAAAGTAGAGGAAGGGGATGCAGTGTAAACCTTCACAGAGTAAACTATTGCAAACTAGTTTGCCAAATAGATGTATGAAGAAATACATCTAGGCTTAACCAGAGACTCGAGTCAATCCTTCCCTTAAGGATTTCATGAGGAAGTGTCTCTGCAGGCAGCAGAGTAGGTCAGCACCCAGCCCCTCCGAGTCCCTGCTCTTGCTCCCCCTCCCCTGTGTGCCAGCATCTCTAGAACTTTCTCTGCCTCTTCATCCAGTCTTTGCTAAGCCCAGCTACATCTCAGTAATGCCCAGCTCGTGTCCCTCCATGCCACTTTTCCAGAATATAAATGTATTTAGGACACATTAAGAAGGAAGGCAGGGCATCTGTCCCACCAGGTGTCCAGAGCCAGCTGGAGCATGGGGGCATGGCTGCCCATGGCAAACACTGCTCCACCAGCATATGGAGCACAGCTCTGGAACCTTGCAGTGACTGATCCAGAAGAGAAAGGGTTGTTCTTCTTGACTTTCACACAGCAGAAAGGATTCAGAAATTCCTACTAACTGTCTGCTTACTGGCAGCTTCATTGCACATATGTCCTAGCAGAGTAGATGTCATAAAATAAAATGCAGACTTCTAGATTAAAGATTCACTTTTCCTGGCTCAGATGAAGAGGCTACATTTCTAAAGGTAAAAGACATTCAATTATTGAGCTAAGTATGAAGTCTCTGAAATGATATTATAAAGATGCAAGAAGTGCAATAGAACCAAAACATCATCCTAAATGGAACAAGTTATCTCAATATTTTGTCTCCTTTTGCTCTGAGTTAATCATATGATTCTGTTCTTCCTCTGGATCCCTTACAAAGCCTGGTGAACAGATCTTGTAGCAGCACAACCCATGACATCTTAAAAAGCTTTTAATCTTTACTTTCCAAGCCACTTCTCCAACTTACCCTTCTGAATCTCTCCAAACAGCTTAGATCCCTTTTTAATGGTTTAGACAGTTCCACATTCCGCTACTACTAAATCAACTCCTTTTTCACTAACAAGCATATTTTTATGAAGATACACTGTTCAGCTAACATCTCCTCCTCCCTACTTTTCTAAAAGGAGATTCATAGCAGAAGACACTTATCCACGACAGCCAAAAGCTTTTCTTTTCCTTTATCATCTTGTCATGTGCCTCATGTTCATTTCTTTGTCCTTCAAAACTTTTCACCATACACCCCAAGCTGCCACTAGTCACAGTGGCTGCCTCTGACATGCCCCAATACTGCCAATGTCAGTGTCACCTTGAGGAATCACATCCTGCTGTACAACAAGCGTGACAGCTCCAGTAGGAGTTTGCTAAATAAACCCCAGCTGCCATTGCACTTCTCAGTTTAGCCTCTCAGTAGAACAGTAATAGAGAGGTGGGAAAAGCTACTCAACACATGGTTTTCTGAGCAGCGCAGAGAGAATGGTGAAATTTAGAAAAGCCAAAATTAATTTCAATCTGTCAATTTTTCCATTTCCATTCTTAAATTTTCACAAATTTAGAAAATACGCATGGAGCTAAAGCCTTCATACCTAAGACAACCCTCTTAGGAGTGCTGCACAGAATTCCCAGCAGGGCCAGTTGCTGCACAAATCAATCCCAGTGCTTTGCTGCACGTTTGCCCTCCTGTGTCCCACACCTACCTTCAGTGGCAGACGAGCAGGACACAGGGGCACTGCTGGAGCGGACGATGGTTGGGGCTGGGGGCTTGGTGAGGTGCTGCTGCTGCTGCTGGACAGCAGCCTCGGGGCCACTTGCTGAAGTGTTTGCTGGCCCAAAACAGGGAGAGGTCTGGAAAGTGGCAGGAGGCTGGTGACAGCCCACACAGCAGGTTTTCTTCTGCTTCAAAGGCGGCGTGGCACTGCTGTCTTGAGCAGAACTCTGCAGTTCTCGTTCTGAGGGGCTGTAATTCCCTGAGGAACAGTCCAAGGACCTGCCATGGGCACAGCTCTTTTCCTGTCCTTGAGACCTGTCTGTAGAGGCTCGGCTGTGGGAGCTGCTTCGCTCATCAGGAAAGCCCTCAGAGCGAGTTCTGTGAAACCTGCAGTGAGGGTGGCAATCCAGGGCACTGCAGCTCTGCTCTGCTGCCCCCTTGGGGGTTATGCAGTAGGGAGAAAGATCTGCAGACTGGAGAGATCCTTGAACTTCCAGCGAACAAAGATCTTCAGAGGAGTAGCTACGGTCTGGGATATCAACAGCCTCAGAGACCATCAAAGAGGTGCTCTCCACAGAAACTGCAAAACAAAAGATTCAGAGAAAAATAAAAACTTCTTGCCCACCCTCCCAATATTCTCCCTCCCCATGTTCTGTAGACTGACTTAAATTGAGCAATCTGCAAGTTCTTTTATCAATAAGAAGTCAAAAGCTCTCAGATGAAGAATGCCCAAGCAAAAAACACTGAAGTAATTTATTTCTTTCTAGTGTCCTTCAGCAAAGACATTTTTGTGCTGTTCTTGATACTGATTTTTCAACTTTAAATAAACAGGCCCTGTACTGCTACTTGTCTACTTGCATCCCCAACATCTGTGCTTGAGGAAGCAAGCTTCCTATTCAGGCTCCTGGAAGCCATGGAGGAAACTACTCTTGGAGAAGGAGTGTGAGGGTCAGGAAGCCACCCATGGCTGCTGACAATGAGACACAAGCTGCAAGGAATGTGCAGGACTCTTCAAAGAGAAATGACAGTCTCCAGATCCACCTCAAAGGGCTTGGCTAGATCTTGCTCTGTCTAGCAAAACTCTCCTCTGCACTTCCAGCCTCTGACTGTGAAAAGGTCCTTCTTGCCATGAATAACCTGAAAGCAAATGATTCTTTCACCACTAGGAAGGGCAGAAGAGAAGAGAAAGTGTGCTCAAAGCTGCCACTTCCCTCTCTAAGGAGACAAATGCAAAGCCACGATCACCTTGGGTGCTGAAGTCCGGGGTCATGTTCCTCGCCCCCAGGCTTGGTTCAGACACTTGCTGAGCAGCACCAGTGACCTAAAAGAACATTTGGAATGAAAGAGATCATTAACCTGCAACTCACCAAACAAAGTGTAGTGCTCAGGATCTGAAGGACACACCTGACAATGCTGAGTCACTTTCATATGAGCTGCTATTCACACTGAAAGCTATTTAAAGTATTTTACATCTTTGGGTCAGGAGAAAATGCAGGGCAAAGGCACAAGCTCAATGCAATTTTACATTTTTCCAGAATCTACAAGGTAAATTCATCTTGAATTCACAGGCACTTGGGGTTGCAGGCTCACACTACTAAACGTAATATCTGAGTTTAGTAAAAGCAATCTCTCTACAGTCTGCGTTTCTCACATTGTGCTTGTTTTTTGTTCATCACATCATATCACCCTAAAATAAGAGAGAGAAAACCAGAAACCACAAAAACAAGCACAAGAGCAGTATTTTCAGATAGTTATTTGTGAGGATGTTAGCTGTTAATGTGTTTTGAAGCCCTTTAACATCGTTGCCACCCAGGTGCTCTCCAGCCTGGTGGAGATTGCTCAATGGACACAGTATTTATTACCACTCACTTTTTTTTCTGAAGGGGTGGATCTAAGAGGGTAA
>NW_005054313.1:8058755-8085727 GCF_000277835.1 Geospiza fortis | reverse complement strand
TCCTGCTGGAAAAACTGGATCCATAAATACCTGAAATTTGGAAAGTTTTTTTTCTACTGATTTGATTAGACTTAGGATTAGATCTTGTTGCCAATTTTGATAGATTTTTAGCAGTTCTTTGGGAATGTGATTATCAAAAAAAATATTCCAATAAATAGCTGGTAACAAAAAATGAGAAAAAAATACAAAAAAGGTTGAAAGGAATGAAACTGATACCATCTTGAGCAGAAAGCATCATATCTACTTCTGTCTGTAGGGCCACAATTAACTAGTCGAGCTTATTATGGTTGGTGACAGTCTAGAAATCAGCATCAGTCACCTCTGTGCAAACCTTTTTGTCAAGCACTTAATCTGTGTCTGGCCTAAAAAAATTGGATGTGACACAATTAGTCTGAAGCTATTAGGGCAAGAGCTTCCATTTCACATGCCAGTGTTGATTAAAGCACATATATTTGTGCATAACTTACTGTGCTCACTGTTTTCTTTCTTTCTGTCTGTCTATCTATCTCTGTGATCCAGTGACCAGAAAACTTCTTTTGATACAAATTTTGTTTTTAAAAATTATTTAAAGTTTAGCAAATACAACTCCAAGCAAAGAACAGTACCAGAAATACTTTAACTCAGCAAGAGATGGATAGAGGACTGGGAAGCAAAAGTGAAATCACTCATATTTTTGAACAATTCCCCTGGACATTTCTTAATGGATCTTTCTTGATTGTAGCAGAGTATCACATCTGTGGTAAAAACTAAAATGTGGTGTTGCTTAAAGCCACAGATTGTTCCTGGGACCTAACTGTGGAAGTTCTGGGAACTAACTAGAAAAGTAAGAAATGTTCACAAAAGCTCTTTGTTGCTGTAGAAAATTCAGACTGACTACCTTTTGGAAGAAATGGTACAATGCTTTAAGGGTGTTTGTTCTTTTTAAAAATCTAGGGATTCTAGGGGCTTTCATAAATTCTTAATCTAGGCACTTTCATAATCACTGACTTAATTTCTTAATCGCTGACTGGAAAACATCTGTGGAAAATTGTGCTGAAACATTTATTGACACTCTACATTGTCTCTGAATAATTGCTGAATGTATTTTCTGTGCATTTGGAATTGATTAACCCTCTTGCAGGATTGTAATTGTAGCAGGTAACACTGTGATTTTGAAGCCAGGTCATAGTTTTGGTTCACGCAGGAACAGCACATGGTTTCCTGCAGGCTCCTGCACAGCCAAGGGTAACAAAACCTTATTGAATTCCACATCCTCAGACAGTCACTAAGCCATCAATAGAAAAAAGGAAAAAAAACTGTGCTTTCAACAAGTCTGCAGAGCCTACAGGTTAGAAAACCTCATAAAACACTGTCATTGATTCCGTTCACCCAGAATCCTGATCTGTTTGTTCTTATCTTTTCGATATCCCAGTCAATACTTTGCATGGAAAGCACTGAAAACCACTTTTTTTTATAGTCATGAAATGGGAATTCCTAATCAGTACAGATGACAACAGCAATTTTTACATGGATGCAACCACTTAAATTAGCACTGACATTTGTTGCCCATAAAATGCATGAAATTACCGAGTCCAATTTAGTACAATTTAATAAAATTCTAAGGACCTCAATCCATTTAAGAACAAATAAAACCTATTGCTTGATGCACAGTAAAGGGTTTTACAATTATGACATTATTACATAATCGTTCCCAGAAGCACTTTTGTAGCTAAATCCCTGACATGATTTCCATTGCCAAGCCTGCCTTTGAGGGATTTATAAATCTCATTATTTCTGTTCCTACTGTACTGTGCTCTATGGGAGCATTTGCAGCATGTAAGGACTCAGGTCTCCATTTTGTTCTTCTTGTAGACCCAAAACTGTCTTAGACAGTTCAGCTGGGACACTAATTGCAAAGAAGACAAGAAGGCTTTTGTTGTCAAGAAAAATCTGTGGCTGTCAGTGTAGGCTTTGGTTCTCGCTGCCAGTGAGCTGCAGTGCTGAGAACAGAGCCTGTCACAAGCTCTGAACAGCAACTACCAAGTTCATATACACTCACTCCTGGTAAGAAACCACATTATTAGCACTATCAGAAATGAAGTCACCACTCATTTTCACTGGTGATTAGAACAAACAGCTCTGGAGCTCAGGTGGCCAGAGGTGAACAGGCAAGGTGCTGAAACTGACTCCAGATGCCAAAAATTAGCGGTTAATACGTCTACTTATTAAAGCCAAGCTCTCCTTGCAAGAGCATGACTTTGCAGCTGTAAGTCATAAATGATATTTTTGTTCCATGCTGGTGCTATTGCGCTGCTGCATGTTGATGCTCACACCAAGAGTGGTACCAGTCACAAGAGTGCCCAAAATGATTTTGTGCTTTACTAAAAATAGACACTTAACTAATCCTTACTTAGTACCACATATGAATTCTTATCACAGGCAGGAGCCTTCTCTTTCCCCCCAAGCCATGCATGATTCATATCACTTTTGTCCATGTTTTTTATCACTGAAAAATATTGACTTCTCAAGGCTTGCAGGTTCTGCAAGTTACTTTCAAGGAAAAAGGATGGAACTTGGATAAAAAAATATTCTAGAAAGAGATGGCCTTGAAAACTCCAATTTTGCTGTTCAGCAAGGAGCTTCACTCACGAGCAGTTTATACAGACTCATTTTATTATAGCAAACAAATCAAAAGTAATGCAAAGTTTGGCCAGTTTGTTGCGTTGGGTGGAGGATATAGCACAAGGCAAGGATCAGAAGATCTGTCAGAAACTGTTTTGTCAGCCCCAGAAGCTACAAAGATAGGCATATCTTGGGGAGATTTAATTGTATTTTTTTGGAGGTTTAGCATTTAAATGTGTTTTTTTCCTCAGACACTTGTCTTATTAATTGTCTTAATAATCTCATGTATAATAATGAAAATTTGTATTATTTCTTTAGGTTTGTGGTTTCAATTCTGGTTTCCCCCAACATGGAAATAAGTCACTAGGAAACATTTCAATGTTTTATTTTGGGGAAAGGCAAAGTAGTCCCCTCTGTAATGGGGGTGCATTTGGCAACCTGAACACAGGTATTTCCTCAATGTGCTATTAACAACTGATAAAGAATACCTAGAACATTTAACTCCTGGAGTTTTTACTGAAAGAAATTAGAGCTTCTAAAAGCAATTGTAAGTATTTTCCCTTTGTGACAGCTGATTAAATTACCACATATCCCTTCAAGGAAATGCTGGAATCAGCTCTGGCTGTACATGCAGATACATTATAATTCCAGCTTCAGCTCAGTCAATACTGTACAGTACAAGATAAAGCAAAAAGTCTAATGTAAACATTTGTCTCAAGTACACTGGATCCTTTCTGAAAGGTCTGGGTAAAGTGTCCTGCAGTCTCAGGAGTAGCAGTTTCTTGTCACATAACAGCAGAACTGATGACTAAAAACTGTAACAATCAGAAGGTTAAGCAATAGAGAACGACTCACTGCTGTTGCACAGGAAGTAAAATTTGTTAGCTAAACCCTTATAAAGAAAATGGTCTGGAAAATGTTTTTAAAGAATAAAAGTATTTTCTAATGATTGTTCTTTAAAGTTTACCTAGAATTATTTTGCAGCATGAAAATGTGAAGACCACATAAAGAATTTCCTTTGGTTTTCCTCACCTGTCTGGCAGGCATCTCTCCAATCACTGCCTCATAAGGAGGGGGCAGCTCACTTGGATACAGCATTCCTGGGCTATTAATGGTTACTTCATATAAAGCACCAAATGGGGAATGAGGGAAGTCCAAATGGAGACTTCTACAAAAAAAACATAAACAAGCAAACAATTCAGAAATGGCACTGATTTATTACCTATACCACAGTGATATAAAGACTTCTTTGAATTCAAAGCCAATACACTACAAAGAATTACACTCAAGAAATTTATTAGACAAGACATCCAAGATGAAGCCCTGGTTCACAGGGTAGCTTTAACAACTGTTTTTTATTTTGGATGCCAGCCATCTTTACCAGCCTGTTTTGCCATCATAAACATCCTCCACTAGTCCAAATTAATACACATTAATTGCAATAATTTCCTTTAAAAATTAAATCTCAGACTCAACTTCAAATGTATAATGTTAACTGTGAAAGGATCACTTACAAAGGGACCTTTGCTCAAAGCTCAGACATTGTTATCCTTGTCTTAGTTAAGGTCAGCCATTTCTCTACTGCAGAAATGCTTTAACACAAATATTTCCAGATGTAGCGTAACAAGTTTGCAAAGAAACATATGCAATCTCTCTGGCAATGAAGAGCCTAATGTAAGTGAAGGATTTGGGTTTGTGCTCTTTGAAAGAGCTCCAGGCCCAGAGCTCAGAACCCAGTGCTGGCTGCAAGAGCAGGGAAGGGAAGGGAATCACCTCTGTGCCTCCCCCACGGGTGTGCAGGTGTACTCTGGTGGGTAGTAGGGAGGAGGGGGGATTGGTGGGATGAACTCCTCAAAATCCAAGGTTTGGTGCAGGACAGTTCCATGTGGAGTCATGCAGTCAGGATTGGCAGAATGCGGCCTCTGCGGCAGAAACTGAAATGAACAGGTAAAGTTCCTTCATCATCACCAATATCAACAATGTTAATAAAAGGTCAATATTAGCAACCCTGAGCAATACCAAATTCATTAATACCCAAGCTGAAATGAAAAAGGCACATCTGGGAGCATAAGAATACTTGTGATCAGTGAGGAGGGTGAGTCAGATTGCCAAAATACAGCACAAGGTTTTACTACAGACAGAGAGGCTGTGGGCCTCCAGGTCAGTCGGTCTTAGGATGCACGACACAGACATTTACAATTTAATGGCTTTTCAAGAAATATTTCTACATTGTATATTGTTTTATTGTAGCCCCACATGATCAGTTCTATTTTAATAACTGATGAAAAATAGATATAACTACTAAAACAAATATTTGCATGGTTTTTTTCCAATCTGAACTACCACGCACTTACAGAGAAAAAAAAAACCCAATACCAACCCCCAAAACAACCCCAAATAAAACTACCTAAAAATAGGCTACTATATTGACATTATGTCTTGAATAAAACAACTGGAAATATCCCACACATTTTTTACTTCCAATGAAGGGGCTGTTTATAGCTATTCTTTATTATTCTTGTAAAATGAAATATTCTTAATAGCTCTTTGTGGTTTGGTGATACAGACACTGCACACTTAAATGTGGTATAAAGCTTATAAGCACTGGTATGAAAGTAAGAAAAACATTTATTCCATATACATATCTCAAAACCCAAAAGAAAATAACTGCACTGCACAATAAAAAGTAATAATACTGAGAACCACATCAACATTTGTGACAGAGACCTCATCAGCTTCCAGCAGAGCAGGGATCTAAAGAAGCCATTCCAATACCACTGATATCAGGAACACTCAGAAGTGTCTGGGAAAGGCCTGAACTAATCCAGGATCAAATATGGACCATGCTGAAGATCCCACAACCCACACCTGGTTCTATTTGGTCCCCATGGATCAAAGAGGGACTAAAAGACAATCCAAGACCACAGGATTTTTTCTTCTCCAGGCAAGCTTCTGCTCTCATATCACTTCTCTTGGATCAGTAGATAACTTGATCTTTAGCTCCTCCCTTCTAAAACAAGTCTGCTAAGAAACTCTGCTGAAGGCACATTTCTTTTTTGGGCTGCAACAAGACCTCCTATGTTTTTGTACTGTAGGCTCATTACATTATTGTTTGTTTAAATCCATGATAAACATTTGGGAAGCAGTAAAATAAAAGGGAAAATGTTTATGCTTAGGAGATCCAGCAAGTAGAAAGTAAATTACCTTCATTTTTAATATCACAGTTCTATATTTATCGCTTTTTGAAATTTAACTTGGTGTGGTTCTGCTGAATTTACATGACCACAGAAATGATACTGGTCTTTCGTGTTTTAAAGCTTGAGTTACATCTTAGTTTTATTAAACTCCCTCTATGTATGTTGTTTGAAAGGTCAGAGCTGTAATAATACAGCACAGCAGAGGGTCAGGAGGACCAGTACCTCCTGTTTGTGAAAATGAAGTATTAGCTGCTGGCTGCTTGCCTCTCCAGAGATATTTCCACACATAACTATTAATAAAGAACCTCCTCTGCAGAATTTGTTATTTCCTTACATCCTACAGCCAACCAAGGACTTTCAGCCACTGCATTCTGCTCATGGTACAGCAGAGAAACAGAGACATGGCATCAGTTAGATTTACTCTTCATTATGTGAAATGTCTGATGCTATTCCATCCTCCATGTGAGCTGGGATGCTGTTATTCCAGGTACTATCAGACATTTCTCTGTTTGGCTTACAGGAAAAAAAACCAAAAACCCACAACTTTCTTGCAGTCATTTGGTCTAAACTCATCTGATCTTCCAACAGCCATGCCCCAAAGTACAATATAACATTAATGCCAACCATTAAACTCCAAACTTCTGCCCTAAGCAATCATTGGTCTGCTACCATCTCAAATACATGGAAGAATCTTTTAGGAAAAAAGGAAGCAAGACAAACTTCAACATAATTACCTAAAACCTGTAAACATTTATCATAATGAAGACAAATAACTGAGTATGCTGGGTCACATTTTGTACACTATTTGACTCCACCAAACTCAGGACTGCCCTCATCTTCCTAAAACAGTTGATAATTTGGGTCATTTTTACAGTCTGGAAAGAAAACCATTTTAATTTACAACTTCCTTGACTTTCTCCCAGACTGTTTCTATATTGCCAAGGACCCTGAGCTTTGGTTTGCACCAGAGAACTTGCAGCTCTGTTCCCTCAGTGCTGGAGTTCCCTGGAGCTGGATCCCCTCACCCCTGTCAGAACAGGGCAGTTAAACACAGGGCACTTGCACAGCAGGTGAACCATCAGCACACACTGTGGGACATGACAGAAGGGAGAGGTTTTACACAGGGCAGAAGGGGCTGTGGTTCCAGGAGGAAAAGATCTGATGCTTGGATGCAGCTCAGTTGAACAGCAGAATTACCTGCATCCCTTTCAAGGTCTGGCAATACAAACCATGGACACGAACTGTGACCAGCACTTGACAACGAGCAGCAGGATGGACATGGAAATACACATGTTTGGGGGTGTTTATAAACAACACTTTACCTGTGTGATATCATCCTGCTGGAAGGCACAGAAATTAAAGTGAAAAAGGCTGTAAGAGGGAAACTAGCAGGAAGTGAAACAATAGCAAATATAAGGGATTACCACAAAGAACAGACATCCTTGAGAAAACAACTGAAAGCTAGTAAGTGGGAATTAAGTCATATTTTATTCCACACTACGTTGTCTACTGATCTCTGCTAGCCTGCAAAAGCTTATTCTTTCTACAGAAAAATGTATTTTAAATATCTTCAACAGTTAGTCTCAAATAGTGAAATCTGCCAGGGTTTCAGCAAAGGCTTAATACAAATTTCATATGTTAAAAAAAGACAGTAATAAAATGCAGAGCTGAGAAAGCTGCAGAAACACTGACAAATACTTTCAGACAGAAACACACATTTCTGTTATTAGAAGACAGCTGTTATCAAATAATCAGTCTCAAGGTACTGATGGCAAACGGGACAGGCAACAACAAGAACTGCCAAGCAGAAAATGGGGGTGGCTGTTCAGTGACCAGGATAAACAGGATCAAGTTGCACTCAATATCATGTCAAACACTGCAGCTCACACCATGGAACAGCTCATACCATGGCACTCCCAGCCAGCCTTGGGATTACACTAATGGCCACTGCAGAAGCAATGGATAGAAAATGGTTGCAGACAAAGATAAACAGCATACAGCATCTCTGGTAAATGCTAAATACACAACTGCATCAAAAGCTTAGCAAAAATTTATAGCTATCAACAGATACTTTAAACATATTTACTAGAAAGAAAGAGAAAGCCCATGGCTGTGGAAATCCAGAAGACTCAACCATTTCTGTTACCCTCCTGGAGCTGTTGGATGCTGGGAGCTTTCAGAAATCTGACAGGCAATGAAATACAGATCTGGAATTCATGGTCTTTTAGGAAACAGCTGACCTTATGTTTGAAGCTTGGCATTCAGAATATTACACTCACACAGACAGGTATTTTCTCATCCTTGGCCTTACTTTAGTGTGTGAAACATGTCTGATACTGGATGGGCATTACACAGCCCAGCGCTTGTGCTAAAGGGATGTGGAACACAGAGCACACACTGACCACAGAACTCTGTTTTCATTGGGCACATCTGACTTGGACAGAGGGGAACAGCCTGATTTAAACAACCCTCATAGTGAGGACTACTTTTTTTTTTTCTTGTGTCTGCAGTTATGAGGGAAGAGTAAAAGGTGCTCTCTGCCTGGTTGCAGCAGGGTAAACAAGAAAGCTGTAAAACACTGTAAACCCACTGTCTGGACCTGCATTCAATACAGAAGTTTGCCATGGCAGCAGCAGCAAGTTGTTAGGAAGCAGGGAATTAGAAGCACAAATGGTAGAAGTACCCCACTTCCAGAAGAGGTAAAAGTTTTTGAAAATGCAGTTATGGTCAAGGGTCCATTGCCACAGTACTGAGAATTCCACACAGCCAACAGTGGGGCTGGACACCAGCGACCTCCTCTGCCAGCTCCCAGCCTGCAGCCAGACACATCAGCTACCCCCGCCCAGTGAGGAGTAGCACATCTCTTCTCTCAGTGTTTGACTTTTCCAGGTGGAATACACACCACTACATAGATATGTGTAAAATTGTAAAACTCATTCTCTTTCTGTCAGACCAAATTTCCAGCTCTTCACTGAAAGGCTGTCTGTAAGCTGGTCACTGAAGTGATCAGAAGGTATTATTCATGTTCTGAATATTTTGAATACACTGAGGTAAAAGCTCATGGAGGAGACCCAGTTAAGGAAGTGAAGAAAGAGCAGGTAAGACATGTCAATGTAATTCTCTATTCAAACAGTTCCTCATGTGATACCATGTGGTCCATCCATCTGCCCAAGGCATGTGAGACTAACAGCTCTGCACCAGGACTCCAGCTGGGACCTGCCCACTGAACATCAGCAAAGTCACTCTGTGCTCCGCACACCCTGCTCAGCACCACTGACCCCGTGGAAATGCCACTGCTGGGAGCCACTGCTCAGCAATTACAGCTTATCTCAACCACAAGTGCCTTACATCAGTATGTGCCTGCTGCTCCAAGGGAAACTTATCTGAGTTTTCCCTGTATCTGCATGTAATTACCTCTGTCTTCCATATCACATTTATTACATGCACTGTATAACTCTGAAATCAGTCCTTTGGAGACTCCAGAGTTCATTATTCTCATTTCAGTCATTTCTAAAAATCTGCTGATTTTTGAGAATGGGAAATAGAAATTTCTAATTGCATATAATTAAATACTGGCATGTTATCCTGAGTGAAAGCTCTGTGCAATACACTTGGGTCTATAATTCTGTCTTCAATTAGCTGTCCTCCTGGACAGGTTGCTGTTTTCCTTTTCTAAAACACTGGAATCAGTATCTGCTGAAGGGAAATGTAGACTCTAATTGTCTACAAGAACAGAAGGTCCATGGTTGACTCTTCTAATTTGTCCCTGATCTTAAAGGGAAATTATGAGACAGAAGATATTTTCATAAGGAAATCACATTCAGATTTTTCTGCTCAGTTGTTTCCAGTTGCTGTTCCTACAACCATCACAAGCCATTAGCTCTGGAGCCTCACGGGCATTGCTCTGTGATATCTTTTTTGAAGTACTCAGCATATTTTAGTCTTAAATATTAAACATTCCTATTCTACCAATAAAGTGTTTGATGAAAAATGCCACATTTGTTAAAAATGCCAAAAGATTTCTTGACCTAAGGTATGCATTAATGGTGGGTGTGAGGGGAGTATTTATGTAACCATATTTACATTTAGGATTTTTCTATGGATGTACATAATTCCCAATGCCTATTTCTAAAGGGAATGTCATCTGGGTTTTACACTACCTGTAAGTGAACTTTGTGTCCAAAAAGGATTATTTAAGTTTTAAGGTCATTAGATTAAATTAAAAATTATATGTAGTAACATAAGATCAATTCTCACTTAAGTTTCACTCTGCAGGGCTTTTTTATTACTATTTCACCAGAATATGGGGGTCAAACAATGCCAGCAAGATTTTACCTTCATACAGAGATGCCTTCTGTGAGGTATTTGAGTAGAAATATTAACTACAGCCTATTAAGATAATGACATGCTGAATTATCACTAGGACTGATGAAAACACTAATTAAACATTACAGCTTGCATGTGTCATCATTACCTTATTTTCTTTACAAAATAACAGATGGTTTTAGGTATCACACAACATGAACAGCTACTAACAGTGATGGTGATAAAATCAGAACACACTCCATGATATCAGTGCCAGCACTTCTAGGATAAGAAATGTACAAACATATCTGGAGTGGAGGGAGGACTGGAATAGGTGTAATTCATGCTTTAGCCTGGCCACAGTGGCTGTAATATCTTGTATTTCTTACTTTAATCCAGGCAGCTACCTTTTGAAGAAAACAGGGTGCATTTTCACAGTAGCCATTCATCAGACAAGATGCAAACTGAAAGTGCCTCAGGCAACAAATGAAATATCATGGAAGTGACAGTTTGGTTATTAAGAGAGGTTTCTTCACATTACAGAGCCTTGATATGATCTGATTTGATTCACATTTATTTCCTGGGGGGGTGTGCACATAGAAAGAACAATTCTGGGAAGCCCTGTAATGGAGTGCAGCCTTAAAGTCTCTAGTGAAACACAACAAATGCCTTTTCAATCTTTAGCTCTGGTATCACTTTCTCTTGCAGCTTTAGTACAATTGGTAGGGCTTCTTTGCCTGGGCAAATGCATATACTTTACACAGTGAGAAAGGCTAAAGTGAAATGAAAATTTTGGGGTACTTTCTAAAACAGTTAACTCAAACAAGGAACAATCCAGAAAAAATATAAAATAAAATAAAATATAAAGTAATAAAACCTCTTTGAAGTATTTTGCTGTATTTTTTCCCTTAGCACGTGAAATAAAATATTTGTTGGGTAAGACTGGTTTTAAACCAAAAAACACCTCTTCATATTCACTGGAAAATTTAAACTGTGCTTACTACTGGACAGCTTGTGTTTGTGTTTTTAGGATGCTTTTCCTAAAGGCTGGGATGTCAGAAGACAGCAGTTTCCAGTAAAATACATTGGCTTGCCTGCAGGAATCAAGACACTTGCTGTATGCAAAAGTCATCAACAAAGCACAAAATCACAGAACCATTGCTGCAGATTTTTGTGAGACTGTTACACCTGCCTTATGTTGCTAAGCAATAAATTGGAATTCTTTGAATTTGCAAAAATTACCATTTCAGTGGATTAATTTCTGAGACAAAAACACAGCACAGGAATCACAGAACTGATTGCTCTAATGATAACCTACTGACATCCAAGGAGGCTGTTCCCTATTGCCTCTTCTTGTTACAGGAGAGCCTACAAGCTCCTGAATACTGTAGAACAGAGTAAAACCATCAGCACAATAATTAAAACCTTTTCAGCTTTGAGGAGTGGTATCTCTTGCTGCTGCTGTCAGACTTCCAACATGGTACAACCCCACTAAGAGAAGACGCATCAGTGAAAAATAAAAGGAAAAAGCACAAATCCAACATTAACAAGCAAGAGAAAATGAAGTTAATCAGATTTCTGGGTGTAGCAGAGCAAAGGGGAACTGCAGATCATGGGACAATAGGCTGAAAGCAGTGAAAGAAAAAGAAATCCTCAGGTGAGAGTTGAGCTGGTCTAAGTCAGCGTAGCCCCAGGGAAGTTACGCTCACTTAGGCCCGGTAGGAATCTGGCTCAGCAACCTGAAAAAAGAAAGGGAAAAACTGATAAACAAGAAAAGACTGGGACTGAGCAGAAATATAGATATATTTGTATTTCCCTTCTTCTGGGGAGAAGGAAGAAAATTCTTGTCGATGGAGCTGAAAGGGTGAGAGAACGGACAGCTAAGCAGGAAGACAGAAAGCTGGAAACACAAAGCATAGGAAGCAAAAAGAAATAAACACTGAAACCAAGAAATGGCAGCATTGCCAGGTGGGAAAGAAAGAGTCTTAAAAACATCCAGAATGAGGTGGCAGAGAGAAAAATTATGTGCTTTTAGGAATTTGACTTCCTATTGAGGTTACTGCTTCTTGCATATGCCCATGAGAAGCACTTTAATATTGGTCTTGGTTCATTGTTACCTATTTGTTTTTATTCCTCTTACACTGCTAAATACCATTAAGTGTAAATCAAGATTCCTGGAATATACACTTCTGGATCACTGCTACCATTTTTCCAGTAGACAGATAGATTTTTCAAGGAGTGATAATCTCTTCATCTCCTCATCATCACTGCAAGGTGAAAAAGTTCTTTAGTCAATGGGCATTCTTGTAGTAAATATGGAGGGGGAGAGTATATGAAAAGAAAGAATAGCCAGAATACAATGAAGACCCTTTAACATGTAAAATATAAATGTCATCAGCTGAAGCTGAACATTATTTCTGTTAATTGTTTCCCATCCATACTAGTGTTATTAAATAAGCACCGTTCACAAGCCTCTACAAGCCTGCACAATATGCATGCACAAAGCCCTACAGCAAAAATGCATTTATGCACTCTTTGCAGTAATTACCTAAACATATGAGTCCAACTTATAATACCCATTTCTATGTGAAGCAAACATCAGATCCCAGACTGAAGATATTTTTTAACTGGGTTTGAAACCCAGTGACTGGAACACTTGTCTAAAAAGGGCAGCCTTATCTCTGTAATTCATGCACTTAAATCAATACCTATGGCACCCAGTGTATTTCTGATTATTTATTTCTTTTTAAAACAACTGTGCCTGCATGGGCAGCCTTTACAACATTTCTGTGTTGTTTAAATGGTTTGCAGCTAACTTGCTGGGCCAGTCTTCCACCCATGCAAACTTTTCCAATATCAGATGTTCATATGGCCAGTATTAGATTTGTGTGTGTGCCCTCCTTTATTAAACAGGACATTTCCTAGATTAATCAGCAATAGAACAAGGTTACAAGCAGTGGAGATGGCCTGAAAAATACAAAGATTTTTAAAATTTTGGGGTTTTTTGTTGTTTTTTGTTTTTTTTTTTTTTTACATTGAAACCTTGTGAATCCCAACACTCATTTGGAATAGGAAAGTTGCCTTTGTCCAACCAAAACAAGACAGCATCCTGTGATGCAGCTGACTGTGCAGAAGACTAACGATCCTTTTTGCTCTTGTTTTGAACACAAATGCTACTCTGACAGAACATGTTTTCCTTACGAAAACACTGTTATTGGCACAGGGCTGTGAAAAGTTCCAGTTTTGAGCTTATACTTCTCATACTCTGCAGTTCTCATAGCAATCTAGTAATGAAAATTAGGATCTTAAAGCTAAGTAATTGCTCTGGGGAGTGTGGAAACTGGAGATAATATACAAGTGATGACAGCAAATGTAACGTGAACCTCGTTAATAACCTCATTAACAAAAAGAACAACTCCCAATTACAAAATCCTCATCATACACTATAATACATAAACACTAAAGCACAGCAGCTCCTCATGCTGCATACATCTATATGCTATGTTTATATAGATGTATGCAGATAGAAAATACACCCATGTACACACACACTCTAACACTACACAGAGACACAAACAGGCTGAAGTTTATAAGCAAAGAGTAGGTGCAAATGAGTATCCACAGAGAAGGACACTGTGCTATGCTGGACAAACCCTGTGTTGCCACTGAAACGTACTCACCATTTGCAGGAGATCAGAAGAAACCATCTGCATGCAACACATTGCTGTTGCCAAAGCACAGACAATGGTGGAGATGATATTGAGAGCGCACACACTGAACAACAGGTCCTGCAAGAGACAGCAGCAGAATATCATCTCTTATCTCAGGGACACAAAGCACAGGAAATGCTTGAGGAATCTGATAACAAACACTCTCAACTGCTATCCATGAATAAGGTCCCAAATAACTGGGTAGAACTCATTTAGCTTGTAATCTTTTTCAGGTAGCAATCCACAAAGGCAGCAATTACAGAAACAAACATCTTCCCTTTCCCAGTTCCCACAACACATTTGCTATTAGGTACTTCCTCAGAAATATTGATATTCAAATTTCCTTGCTCCCCAAAAAGACAAATTGCTCTTTCACAGTCGACTCCAAGCAGCAGCTATCACAAGAAATATACTGTAAAAGACATCTCTGATTAAAAACTACGTGCAGAAATATTATTGCTTTGAGTAGTTGAAATCTACAACTTAGGGTTGTGTGCTAAAAAAAAGTCTAGTATGAAATAGAGACTTATCCTGTGTCAGAAACTCAATGCATCTGAAATATTTTTATATATGAGAGAAAGGCAGTGATTAAAAAGCAGTGACTACACACCCAGATATTTCACCTTCTACTGATGAATTGAGTGCCTATGGTCATATTGTTGGCTTTTTTTTTAAAGAACAAGAAGTTTAAAATAGAACACAGAATATTGGTTTAACAAGTAGAATAAAAGAAAATAAACGTTTGAATTAAAATTGAACATTTTTATAGCAATGGTGTCACTAAAAATAAAGCATTTATCTCTCTTCCAATCATTGGATTTGTATTTACTTTTTCCACAGATAGTGAAAAGAAAAGAATTTAGTGTGCTGGCAGCATTTCAAAACTACTACAATCCTTGCACAGAAACTGTATGGCTGCTGGGGCTATTGTGTGGCCCAGTTCTCTGAATAGCCAGTAAAAGCATCTGAGAAAAAGCAGCACAGAGAACAGAACAAAATTGCTACAACACAGTGAGTAAAAAACACTCACTATGTGAAGAACATTCCATAGGGTCTAAGTTTAAAAAAAGTACTTCATTCACTGCCAATGCATGAAACAACTTCTATGCTATAAATTGCTTTGTTTTCCCCAACAGTTCTGAAACAAATGATAGAAAGGTGCACATTTACTCCTGCCACTGTAATTGTTTGCTCCTCAAGTGACCTTCATTTGAAGATGGAAATGCTAGCCATGGGAACCAGGCAGACAATAAATGGGCTAACAAGTTTTGGTCATTTAATAACTTCCACTGAGCCAGATTTGCTCTTGCTGATCTGGTCAGTAGTTTTTTGTCTTCTTGGCCAGCCCCTCAGCCAGAGGAATAATGAATCACCAGCATTAATAGCAAAGTACTGGAAGGGCCAATCACTCAGTCACTCACAGAAGGTGATGCAGAGGACTCACTCATACAGACCCACTCAGAGCATTCAAATGCAGGTAAACAGGTAAAGTGATCCCTGGAGACCCAATTAGTTAACAGTGCCAAAAAAAGGAGATTGAGATCCTTCCTGTTCTGCTTTCCATATGCAAACCTAGGTAATGAACACTGAGGCAGAGACAAGATCTAGGGTAGAAAACAGGACGATTTCCTAGCAGGAAGAAACATCATCCACTGCCAATAACAGCCATTTAAATACAAAAAACTTAGCCAATCTGAGTGCATAACTTAATACCATTTATGCTAAATAATAAAATCAAAGATCTAAATTAGGATGCAAAGTGTCTCCAAGACCCTCATACACCTTTACATGTCCCAGGACAGACATAACTGTGCCTCTAAGTCTCATGGCAGATGTTTTTCTCATCTGTTCCTAAAGACCCCACAGCTTCATCACTATTATTCACTATTCAAGTGTTTATTTTTGCCATCAGTGTCCTGGTTATGTCCATCCCACAGATTAAACCCATGGCTTCTTTTCTTCCATAGCTCTTGAGAACAGGCTGTTACACAGCAGACTTTTATACCTTTGAACTCTATTATCACTCTTGAAGCCTTTTCCACCTTTACTGCATGACATATTAACACCATTTTCTCCAATTCTCAACTGAAATCAACTTTCCAGGCCTCTGATCCTTTCCATTAATCTAATTTGTTTCACCTCACCTGGGCCCACATCTTTCTTTAAATGCAGGATCCTAAACCAGGCACAACTGAAGGCCTTGCAAACACTGACTTTAGTGTGAGGATTATTTCTTGTGCCTTGCAGGCTGCACTCGTCCTTACCCACCCTGAGAGGTTTCCTGGCACACTGGGACAGCTGTGCTCTGTTTGTTACTCAGCATTTTGCTTTTGGTGTAGGGCAGGGATTGCTGCCCACAGGAGCAGCAGCCTCTTTCCACACACTCCTGTCCAGGCTAAGCACACAATTTCTCTTTCTGCTACAATCTCTTTGAAGGTGAAGGCACAATTAGAAAATTCCAAATGCAGGGATGCAGAGTTTTTATGTATTTCATAAAGATCAATAAGGAGCAGACATCTAAAACATTTTAAGTCTAAAATTTTAACAGAGACAGTAACAACTGAGCAGTGATTGTGGAGGCCTCACCACCACTAGATACTTCTTGAAGCAAGACTGCTTCTTTATTTGTTTTGGCTTTTTTATCCTAAAGTCTGTTTCAACTCAAACAGGAATCAAGCCACAACCCACCCTTCTCCTCTGCTCCCCACTCCCCCCACCCTCCCCAAACATTAATCAGCCTCAAGCAATTGACCATTTTCAGGAAATTCACTCCCTGTGCCCTGTAGAAAAAATAATTAGGTAATCCATGACACTCATTTATTCAGCTATAGATAAAAAGTGAGCAGGAACTAAAGCTCTCCACGGCCAAGCACACTGCCAGAAGGACAGGGTAGGTGCTGACAGACAGCAGCTGGAACAAACAATGACAATTAAAAGTGTTCTTTAGGAAATGTCTGTGAAAAAGCAGTGACCACAACAGGGCCAATCGAACTCCCCACAGCCCCAGCCAGCAACATTTATAGGTTTCTAAAGGAGCAGGAAATCTGTACTAAATACAAAATCAGGGAGCTTTAGTAACAGATCTTTAGCTGATATCTACCAGAACACTAATCAGAACACACAACACGTGAATCTCTAATGGTACAAAATACAATTGTCTGCTCCTCAGAAATGGCTGAACCAATTTCCTATTAGATGCTGTCTTTGTCTTTTTAAGACAAAACTGATTCTTCAGCATGCTTTTGTGATAATTAATGCTCTGATAAGTATAATGTACTAGGGAGAATTATTCTTCGACAGGTTACATATACAATTTCCTTCATACACCTTAGCTAACAAATCCCTCCAGAGTGGAATCAGCTGTCAGGATTGCCTGGAACCATCCTAGACCAGTCCAGAGATACACCCACAGGAGTCAGGCAGCATTGTGAGCTGTTTCTCTGTGGCCACTTATTTTCCCAAGTAGGTCCCTCACTAAATCTTAAAAGCACAACTAAAATTTAATACTGACAGTGAAAAAAGCAAGATTTCATGGTTCCAGTATTCCATTTATCCTACAACTTGAACAATTACCAAATTAATGGTGCCAGTACCTGCATAACTGTTTATCATGCTTACCCCCCATAAAAACAGACACCTTTGACTCGTGCTGTGCTCCCAAAGGACACCTGTGCATTCCCACATGATACCTCTGCATTCTCAAATCTTTTTCATACTATCATTTCCCATATGTCTAACTTAGGGACAGAACAGCTATTTATTCTTTTTCCTAATTCAAGCTGTTTTCACTATTATTCTTTTGACACTGTTTTTGTGCTACTGCACCTCAGTTCTTCCTTTACTAGCACAATTAAAACAATACATAAATGTATAAAAATGCATGTTCTATAAATATGTAGTCCAAAATCCTACAGAACAGATTAAAATAGGAGATGCATTACAAAACCCCAGTATTATTTAAAATCTGAATGTTTAATTGCAGTATTTTAATATTTTGTATTCAAAAAATTTAATTTTAAGATATAATTAATTGAGAATATAATATAAAAAACACATACTGCAATATGCTCGAAAAGCAATTTGTCCTAAAAACTGATTTTCTTTGTTTTCCATCAAACTGCTGGGTGATAAAGCAGTCAGATGGTATCAAACTGGAATAAGCAAAAAATTGGTGATTGCCACATCGATAACTCAACTGTAGAAACAATCATTTAACAAAGCAATTTAGAACAGCTGTTAGCACATGCAATTACCTGACAGAAGCAAAGAGATGAGATAGAATCTAAAATGAAAAATGACAATGGCACAAATCCCATCAGCCTGTGATGGGTGCACTGGCAGACTTGGTCCCTTATAACCAATGAACACTCACTCCATGTGTGCTCACCCTGCTGAAATTTTGTCCTTCAGAACATCATTTGTACCTCCTATCACAGCAAATACAAAGCAAAACTGGAATAGTATCACTTCACTCTAATGGTGGGCCATACCCACAGAGTTCCTTCAGCATAGACACCAATTTATAACTGCATTTGTCTCTAATATTAGTTATCTTTCAAAACCATCAAGTGAGCCAGGCTAAAACAGGAATGTCTCCACATATTCAAAACTCAAATGCAGACTTTGGTAAATATTTAGTCACTCTCTTGCTTCTTCCTATCACAGCAATAACTGTACTGAAAATGAAGTTACATGCATGAACATCAAAGCAGAGAATTTGTCACTCAGTACAGACCACACCACACAGATGAAGCACGATTACCTCAAAATATTCACTCTGCCAAGTACTACACAGAAAATTAATCAGCTGTGCTGCTTACATAGAATTGAGAAACTGTATTTAAACCTGTTTTGCTCTAGAAAGACACAAAGTACATCCATTTCATTTTATGAGTTCCAGTCTGCTCAACAGTATTGAAGTGACAGCTCTCTTTACAACACACTCACATTTTGCTGGCTGAATAGATTATTTTCCTGTGGAAATAAAAGATTTGTAGTCTTTGAGGTTCTCGGCACTTTTGAGACTTTAGCCAATACACGATGAAAGCACCAAAATCAGCTTGCTGATGTGTGAAAGGAGCACTCTGAGAGCAGCAGCCCTGAGCACACAGATCTCAGCATCCCCAGCCATCAATGGCTCAAAGCAGCTCCACGGCTGCAGCACTGTGGAGATGATTTTCTTTCTCCTTGATTGACTTCAATTACAGTGCTTCATTTCTTATACTACTGTATCCTGAAAAGAGATAATGAGCAGCAAAGCTTTTTCACCCATGAAATTAGTGTCAATGTACTTCTTTTATTCAAGAATTCAAGGACAACAATCCTTTTAACTCAAAATATAACTTCAGTTGTTCTCATTGGATACATCAAGAAAAACACTAGGAAAAATATCTGCTCTAATACAAGGAAGGCTCAAGAATTAATTTTGAGTCAAATGGGTCTCAACCACACATTGCATTGCAAATGGAGAGATGATCAACACTTCATAAAATAGATTTAAGGTTTGAAAGTACAGTGTAATTCACTATTTTATTATGTTTTTAGGAAGCAGTGCACAGCGCACTGCTACTTAAAAATCTTCTCTGCTTGCACTCCAGTTTGCATACCTTCCAATTCAGGTGTCTGCATTAAATTTAGTACTGGGGATATGATAGTTGGAGACTCCTGAAAGGCTAAGGTTTCACAACATAACTGGACAAGGATGGAATAAACAGATTGCAGTCATTCAAAGAGACACCTTTTCAGCCATGAGAGAAGTTTACAACCATATTCACTCACTGTCCAAGCTAGGAACAGAAAGAAGTATGAGGAAGGAAAAGTAGCTCAGCTACTCAGACTACAAAATCCACCCTGACCCACCCTACTTTTGATGGTTTTGGGGTAGGGAATGTATCTTAATGTAGGAAATATTTTCAGCTACCTGTAAAGGAATGTGAAACAAATCCAGCATTTAAAAACTGATCTGGAATTACTTATTCTGTGCTGAGCTTTATCCAAATTTAAGTAGCTTAAGAAGCCTTTCAGATAAGTCATTCAGTAAAATTAATAATTGCATTTGGTCTTACAGTAAACCTGAGGAAAGACTGTTCTCATAACTCTAAAGAATGTGCTAGGAGACATCCTCCTCTGTTTTGCAAGTGGAAGAATCTTCTTCTGAATGAAAAAAAAATTAAATGTATGAGTAGACTTGGTCATCAGGAAACTCAGTAACAATAAATTCAGATTCAAAGGAGAGGAAAGGAAAGAAAGCATTCACACAGAAGACTTCAAGAGCCCTGAGCTACAAAAATCTTTAATAGAGATGCCTAACTAATGAATGGAACCAGAAACCTGAAAGAGACATTTACTCTTTTATGTTTATATTGTAGTTGAACTTTAGCAGCTCCAAACCAAATATTTATGCTGAAGACAGAGGAGGGAATCAGCTTCTCTCCTTGCCTGATAGTCACAAAAGCATGCTACAGATGCACCTTAAGTAAAGCAGGAAGTAACTACATAAATAGCAAATCTATAAACTCACATACATATCTGCAGGTATTCTGGACTGTGTAAGCTGTTAAAAGCAATTAAAAATACTCAACTGTATCCTTACTAAACCAAAATAGAATAACATTCCCCTCTTGCATGTCAGTATCAGACAGCAATAATATGTTCAAACTTCTAAATACCTAACTTCATTGTCTCAAAATGTTGCACGTATATCTTAAGTAAGTTAAGAATACTCTGAGTTTAGAAAGAAGATAAAATTTTCATAGATGAAAGATATCAGAAAAATTTAGCCTTTTTACTTTAATTAACATGACAAGAAAAACTCAGTTCCTTAAAATTTCATTAACTTCCTATGGAAAAACAGATTAAGTTGATGTTATTGAAACTACATCCTAAATCCATCCCATCTGTGGCCATCATCTCATTTTTGGACACCTGATTCTTAATAAACTTTTTATATTTTTTTAACTAATTTTGTAAATAGGTAGGATTTGCTTGTGCCTTCATTTGGCTTTAAATGAACCAAGTAACTTCCTAATAAAGGATAAAGCTGTTCTAGAAGTGTGGTTACTATTAAAAAAATCAAGATACTAAAACACTGACATCCTTTAGAAGCACAGATTATTGACCCTGAGTATCCAGAGGAAAGCAAGAACCTTATTTTCAGGGGCAGTTTAGGAGCTACTACTGCAGGAAACTGTAAAAAAACCCACGTCTCCTAGTGAAATACAGAACCCAGGAATTGTCTCCACTGTAAACCAGGGTAGATGGATCCCACTTGGGTGCCTGCAGACCTTAATGGCAGTGCATCACATCATGCAGCTGTGCTATTTTCACTGAGGTGTGCAGACAAGACTACAAGTATGGTATCTTATATTTATAATTCTGACCCTACAATTCAACACCCTTGAGTGGGCTGAGACCCCAGTACAACAGTGAAATAGCACAGTATTTTTGTCCATTTTACTGTAACATATAATTTTGTGCTGAAACCCCACTATTCAACTAATTTAAGAAATCAGCACTTACAGATCAGTCAGCATTTGCAATCAATACTTGTATCTATAAATGTGCATATTTGGGACCATACATGTTGCAGTGGTAGCTCCTCTGTCCCCATTAAAAGGTTTGAGTAGTTTATTCAGGGCTTGAAATGAAGAAAGGAGGAGGACTGATTTACAAAAAGCACATAGAGATGGTTCATTGCAAAAACAACAACAAATTTAGAGATTTTTCAAAGCAATTATAACCCCCCCACTCAATAGGATGCAAGGCTCAGTTAACATACACAGGGCCAGGAGCCAGTGCTGGTTTTCCTTGTCCTGTTTGACTGCCTGGGAACAAGATCAGACAGGTGAGATGTGCTGGATTGTTCTGTCCACAGTGGAGCTCCACAGCTGCTACCACCAAAACCCCACAGGTGACTTAGTGGAAACACCAGATTTTTACCCCACCTGCAATAAAGAGGAGCATGAAACCTACATCATGTTATACATGAAATGTATAATCTTAACTCTGGTTCTCTACATTTTTTCTCCCTCTTGCTCCTCAAACAATGAATACAATTGAGATTTTGGTACTAAAACATCTGTTTCTTTAAAATCACATTGTAGTTTTTAACTGTAATTAAAGAGGGTGAGCCTTATCACTGTCAGCTGTTATCTACTGTTCTTAAATTTACAGCCAGGAATCAGAGCTAAGCCAAATAGAAAATAAATGTAGAGTCAAAACTGAAAAAGAGGTAAAAAACTTTCTGAAAAAGTTACTTTCCTAACTACCCTTTCTTAGATGAAAAGTTCTGAACATAATTAAAATTGCACTCAGACTATACTCACGGGAACTCCTGTGTTTAAACCCATTTTCTTGTAATGTAAGTTGATATGTCAATTCCCTTTATAAATGATTGAGTTATATCTTAGAAGAAATTCAATTTTGTGCTTGTATTCTGACTGCTGTATTGGTTAGAATCCTTGTCTTGATTTTCAGCATATGTCACTTCTACTCACTTCATATGCTGACAATGTCCTCCAAAGATAAACAGTTGTTTTCCCTCTCATTAAAATTTACCTTGCTGACATATTTACAGGAAGCAAACATATGCTCCCTCAATCTTTATTTTCATGGGATTAGCAAGTCAGCTTTTCCTGAATGACAGGTTCATGTTTCTGCATCTGTCATACTTTGAGGAATGTCCTTCTCCGAAGTTACCTTCTTGTAATTCATTTCACTGTTATTGTTATGTTTTGACCAGCAATGCCAATTTATGCTCCTTTTCCACTTACTAAACTACCCAGTAGGTTTTTGCTCTGTTATGTTTATCATCCTCATTAAAACCTGAGGCAGAGTTCTTACTTAATTTTGGGGCCATATAAAAATATTTTAACTTCTACCTCATCCATATTACTTGGTGTTAGCTTTTTTTTTTTTTTTGCTTTTTCTTAACAAGGCTGAAGAACATTTAGGCATTTACTACGTAGCTTGTATAGGATTTCTATCCATTCTGAAATTTAAAATATATCTTCAAATATCAATAAAACTTTTATAGCTTTCTCAGGACCCACCTGAGAAAATCTACCTCCCCAAAATCCTTCTCACAATTAATTTCTCTACTTTACTCCATTATTTTCTATTAGTTTTATTCAAGTACATACTTTGAAATTGAACGCCACAGATACAGAGTTCTGCTGATCATGCAACTAAACCTAGAATGAATCAATATCTGCCTCTCAGCCTAGGGTTCCTTTTTCTGTGCAGTTCTTTCATTGATTCCTTACTATTTTTCAAAACAACATAGCATCAATGCCTTCCCATTTGGAGATAATGAAGTGAAGCAATGATGGCAGCAATCACACTGAGCTCTAACTCACTCATACAATATTCTCAGTATTTGCTCTCAATTTTTCATCTGGGTAGCTGTAACACAAAATGCTACAAGATTTACACTTCTTACAGTGTTGCAGAGCAGTTTATAAGCAGGTTTCTAGCAGCACCCAGAAAGAACACACTCTTCTCCCCCAAAGTGATGTGGCTGCCTTCACATCAGGAAATATCTCATCATTCTGCAACACTTTGTGTTTCTTTGCATTCACCATAACATCAATAAACACCACCTCAGAACAGCAAAGTGAAAGATAATTCTTCTTGCACCTTCCAGCATAAACCATAGCCAGTTTGAACTTCTCTTTCTTGAGTAATCCTCAACAAAGCAGTCACCACACAGATGCTGATACTGTGATAGAGAGGTTTTTTGCACGTTAGGGTGGATGAAGACAGAGAACAGCAGCTGCTGCTCCCTTCATCACACACTTTGTCTTGCTGAGTTGAAACTGCAATAATCAGTTAATTCTCTCCTAACACACCTTGAGGGTCAGCCTCACTGCATTGCACTCCTGCAGAGGGTTCAGCTTCAGTGTTTCTCCCAGGTTACTGCAGCCTGATGTCTGGTGCTGCATTTCACAGCAAACACAGACACCATCACTGTCGAATTTAATCTGTGGAGAAAAGGTCAGAAAAAGTATAAATCAACAGAATTTGTATAAAAGTATAAATCAACAGAAACACACTTCCCAAAAATAGTATTTACAGTTACAGCAATGACTACTAAATGCAAAATTAAAATCCTTGTGCTGAACCTTTGGAGCAGAATGTTTTTCAATGGCTAATATAAACTATAAAAACAGGGAAAATACAGAAAGAGGATTCAATGTCAAAAGTGTTACCTTTCATGCCTCTTTTTGAAAAAAAAATTGCTTTGCAGGGGCAGGTGAAACAAGAGTAACCCAACTGAATAAACATAAAATCATACCCAATGTGGGATAACCAAAATAACAGAAAGAGGTCAGAAAATATGTGAAGGAGTCATGATCACAAATCAGTCCTTTATTCCCCTAACTAAAGATGGAAGAACAGTGGCTGGGTGGTGAGATCTGAACCACCCTACTACTTACTCTTTTGCATTAAAAAAAACCCTCAAAATTTCCAGACACAAATCCATTAAAAAATTCCCAATGCAAATACACATTTGCTATTTTTAAATCAAATTCTCTCTAGGATGTTGCCAATTTCCTGAACAAAAACAGGTACCAGCATTCCTTGTGGAATTACCTTGCACAGCCTTATACACAGAATCATTTCAACAGAATATTTACTTACTTCTCAGACCTCAAATAATGTTTAAATTGTTCATATGATCTTAATAGTTATATGTTTAAATATATGGGTTTTTTAGGGCTACCCCTATCAGGTTTATGTAGCACGGTCTCCTCACATGCTGGTGACCAGGACAGCAGATGGAAGAGCAAAACTAAGAGTCAATTAAAGGAACATAATAAGCTTCTCCAGATGAGGTTCAGATGACTGAATGCTTGCCCACTGTGATGAAAGCATGCTCAGGGCAGGAGCTATCTCAGGGGACTGCAGCTCCTGAGACTCCAGATTGCCCTCTAGCCAGCACAATTTGTAAAATGCTTTAGAGAAAATTGGGAATGTAAATTACACCATTTCCCATATTCTCCAAGGCAACACTGGAAATCATTGTCTGTGGCAACTCACAGAAACTGGTCATACCCTGTGCCAGAGACACTGCAAGGAAATAAAGAAAAAACATAGTTTGTTCATCTCTATGATAGTTGTGGGTTTATTTCTCATTACCATACAACTTAACTACAAAGCAGCTTGAACGATTTCAGAATAGTTCTTTTTCAATTCCTGTAATCTTTTAATACTTTCTTTTAAAAGCTGAAGTATCTGAGCAAAACTCAACTAAATGGTTTATGATCAGCTGACCTCAGCTCTTCAAACTGATGTAAAATCAAAGCACTGGCTGTCACTGGCTCCCAAAACTCCGTGGAAATGGGTCAGGGGTTGAGAAATGCTGCTGAGGAATTTTGGAACTCACACTTTGAATTTAGAGCTGTGTCAAAGCCAGGGGCCAGAAGGCTACACCTGGCAAATCAATATCAGCTTCAGTTGCTAAAAAGTTTCTGTAATGAGGAAAATGGACTTCAGACAAAGGTTTTTACTGCAAGATCATCTATTCTGATTCTTGCCTGTCCAATAAAGGACAGGCACTGACTCATGCCATGTGTATGGCATTGCTAATGTGAAATCCACATCCCAGGGCCACCTGGATCACATGTAATGATCAGGTGTCACAAAGATAAGGCTCAAAAGGCTGGGTTAGAATCCCCATTTATGAGAGATTCTCAATTCATTCTGAAAGTTACTCCATAACTTTGTACTGCCCAGTTGCTCTTCTCTTAATTTAATGTTTAAAATTAGTTAAAAGCTAATTTTTTACATGGCAGTTCTTGCAAAACACAGGCCATCTTAAGAATCACAACATATTCAAAACCAGCCAAGATTCACTACCAGATTGGAAGCATATTATTTTTGGAGAATTTTTATCAATTTGCCTTGTTGTGCACCTTTTCCTTCCCTGTTTGTGAAGTGACCTCTTTGCTGTGTTCCTGCCATGGGGAGCAGGACAAAGGCTGCAGGTGTCATTGAATGGGTGAACTGCATTGGTCACTGCTTTTCTGCAGCTGAGAGCTCTCCCGAGGCCCTGCTCCAGAGCGTCCTTCCCCACCCTGCTGCAGTCTCACACTTGTGCTGACAGGATCAAGAGTTCATACAGCTATTCTGCGACCTAAACAGTGCCAAAATTAACTTTTTTTTTCAGGAGGAGAAGGGGATTATTGTTAGCCCAAGGAAGGAGGAGAAGTGGATTATTGTTAGCCCAAATCACATCTCAAAGGCCATTTGCTGTGTGATGCCACAAACAGAGACAGTAGCAGTGACAGTAAATCTGCATTGGTACAGGGAGAAGGGGTTGGGATGGCTCCTTCCAGCTGCTGGGCTGGTGTTTGCCAACCCCAGACACAATTACACCAGCAGTGCCTCCAAAACTGTCTGTGTTTCAATCTCTTTTTGGCCACCAGAACTCAAGACTAAAGCATCATTCACTTCATCCCCTGCACATTCCCCACCATCCTGTGCATATTTGTGTCCCGCTTCGTGATTCTTACTCATGCTAGTCAGTACTCACAGCAGAGCTTGTGTGCTTTCATATTTATGACAGTTGCACAGTACACCCTCTTCCAAACCATATTTAAGATTTCAAACATCAGTCAGAGCTGCCTATATGCATAAATTGTCTTGCAAGTTCATTTTGTTTTGTCAAAAAGCAGCTCTGTTACTTCAAAAGCCATAAAACCCATTAAAAACTTTTCATAGAGCACAGAATCAAAAAAGGAAAGGACCTTCCAGATTTATTACAAATACATGCAGACATTCTCACAGGCTTTATGTTTTTTTAAAATCTGTATCAATTAATCAAATTCTGTCAATGCTGCTGGAAAGAAGCCTGTTTGTTTGTTTGGCTGCTAAGTGCACACACACCCTCCCCTAACAGGAGTTAGGAGTTAGTGAACACTGTCACTTTGCATTCTACCACCTCCCTAATACAAACAAAGTCTTCCAGTAAAAGTAGTAATAGATTTTACTTCTTCTAAATTAACCTTCAGGGAGCTTTATAGGGAACATAAAAAAGGGAAGGAAAATTTTCAAAACGCAGTATTAGAGGTCCAAAGTTGGTAACAAGGCAGTGAAGGACAAGAAAACTCTCCTGGTGTACTCAGGGGAGGGAGCTTCAGTCAATTCTAGTACTTTA
>NW_005054313.1:8053753-8058685 GCF_000277835.1 Geospiza fortis | reverse complement strand
AAACAGAGTATATCCTTCTTCCTGGAATTTTAAAAATTGTTTTTCGATATGCACAGACCTGAGTTTAACTCCAGTGCAAAATGGAATACAAATAAACCTCAGTTATGGACCTGGGCTCTGTCATTCAGCTCTTTGTGAACCTGCACCTGCTTCACTTCTCCTTGCTTTGTCTATTCCAGCTAAAGATAATTCAGGGGAAAGAAGAGTCTTCCTTTATGTGTTACTGTAACCACTGGCCAATTTCAGCTGTACAACCAAAAAAAAAAAAAGTAATCTTTCAATAGAGAGTAAGTAACCTTTCACTATCATTACTTTTCTGAATAATAATCACCTCTAAATTTGACTAAAACTACAGCATTTATTTTTAAATGCATAAGTGACTTACAAGACAGGTAAACTCAAAAAAAACAAATATAGATGAAGAAATAAAACTTATGCTGTCTTCTGCAGTAATAGAACATAAATTAAAATATACTAATATATTTAACAATATATATATAGTATATATAAATATATTAATTGCTCTATCCATATTTTCAAAGAACAGTTTTTAGAGAACCATTATGTGTAAAAGAAATTCCTATACAGAAATTTTTCTCCTATACACATTAATGAACAGCTTGAGTGTGTAACTTCTCTGTACACATCTGACTCTCACTGATTTAAAGCAGTATCATGAGGTTTTGGCCACAGGATCTGCAGCTAATTATGGAAAAACAAAAAACTCCAATTAATTTTTTGTAACAAGGCGTTAAAGCTACTGCCCTTTTTCCCTCAGTGTTGTATGTTGCTAAGCTGCAGGATAAAGGGCACAAATACCAACTTCACAAATTACACATTCAAAATGCTAACATATGGCAAGCACATTTCTCATATTCACACAGAAATACATATTATGGAATCTACAATAAATCCCCAGTGTTTAAAACAAAATAAGACCACCGTGTCTTGTTCTTTTCCTTCAAATAACAACACTACATGTGAGGCACTGCTGAATTTAAACTCCATAAGACAGCAGATACTATTATCATTTTAAAGCCATGCACTCACCATGAATGAGTTTGACAGAAAGACCAGAACTAAAACAGAATTTATTTTGAATTTGACTTTTTTAGTACACTGTGCTCGGAAATTTACTGGTTCAGTTATATGGGATGTTAACTACATTTCAAACCACATGTCTGCAAAGGCTGGATTGTGACTCCTAGAGCTGCATCCTCAGAGAGTACATTTGTATCCTAGGAGGCAAGTAAAGGATTTAGACTTGATAATGTACACCAGTCACATAGCGCAGGATTACACAGATCTACAGCACTAAAGAGAGCCATCTAAGGAATTAAAATTAAATATACACTTGGAACAAGCTGTTAAGAAACTGGGATTTTTCCTTTTTGAGTGAAAAATGGTAATAAAGTAATTAAATATGCTCAGCATAATACATCACCACCTTCTGAGTCAAATCCTGTGCTTAATCATAAAGAAGTGCTGTTCACTCCAGTGCATCCCTCCCAGAGGGTGGCCTATGAGAACAGAACTCTAGAACTCCATATATATGAGCCCTACAACATGGCAATGCAACATATTCATGTGTGAGTCCCCAGCCTGACTGAAATGGGATTTTGAGCAAGGAAAACCTAAAGAGCGAAGTCTGGGTAGAAGTAACTGTTGCCTTTTTTAAAAAATATTTTTTAAAACAGTTACAAAATGATAAACAGCCACAATTAAATTAACTTGCCCTTATAGAGTACAACATGCTGTGGCAAAGCTACTTAGCCTTTCATCATACTTTGAAAATCAAAACTACAGTTTGAACACTTATTACTTAAACTCAAACATTTCAGCCATGAGTTGACTTCTGCAGACATCTTCACAAGCTGAAGTCAGAAAATATGCTGGAATTCAATGAGTATATTGGTTTTTTTCCTGAGATAAAACCACAAATGCTTTAAGTAAATTGTACCTTATAATTTAGAGCATGCCACATCATGATAATTTGTATTGTTCTGTATTTTATTTAACACAAGTAACTTTCATTTACTTTGGAAATTAAAAACACCTCAGGTTGGAAAACAAAATATTAGCATACACATACCAAAACATTCCTGTTGTGAAATCCACTGTCTGGACAAGTATTGGATGGAAGGAATCCTGATCCTGCTGACATCAAATGGTAACCACCACACTGCTCTGATGTGGCCTGAATTCCACCTACTCTGCTGAAGCATCACTTTTACCATGACAGTAAAAAGTCAATCCTTATGATATTAAAAGTTACTTTTTGAGGTAGCAAAACATTAAATCCATTAGCACTTTAACTCAAACTTTTCCTAAAATGTTTCTTTGGGTTGTAACACATACAGATTGCTCTACTAAATACCTACAGTATTGGAAATTAAAGGAGTGTGCCATGGATATATTTTCTGAAAAATCCCTTAGCCAGGATTTTTCTCCTGAGAAGCTGAGAAACCTCAGAGGAAAAGAAAAACAATAATTATCTGCTGCTGTGGAATGCAACAGGTGCATCTTTGATTGGTCCATGTTGGTTGTTTCTAATTAATGGCCAATCACAGTCAGCTGGCTCGGACTCTCTGAGAATCACAAACTTTTGTTATCATTCCATTCTTTCGTATTCCTTGCTAGCCTTCTGATTAAATCCTTTCTTCTATTATTTTAGTATCATTTAAATATATAATTTCCTTTTAATACAATATATATCATAAAATAATAAATCTAGCCTTCTGAAACACGGAGTCAAGATTCTCGTCTCTTCCCTCGCCCTGGGAGCCCTGGGAACGCCACCCCAGGAGTGTGTGTGAAACCCTAACAGATGAAGAACAGAATCCTTGCCCTTGGTAAGAAAGGTATTTTCCATCACTCACCAGCTGACATCCTTCCAGGGACTTCACCAGCTGAGCATTCTGACAGGAGAGAATGGACCCGGCCAGGTTCAGCATCACACACACTGCGGAGAGCAGCATGAAAAAGGTTATCTGGAAAAAACCCCAAGCACCCTATTATTACTCACTTCAAGAGGCAAACAAGGAAAAAATATAATTTAGATGTTCAAGAACTTCCAGCCTGTCACACAATTACATGGATGACAACATTTCATGTATTTTAAAGATAGTAGGGTACTTAATCTGACAGCATCCTTGGTCTTGCACTGTAAGTGAAAGCTAAATCAAAACTAGACATGGCTATTATGTGTTTTCCTCCAGCCATTTCAAAATAATCCATTTATCTCCCACTTCCATCACACACTCTGAAAATTTAATGGGTTTTATTACCAAGCATTACTAAAAAGTAAGATTTAAAAAATGTTTTATTATAAACAGATGTAGTCTTGAAACAATTTAAATCCTTCTGATGGGGATATGGGTATCTTAGACAGGAAAAATATTTGTGAATATCACCTCTCATGAACACCTACAAGTTGGGGAAAAAAGAGTGAATAAAATTCTGTATATATATAAATACTTGGTTTTTAAACAACAATTAAAATTTAAGCAGCATCCTCCATATCAGCTACTCATGATGTTAATTACTCCTTTTTTCTCATCTCAAAATATGTCAAAACAAGCATTAAACCGATTCCATCAGTTTAATTACCATTTTATTGCTTTAAATGTACAAATGCGTGGTGCAGTCAGGGCAGACAAATCTCAACATGTAGGGAACAGCACAAGCAGTAAGAGTAACAAATGTGTGCCTGATGTGTGGCCATCTTAAATATTCAGTGTTGACACTGCCATAACTCAACAGGAGCGTGAGTGTATTACATGAAATTAGTAAGAAATTCTGTAGCATCTCTTTTCCATAAGCATGCTCACAGTTTACAGCCCTTGACTGTTCTCACAAGATGTTATCTTTTGTCAGTGCATGTGCTAGGAATATTTTTGACAACCTTAAATCAAAAATGGCTGTGTATTTTTTTTCTAGTGCTTTTGGACAAAACCCCATAACCTCCACAGTATTAACTAAAGGACAGTAGCTGTGTTACAAACTTCAGTTGCCAGCTTCAGATTCTTCCAAGCATCACAGCTGACAATAAGGCTGTAACATACACCAGGTTTATCTATTTTTTGCAGTACTTCCTCCATATCAGCATTCATTAATGAAGAAACCTCTATTGGTGTTTCCAAGGTAACCTCTTCCTCTTGTCACTGGCAAAGACAAGAGGGACATGAAACAGGCTCTTAGAATTCCTGTTCATCTCTGTGGTCTGTGCCTCACATTCTGTTCAGGAGTTGCATTTCAAAGTGGCAGCCACCACATGATATCAAATACTGGGCTTCTCTGTCACAGTTGTCTTCCCAATTTTGCTATTTTATGCCTCACTTCTTAATACCCCTGGCAAGGAACTCCCTAATCTGGGCATGGAGTTAAAGGGGGAAATTCAAATCCTCTGCAAGTCTTTTGAAGCTACCTTGCCTCTTACAGAGCACAAAGATCCTAATAAAAGGAATAAAAGAATTTCCAATCTCTTTCCTTATGCTTCTCAGCTAAATACCAAAAAAAGCCTTCTACTTATGGAGTGGGACACACCTGGTACTCTGTTATCACAACTTCAGAGGTAAAGTGTAAACTTTACACCATGCTGGAACCCACAACAGAGAAAAGGAGGAACAAAAGTATCAATTACCATATTTACAGACATTTAAAAACATGTTCAATGTGCTTCATTTTTTTATCACCAATCAGTCTTTTCTAACACTGGCACAGGTGCAGCAGTAAAAACAAACACAAAAATAAACACCTTGGAAAGAATGGCTGTTGTGGATTTTGATGGAGACCCAAAATTACACTATTAAACACTGTAGATGAAGTTAGATATACATTATTTATGAAGTCAAGTATGGCTAATTTCCACATTAAAATTTTCCTCAGAGGGCTACCAAACAATATATTTGCTCTGAGAGCTCAGTGTGACAT
>NW_005054313.1:8024297-8053722 GCF_000277835.1 Geospiza fortis | reverse complement strand
AGACACAGACAACCCAATGATCAAGGGCAAAACTTACACTGAAGTAAATACGGAATGGTCAGATATTGAAGGGCTATGACATCTTGATGCTGATTTAAAACTACAACATTATGTTCTTCACCTTTCTAGTTACAACATATAAACAAGATAACATATTCCTAGAAATCAGCAAGGAGCATTAATGCCGCAAATCTCCAAATGTCACCAAGAACTAATACAAGAACAAAAAGCAAAGCCCATGGATTTATTATGACTTGGTGGAAGCAGAACTAATTGGAGAAGTCAAAGCTTATATTCTACACAAAGGACTCTGTGGAAGGTAATACAGTTAATAGGACTTCCTATGTAAATGTTACCACAGTCCTAAACAATTTCTACAAAACTAAACAGTTTGGATGCAATGACTTAAAATTATATAACAACTCACAATGTGAGATGCCATCTTGCACATGGACCCACATAAGATTCCCCTTTTGACTCCATTTCTAGGAACAACTTTAAGAATAAATATGCAGAGCATATCAAGAGTGATGTGCACATCACCACACACATCTGCACAGAATGAAAATATCAGCACCCTCCATGCCTTCCAAGAGAGAGTCCAGAAAAAGTGCCCTTCCACACTGAAAGAAAAACCAAAAAAACCCAAAAAAACTTAAGCACCAACAGATTATATTATCTTTCCACTATAAAGGAAGTTGTTTGTAGTTCTCTCTTGAGTATAATTTGAGCTTTTAGAAAATCATTAGTATTCTCAGATTACTTGTGAACATTTTTCCTTTATGTTTCTTAAATGTAGATACAACCATACACCTGCCTTCAGAATGTCCCAAAGTAAATCATCTTAATTTTATGGATACCACCAAAAAAATCAAAGGGATTTACAGAAGCTGATCTGTTCTCTGCCCTCTGTTCTTTTTCATCACTTTCAGTTTTGCTTCTTAATATTTCTCTTTTCTTCACAACTAGCCTCAAGTAATTTATTCCCTTTTGTTTTTACCATAAGCTTTAGACTTCCTTTCATCTTCTTTCCCAAAGGCACTGTTAAAACTGTATTACCTGAAAACCCCAAAACTTTAATCCTTGAGATAGTTGGCTCAAAGCACCTTCTTGCCCTTACTGTGTCTTTCACAATTTGTTCTTGAATTGATAGGAGGTAAAAAGGGGAAAAACAAATGAACCAACTTTAGCACACCCTGCAGTTCATGACCTGCAACATAAGACATTAACAATTTAGATTTTCTGTCCATATACAGCTTTCTACCAAAAAATGCAGTGAGAGCAGCTCTGAGGAGGAGGACTTGGGGGTGTTGGTGGATGAGAAGCACAGCATGACTGACAATGTGAGTCTGCAGCCCAGAAAGCCAACCCTGTCCTGGGCTGCATCTGAGCAGCGCAGCCAGGAGGCTGAGGGAGGATCCCCCATCCCTGGCAGTGCTCAAGGCCAGGCTGGATGGACCTGTGCAATCTGGTCTAGGGGAAAAACCCCTGTGGCAGGGGCTGGAACAAGGTGACCTCTCCCCAAACACAACCCAACCCATTCTATGACTCTATTACATTCACAAATTTATATTAAACCCTGTTTTGCCAATACTTTTGATGGGGATTCTTTAAGTGACCCAAATCACCCACTCACTGCTGCATATATACACAGCAAGAGCACAGTAAAAAGGAGTAGCACATATTGCATTTTGAAGAAATACTTTCCACTACAAGCAGGAAGAAGTTTCTACATGCCAAATAATTAAAGTCCTCCAAAAGAGATGTAAATATTGTATCACATGAAACCTTATTTCTAAAAGCAACATTTTATTTCATTCCTCACACTTTCATTTTGGAGATAGATATGAAACAGGATTGCTTCTTCATTGCTGGCATTTCAATCACTGCTTCCCCTGGTGGTTTGCAGGTTTGATAGTCAAGACATGAACACTGAGACAGAACATTACCCTCTGTGCTGATGAAGCATATTACTCAACTCTCCTGTGCAGGGTACTTTGACTAAAACCAGGCATTGCAATGATAGGCTGCCTTCTGCAAATCTCCCAATCCTCTGCACTTGTACTACTGTGTCTGCATCTATTTCCTGTTAATTCCTGTCCTGCAGCTCTTGAAAGGTCAGAAAATCTCCTTGGATGAACTTTGGTTTACACTGAAATCACTTGCAGAACGCAATTCTTTTTGAGACGCAGTAGTTTGATATGAGGTACTACAGGTTTCTTTCCAATGACATTAAATACATGTGGATATATTCAATGAGATTTAAAATACCTTCCATTTAACACACATTTCTTATCTGTGAAACAGCAAGAATAGCCAGAGGTAAATGTGCTTGTCTCTATAAACCACTGTATAAGTAGATTAAAAACTTGCCCCAAGGTATTTCGCTCACAGAACTTTGTCTTACATGAACTGCAGGCAGTAACATTTATTGATATTTGTGCTACAGAATTTATAGTTTCCCTGACAGAGGTGCAGAAGGTTAAACACCAGAAGCAAACCTGAAAATTTATCACCACCAAGAGCTATGAAGCAGTGAGATCAGCAACTGTGCCAGGACTAAGTTAATGCAAGATTATCTGGGGTACAGCCAGAAGTTACCTGTTGGATCAGCCAGATGCTGAATGCTTATTATATACTATAGGTTTAAATAGATAAAACATATAATTTTTAAATGAGCCCACTTTAAATCCTTACTAAACAGAAATGGCACTCAAACCAACACTCTTGACTCATGGTTTGCAAGTGTACAAGAAACAACAAAATTTATCTTGCCATTATTTGCTTCATAATAGATTTCTTTTTCATGATTTCTCAATGCTTGCCAAGAAGAGACAGGATGAAAAGTGTTGGCATTTCAGATCTATTTAATTCAGTATTCCCTGTTTTTTGCCTAAATTAAAATAAAGCTTCGAACAAAGATATTTTCTCTAAGTCTAAAGCAATGTTTTATATTAAATAGGCAGAAATATTCTCTGTAGTGCAGATCAGGCTAAAGATTTTAATGTTTTTATGTTGGGAACCATAAATTATATCCTGTTTCATTCTAAATTCTATTAGCCTTTTCAATTCCTGTCATTATTCAATTAAATTACATATTCTCCACATTCAATTCCTTTTGACTCCAGTGAGGCTATTTAAGTTTGTAAAGGAAAGCTGAAATATCAGTATAAATATTAAAATCCATGCAACTATTTCTAATTTCAAAGCTAAATAGTTCAGATGAAAACTTCTGAACTTGAACTTGGTGTATGGGATTTTACTGACCCTCTTATGGCCCTATTAACTTGCTTCCATTCAGCTAGATCTTGGAATTTAATTAATTTATTATTTGCTGCTTGGTTGTATCTTCATTTCTATATTTTTATTAAAATATCCTGTGGAAAATTCTAACTTCGAAAATGATTTTATTTAAGATTATAAACAATGCTACTGGTTTTGATTTACAAGAAAAAATGATGCCTCCCTGTGACTGTGTTTTGTTTACTGCCAGAGCAGCAATCAGCTTCCAGCAAGAGTCAGCACGCTGTACCTTTGGAGAATTATGAGAATTTTGGTAACAGCCCCGTGAGCAACAAAAAGGGGCACGGGGTGTTTGCAGCAGAATTTGCATCACACAAAATAACAGCTATTTAAAGACCAGAAGGAGTAGTTTGGTTTCCTCCTGTTTCACTGTGCAGCAAACAACAACATCATCAATAAAGTGACGGGTTTGGTAGCTGTTGCCAAGGCTTTGCAAGAACCCTGGAATCCAAAATGCAACCTTGGCTCTGTGTGCAAGAGCAGAGTGACAGACAAATGCAAAGATGCATTTCTATAAAAACAAGTCTCTTAATATCTCATAATAACAGATATTCAATACCTCCAAGAAATTCCCTGTCAGTAGAAGCAATGGGCATAGAGATAATTTCCTCAGGTGGGATCAGATTAAAAGAATAAGACCACAATAAGTGCAGCACTGTCACATTGTACACACAGCAATAGGTGTTTGCTGTTTCTGTAATGCTCTGTTACAGCTCCAGCAATTACACTATTTATTGTAGGTTTTTTAGGAAACTCTAAGAGGGGGCCTGATTTAGTAATAAAGACCTTGTGCTCTCAGTTCAGGAACATTAACCAGAAATTTGTCAAAAGTAGATATTTCAGCATCTACTAATTTTCTGCTCTTTCTTTTCCAATTGTTCTTTTAGCATCTACACCTTTCTGAATCACAGAACATTCTGAGCTGGAAGGGACCCAAAAGGACCATCAAGTGGCCTGCAGACTACTGCCATATAAAAGAGAAACAAGAGGAGCTATACCCTTTTCTTTTCTTTTTCAGATAAAATTCAAGCTATCTCTTGAAGTATTCAAATAATGTGACACACTTCTAATTGTAACAAAAATAGTTTGCAGGTAATTAGTTTCATAGCAGAGAAAAAGTTTAGGTTTTGTCTAATAATCTGTTAGAAGGACAATGGGGAGTTGCCAGCTAATATGCTAAAGAGGCTAATTTGAAGTTTGCTACATGAAAATAAGCAATCAAAGGAATCCTTCAAAGATCTGTAGCTATACTGCAACAACGCAACCTTGTCATAATAATTTATTATTATAAATTATATCATATAATCATATAATTTTTCCTGTATGTGCAGTCAAAATAAGTCGTTTGGACAATTTTTTTTATAGTAGTTGTATTGTCTAATTTTTATCACTGACATTTACATTTATGCACCACTGCTCCCCTAAATAAAAAATCCATGCACACGAAATTTAACTTAAAATGTTATTTTGAAGGAGAAAGAAATCAAACAGCACTAACCTATTTTAATGCTACTCAAAATGTTGTCAATTTGAAATGCTTCAAAAACAACTGCTTCAGCTGTACAGTCAGGTGGAAAAAGGGGAGTTGATAAACAGTGTGATAATAGGAACTTCAAATATAATGCTTTCTGAATAGAATTTTGACCACATAAGCCAGATCTAAAATTTGCAACTAGCCATATTAGCTTAATTTTCCTTCCAAAAGACTCTCAAAGTAAAAACTGGAAGTTCTTAACAATTAATAAATAAGACACTGTGTCTCAAAAATGTTCCACAGCAACAGCAGAACAGGAAAAGAAAGCTGAGGTTTAGGGTCTATAGACATTTAGGATGCTAGGAATTAATTAGCTAAATTAGTTTTGTATGCAACAATCTATATTTAAACAAAACAGATAAATGAGTAAATGAAAATGAATACATTTTCTTCAACAATGTGAGTAGAATAATAACTTTTGAGAAAATCTACATAAGACTGAATTTATACTTCCATAGCAGCTGCCTAATGGTTTCATCCACCTAAACAATACATTACTTTTTGCAAGTGTCACATTGCAGGAAGGATTTCACCTCCATGCACGTGTCAGTGAAATGCTACTCCAAATAAATTAACCTTCCCCAACATCTGTAGCAGGATTCCCTGAGGAAATAAAGGCTCGTGTTGTCCTGCTGACAAGGACAGGCATCAAAAGCTCTGTGAGCAGCCCTTCCTGGCAGAAGAGTAATGAGACAGAAGCAGGATGTAAAGGTCACACACACAGATATTTTGCATCTGTCTTTCCCAACATATTAATAGCAATTAACTACTCACTTGCAATTATTCTCATTAATTAACAACTGCATGGTCTCTCTGAGCCCTCGCACACCAGAGCTCTGACTTTCATCCCTGAGGAGGAAAATTCTGCCAGGTGAGCAGGGTCAGGAGCCACAAGTGCTGATCTTCATCAAGGGCACAGGGGCATTTTCAGTATCAAGTTTCTGAGGCAAGGCTTCAACGTGGGCAGCAGCTCTTTCCAATGCAATTGTAATGTAAACTCACTATAGTTCTGGCCATTTCAAGAAAAATTGCCCACACGTCTCCAAAGAAGACTCACATTAATAATTTGATGGAGATCCAGCAGTAAGTGAACTTTAGGATTTCAGACACCTTTCCTCATATATCTGAAGTAGAATTTAACCCATAATGCTGTTGCAGGTTTTATGGTACTTGTAATAAGGAAATCCAAACGCTCAATCACACACATGTCTAGCTCAGGATCTAAACTGTGATTTACCTGGCAAGCAAATCCTACTGAAATCAAAGTATTTTTCCTCAACAAGCACAGGATAATTAGATTCTCTTTGGGTAACAGTGTGTTTCCTTCCATCTGTCACACAAATAAAACTAAAATCACTGAAGTTTTGATTGAGCACAAAGAGTGAAATATCCATCCCCAGCTACCTCACACCTCAAAATACTTTATATTAGCTCATACAAATATTTATTCTACTTTTAAAAACATTTCAAATGCAGCTCAGCTTGTCTCAAATAAATTTTTGAAGCTAGTGTTTCCTCACCATTTGAAAACAAAACACCAAGTTTCACAAATAGCTCCCATGTTGCCCAACTGGAGCCAGCCCCAGAGATTCATGACACGAGATTCATTTACCAAGGAGGAAGAAGAAATGCTGAAGCAAACCAGACTCTCACCAAGAAAGGGTTGAAGAAATTAGACTGCGCAAAGGCTGCCAAGAACTCCAGGAGCAGATGGGATGCAGCCTGCATTTCTAAAAGAAGGAGCAGATGAGATGAAAGAACCATCAGCAGATATATTTAGAAAGCATGTGAGAACAAGGGAATTACTGATGGGCTGAGGAGAGGTGAATGCAGCACCCAGAGCACACTCTCCACTGCAGGCAGCAGCACTGGGATGGAGCTGGGACAGTTTCCCAGGGCAGGAATGTGCCAGCAGGAGCTGCTGCCATGGCAACACCATGGATGGCAGCAGATGGGGAGGAGCAGGGGCTGGTTTGGAGTCATTAAGAAATGCTTCTTTAGGAAGGGACAAGAGTTATGCCCAGCAGGGTTTGCCTGCTTTTCAGGAAAAGCTGCTTGTGGGCTTTTTAAACTCTACCACTGGGGATAACTAACTAGTACGTGGATGCTCAGCAGAGGAGTCTGGATTCTCGCATGAGTGGCAGCTGGGCCCAGGAACAGCCAGCCTAGGCCAAAAGGGTGTCAGAGAGATGCAGACAGAGACCTAGGCAAGAGAAAGCTTTAAGGAGTGTTGAGATGTAAAAGTGGATGTAGCATATTCATTCTAAAGAGATGCTTCACCCTGTGGCATCTTTTCTCTACCACTGCAAAGATTTCCCTGATTCACTTCTTCTGTTTCCATCTCGAGTGTGGTTTCTTACTCACCTTGTTCACAACTTTACTGGGCCATTCTTCCTTTTTTCCCCTCTTCTCCATCTTTTCCTCCCATCCTCTTCTGTCTATTCTAATGAAAGGGTACTGGGGCTAGGTTTTTCTGGCAGTTGTTTAGCGATATTAAAGAAGACAGAAGGGAACCACCAGTCTAAGTTTTAAAAAAATCAATAGGCAGAGCACATTTAAAAAAAGCTAAAAGGGTATATTAACTTTGGAACATGAATGTAATCAGAGTTTACACAAATTCAAACTGCAAATTTTGAAGACCACACTTTTCAGACCCCCTACTCAATCCAACAAGAGACATTATTTCATGGCCTAAACCAACAGTTTGTACATTGGGAAAAGACCTCCCAGGGCATCACCTTCAAACAACTATAAAAGAGAAGCAGCTTCAATGAAATATATTTTAAATCTACTTTCAAACTGATGTAACCTGGAATGCAGTTATCACCAAATACACTAACCTCACTTCTAGATCCTGTCTCAGATTTTTAGCAGAACCCCAGCCATGCTGTAGCTGTGTGCAGAGACAGATGGTGCAGTTTGGTGACCAGAGCAGCACAGCCACGTAACTGTAACAGCAGTACACCCTTCCCTAAGCGTCAGGGAAGGGAGAACAGGAAGGCAAGAGGCAAAGAAAACTTAAACTTTGTCCCAAGTATAGGAAAATACTATTCACAGCCTACACTTTCTTCACTGAAATCACTGAGAACTAAGATACAAATTTATTGCAATTCGGTAATTTATGGTGCTTGTGGCACTGAATCTTTGAAACATCAGAGATCCTATTGTATGATTTCTTACTGACATGGTTTTGGTCCACTTCTGTCTGGCCATCTAGGTCCTATTCTTCTCAAATCTTTTGATGTCTATCTTCCTCATGTTGCCAGACTCACATTTCAATTTCTCCTTCCTGTCCCAGTCCTCCACAATTCTCTTCCCCCTGATTTGCTATTCAGCTCCTCTGGATTTGGGTTGGTTTCCTTCCATGCTCCCAGAAAAGAGGTCAAAGAAAAACACTCTGCTCTCAATGCCAAAGCCTGGGTTCACATCAGTTCTCACCAAAATTTACAGCTTTACATCTGAAGAGCTACTTTTTTACAGCACCTTACATCTGAAGAGCAAAGCCAGCACCAGATTTGCTTTCCAAACAGAAGTTATTTCAGCCTCCCAAGTTTCTTTTTGAAAGCAGCAATACCCAGCATTCAGCCCCTGCCCAGCTCATCAGAAACTGAAAAACACAGGTATGTAAGATGCTCTTGTTCTCACCCAGTGTTTTGTTCACCTTTAAACTAATGCTTCAGCCTCAAAGACAAGTGTTTGTCTAATAGCAGGGTTCCTAATGAACATTTTGATCAAGGAACTCAAAGAACACTCGTGCTGAAATGACACTGCAGAGTGATCAAGGGTTCTGTTGAGGCACAGGGATGTTCTGCAGCTCTCAACATGACCCAGGTATCAAAGTCAGCAGTGACACACGAGGGGATGGCTGCCTCACACTGCTCCTCTCCCACGCTGAGCACTCCTGCACTTGCTCTTCTCTGCAGCCCTGGCTGTTTATGCTGACATTGCCTCTCCACTACACAGATCATCTTTTTATTCCAGGAACCAAACACCAAATCTCTGCTTGAGGTTGAGTATTGGAGGGAGGACAACCACTTTTTCTGTTTTAAAACTCAAATATTTCTCTTAGATTTCATCTGAAAGGAAGCTGTAAATTCCCTTACAAGAGTTTGAAAAGACTTGCCTCACCCCTTAAGATACTCTAGGAGCTCAGGTTAAGCAGCATGGCCAGGAACATGTCAACACTCCACCCCACCCAGCAGAATATAGGAAACTTACTACTATATAATACACTATATATGTAATACTAATACACTATTTCTATACATTTAAGTTTCATGTGTTTCCTGAAGTTTAGTTACTCCTGCTGTAGTCTGCAATGAAATTTAGTGAGAGGAGATAATCAACGAGGAAAAACATTTGGACCAGTTTTACATATTCATGCATCTTATGGAGCAAGAGTATTTGGAATGTATTGATTTAAAATTATTAGTAATTTCCCTTTTCAATGTAGATATTTTTCTAATGATTTTTACAGAAAAAAAGAAAAATATTCAAGTCTGAATTTCAACTAATTCAAGTTTTTCACTGGAATTCTAGAAAGAAAAATCTCTCACTTTGCACCAACTACCAAGCTGACCCAAGATGAATATTTTCTTTAAAAGTCAATTTTTGTATTTGACTGAGTCTTACTATGGGCGCAGTCTGAGACTTTACACAGCAGTTCATCCTTTTGCCTGATATGCAGATTGAACTGCAGCTATTTAGGACAGCTTCTTTTATTTCTCTAAAATGAAGAAAATCCTATGTGCTTATCAAACACAAAAAAAAGGCTTGAAATAATGGTTCATTTGGAGGGACAACACACTGAGTTATACATGCACTGATTTGCACGTTCACTGGTGCACAGAAGTGGATCTGGAATGCACATTTCATACTAAATGCTTTTAAATAGCTATTCTGAGTAATCAAGATCATTTATTAATAAGTAGTATTACCTTGTGCTCACTGACATTCACAGACTTTAAGAAACTCCACATTTCTGTTCATTGAAAAAAAATTACATCTATCAGTTTATTATAAAAACTTTCTGTTAGAAATGTAAAAATATTTTTCTGGGGTCACTCAAATGCCAGATGGCAGCAGGGAAGCTTTCAACTCAATTCAGAGGCTGAATTAATCTCCTTGGCACAAATAGATTTGCAATTACCATAGATTAGATTGTAACAGAAAAATAATCTGACTGCACAATTTAAAGTTTTTACAAGGCAATTCAGCCTCAGGTGCTCCACAAGCTCTCTCCCAATTTTCAGACACTTCCATAAACCACAAGGAAACAAATTCCTACTTTAACACTGCATTTTAACACTAAGCAGTGGTAGTGACACAGCCAACACTTGGTTTCCAAAAAAGGGACCCTTGAGAGATTTTCTGAAAGCACTACCAATACCCTGACATTTCAAAGTGAAAATAGAGAAAGCTTAATGAGGAAACATCTGAAATATGTGGAAAATATTGTTCAAAATCAATGTGTGAGCAATTTAAATACCTTTCCCTGAGTGTTTCCTCTGGTAAATGTAAATACAGGTTTGGTAACACACACTGACTCCTTGCATGTATAAAGTATTTTGGCAACATCAGCAACTGATGGCTAGGAGGTAACCAAGAAAATTCAGATAAACTAACAAAAAATCTGGTGAATTTTCCAGGTGATTAAGATTTGCAAAGACACTTTAGCAGGAGAACTTCTAAATTTCTGCACATTAATATTGCAGTAAAATGTCCTTAGAACATACACATTTGTAAATCTTTGACTGAATGCAGAATACAAAACAGCATTCATACTAATAGCTTATAAATACTCAACTACTCTCAGTTTTGACTTTGGTTCCAAAGTGTTAAACTATGCAACAACTCGCTCATTTCTACACCAACACTGCATAACACACTTCTAGTATGATACAGCCAGAAATTAATGGCTGATGAACAATCTCTGTTTAATGCTTCTTCAGCTTCCTCTTTTTGCCTGCAGAAAATAATACATTTGCAAAGAAAAGACCCAGCATCTGTGGGAAAACCCTGTATGATTACAGTGCTGGGCAAGGCACATCCAGCAGTGTGGGGGGCTGACCCTGGCCAGCAGGAAAGCACCACACAGCCACCCTCTCACTGCCCCCTGCAGCAGGACTGGAAGGGAATTAGAAAAGCCCAAGTGGAAAAAAAAAACCCACACTTCTGGATGGAGATAAAGATAGTTTAATAAGCAAAGGAAATAGGAAGGAAAAAGCCAAAGCAAGCGATGGTGTGTGGGAAAACCAGAAAGCTTTGTTACTGCACAAGTGCTGCTCAGCAATAGTCAAAACACTTGTTATTATAAACCAGCTTTAGTCACAAATCCAAGACATGCAGAAAACTGGCACCTAAAAATATTATCACAGTTTCACTAGTTTTCAGGACACCACAGATGTTGCATGGTTTAATTTTATATAACTTTATTCATAGCTTCAAATGATAAAGATATTTATCCATCTTTCTGCTATCACTCTCAGCAATGCCAGATTTTGTAACACACTGCAACAAAAGAGACATTGTAATATATTGCAATTGATTGTCTAGCTGCTTATAGTACTATAAAATAGGTTAAAAGGTAATCATTGACCATATGTATTTGGCATATGTGTTGAATAAACAGATCAGGAGAAACATGGCTCATTAGCATGTTGGTGGTACTTTGTGCTGTGAGCTTGTAAAGTTGCACATTATTGACTGCTAATCAGAACAGTCTCCCTGCACACGTGGGGTCCAACTGCTCAGAGGTATTTACAACTCAGCAAGGAAAACAGGACAGTTGTAGCCACTGTAAAACCACTGCATAGCTTAGTCACACACAGAAGTGAAAAACACCATCCCTGTGCCCATTCCTCAGCTGATTATTGTGTCACCACCAAGGGCCAAGGCAGGAGATCAGGATCTAAATCAAGAGCATTAAGCTTACTCTTTGAAATAAACAATTTCCTAGAGCAGATTTTAGGAAGATGAGCTGTTCTGCAAACATCACTGTTACCATTACTGTTTCCTCCCTTTTATCTCCATTTCCTTGAATTACACTGACCATGAGTGCCTATTTACATTTCACTGAACGAGTCGATATTAGAAAGCCCAGCTGAATTTACAACATGCAAGTGAGTGTTCAGGAATCAGAGAAGACAGGTCTCAACAGGCCTGGATAACATTTCTGATGTGTGATTATGATTTATTGCAAGGATGTGAGCTCTGCCCACTGTCTGAGTTCATAACACTAAAAGATATACCCGCAGTTTTAATCAAATATATTAGTATGAGACTCTGCATTTCATACTGTCCATTATGCTTTTTATTCCAGGACTATCTTTAGTACTGTTACAAATGTTTTGTGTTACTGTCACACATGGACACTGTTTCAAAGGCAATGTTTACCTGCTAACACATCCTTATTGACACAGTCAGCTCGTGGTTTTAATAAGCTTGATTTCCATCTAATACTGCTTTACATTAATGGACTAACTGAAACTCTATTAGCATGCACACACAAAGAATGGATCACTGTTCATTACAGAGTAACTACATGAATCTCACAACAGAAATAATAAAATGTAGCTGAAAATCTTTCTGCAGAAGAAGACAAACAACTACTAATCTGGAATGGGCTTTTTTCCATTCAGATATCTGCTAAAAAGATTGGTCTGCAGTGCATTTTTAAGCAAATTAAGTTAAATGCAAAGGTACAAGCAGACCAATAGTCTGTGAGCCAGTAGAAAATGACTATTTTCACCCAGGTGGTTTATACATCACAACTTCAAAGGCTTCAAGCTTTTTGTACTAAGTGTTTATAAATATCAGGATACACAACAGCGCTACAAATCATCCCCACAGACCATCAGGCTTCTCTATAAAGAAAAAAGCACTGGGAATTGCTCACCACAAGGGACAGAGGCCTCTTCCATGAAACAACACCAATCAGTCCTGACAACAGCACCTGGAACAGAGAGCAGAGTTACTAAAGAGGCACGAGGGTTATACCAGTGTCATGAAAAACACAGCAGGTAATGAGAGCAAGTTAATACACAGCCATGATATGTATTTCCAGAATGCTGGAAACCAAATACTAAAAATAAAATGCTTTCCTTTTATTCTCAATAAAAAATAAACAGAACTAGCACTAAGCTGTTTTTAAACAAATTTCAATCCAGCTGCCAGATTCACTCAGTTGTGATCAGATCACAAGAAGTTCATTAAAACATTTCCTCTCCCCCAGTCCCAAATGGTATCAACACTAAATATTTAGGGGAAATTTTCTTGTGATCTCTTACCACAACTGGAAATTAGCTAAAAAAAGGGGAGTAATGACAGAACAATCACAAAATCATCCAGGTATCCAAATAAATTAGCAGAAGGGTTTTTTGTTCTGTTTCACCCACCCAAACAACCTCCCCACTTGATCTTATGTTTGAGAGAGGATCTATACATTCATTAAAACTTGGATTTAGCATACAGATTAGCATACACATTACTCCCTATACTACAAACCAAAAGCAAGCAGGATTTAGAACTTTATACATCTAAGCTAATCTTAGGTATTTTAAAATAACATGCAAATTACAGTTGAGATGCCATACGTTTATATATAGTTAAAAATGGAGAAAGAAACAAGAAATGGGGTGAGGGATATTGACCCTGGTGCAGGAGAAAAAAAAAGTGGAGAAGAGTCTTTTCATTAGAACACTGAATTACAAAAATAGCAAAGTAGAACCTAAATAAAAGAATGGGAGAAAAGAATGCACAAAATATTTATTTCAAGAGTCCACAGTGTCATTTTTTCACCTCAGCTTGTGCAAAGAGTCTGTGTAACAATAACTTCTATATTTAGCTAGTCACCTTTCCCACTCCATCCTGCTTCCCCTAACAATCTTTTGGGTGTAAAAATAGCAGAGCATAATAAACAAAAATGCATCTATATCTGGCCACTGCATAAGTGATGTACACTGTACTGGGAACCAGGTTGGAAACAATCCAGTCTAGTGATGCTTGGTGGGAATGTGGAGAAGGAGCTCTTGGTTTTCTGGAGCAGCTGCACTGGGGAGTGCTCAGTTTAAGCTTTCACAAAGTCTGGTCTGTGGACACTCTTACTGTGAGCATGTTTCAAGCGTATTTCACAATATGACAACACCCACAGCTGCAGCAGCTGTTGAAAACACTATTCAGAAAGACAACGTGGAAAATGTGCCTTTTGGTCTTTTCTTTAGTAGCTATGACATTTAAAAAAGACCCCTCAAATTAGGGTTTTTTTGTGAAACCTCAGTGTTAGCTTCTAAATGAAGTACAAATGCAACAGCTGGGAGATAAATGCACAGTAAAAATGAACCAAGACCAGAATATGGATATCAAAGACTGTCCAGATAAAGCCTACATGCAAATGTGCATAGTTTGTATTCCACAGCATTTCCTACAGCAGAGGAGTCACACACTTCTGGATGTTGGCCAAGTGAAGGAAAATTCGAGAATTCCATCTTTGCCATTAATTAAATGTGCTCACACAGCTATGTTAGCTTATTATTACTGTATGATAAGTTGGCTCTGGGCTGATAATCCTGTAATGTGGAACTGCACTCAGAAGGTAAAATGACAAGGTTAGCTAGTTTATCTGCTGGCTAGACAGCACATGCTCTCAATTAAATAAATGGACTGGCTGAAATTGTGAGGTTATTAAAGAAAACCCTTTAGGAAAAGAAAGAAATTGCATTCCAAACCAGAGCATGTATTGATACATAAAATATTTGTAGGTAAATCAGTATTCACCAAGTCACATGTTCAGAGCCAAGATACTGTAATGCACTACCTAAGAGTAGCAAATCTTTACTTTCATTTACTGTGACCTCCCTTCCATGAATTAAACCCCTACTCCTCTTGTCTTATTTGTGGCATTGCACGAGGTGCAAGAAGGGAGCTGATCCCTTTTGTTCAGCTGAACTACAGCTGCGTCTGACCTTTAGAGAGGCCTTGTTAGATGAAAGAGGTACACGTGTTTTGGTTTGGAAAGGGAGAGCCTGAGCTTCGTGGCACTCACTGTACTGGCTCTCCATGCAAAAGGTCAAGCACAGCCAGGCCACTTGATAAATTTACATTAATTAAAGACACAAGAACTCAGTGTCCCACCTGTTTAATATTGGCATTATAGAGGTCACCTCAACAATGCTGCCATGTAATTTACCAACCCACATTAGTCCCTTGTGTTACACAAAAAACTTATTTTGCTTTGAGGTGCAGCTACTTCCAGTGCCAAGCACCTCACATTAACCTACAATGGGCACAGCTACAAAGGAAAAAATCACACAGAGGATATCACATGGACATTTAGTTAGAATACACCAAATTACTATCAAAATAGAAATCTACAGATTTCTCTTGATATTGAGGATGACCAGGAATTTAAGAACCAAACCAAACCAACAAACCCAAACAAACAAACAAGTAAAAAGCCCCAACCCCCAACCAATCCTTAGGTTTTGTTTCTCTTCAGCTTAAACTTCTTATAAATACAATGCTAACATTAAATACAGTGAGTAGAAAACGCACTTTATTTCTATACAAAAGTAGCAATTATTTGAAAAGTAGTATGTAATTTACAGGCCCAAAATATCTTACAATAATCACTCAGAGTATTCAATAGCTCAGCATTGCAATCCATAGGGCTTCTTCTGCTTTTCAAAAATCCCTATGTCACAGGTATTCTGTGCACAGGTTTTTTCTTTCTTAAATAAAAATAAATTAGAGTTTGAGGATTTTAACAATCCCTTAACATTGGCACTGTGTTTGGATTTCAGAACCTGCAGAGTACATTTATCTACTACCTTGGACCCAACTTCCATCTGCTGAATTATAGCGAACCTCCCCATCACATAATAATTGAAATAAATGACAGCTACTAAAATCATTCAAAAAATAGCTTTGCTAGATTCCTTAAGGAGAATTCCCACAGATATATGTATCTGCTGATTAGCACAATGCTGATGCACAGAGAAAAAAACAGAGTACATCAGTGCTGACTTCTGCAGCATTAGAAATGCAGAAACTCAACATGCATATGAAAACTCCATTATCATCAGTGCAAGTGGTGCCCATGCATGACAAAGATGCACTTAACAGGCACATACTGAGGCAGGACAAAACCAGAAGGCAAAATTACTTTCCAGTACAGGAACTGCAAACAAAGTCTTAGCACTTGATGGTGTCTTTTCCAGCATTTTGCTTCCACAGTCTGGTGAATCCCTACAAATTTAGAAGGCTCTGACTTTGGATATGGGACAGATCAGATGATGCAGTCTCTCAATGTACCTTACATCATCTGCTTTCCAACTCTCCACCTCCAAAATGGCTCTTGTATGTAATACATTCTCTAGTATGGCTTCTTTAAACTTCTTTTCTGAACTACACAAACCCTATATTCATATAAATATTAATTAAAGCCATGCTAGGTATAGTGAAACACTATTAAGGAACAAAAAAAACAATAGAAACTTAAAATTACTGATGTCTATGTATTAATTTGCTTGACAAAATGAATTTTTTTTCCTTTAGTTCAACTTGGGATCTAAAAATGGTTTTGTAGTCTAATATAGAGGATATCAGAGCATGAGTTATAGAACTCATGTCCTGTTTTTATTTATATTTTTCCAAGTTTTATTCTCTATTCTTATTCCTGCTCTCTTGCTCAGCCTGGTACAACATAGATCAAGCAATTTGATCTATGGTTGGTTATTTTCTGGTTATTTTCTACCAGTTTAAGGGCTAGCAATGTTTTCAGCTTGTAAATACAGGACCAATTATCCAAGCAATGGCTTCAGTCACATGAAAATAAGCATACAAGTTCTTCACAGTAATTGCAGAAATTCCTTCTCAGGCCTCTTCTAAGAACTAAATTCATGTGTTTACAGAAATCTGTGTATGTGTTTCCAAAAAGGTGTGTTGTGAAGGCAGGTAGATAACCCAGACACCAGAGGGTTTGTGACAACACACCAGACAAACACCACTAGGGTGGGCCAGGCAGAACAGCACAGCACAAACAGGCAGCGGAGTGGAGATAGCAGGGCAGGAGCTGGGCTGCCAAAGGGAAAGCCCAGCACCACCAGTGCTTTCTGCCAAAGCACAACAGCAGCTGTGCTCCTGCACAAGGGCCTGAAGCCACTGACACTTCCCAAGGCTCCCCTCTCGGGGCTACAGGAGCACTCAGTACTGCAAAGATTAATTGTGTCAACTCAAATGTGCCTGCAAGGGTGGAGTTCAATTGTACCTTAACAAATAACATCCCCAAGGGCCTTTAGGTGTAAAATAAATAATATTCACACATCAGAAATGTTATCCAGAGAGTCTAAAACAATGGCTGAAATATCTTCCAGGATGATGTTTCTGTGAAATCTACCACAGCCTATGTAAAAAGTAGACAATTATTAAACAAAATACAAGCATTAAATTCTGTGTGAGTAATGTCACAACTATCATATACTCAGAGACTATAAAAGCATGACACATTACTACCAGAGCATGAAATCTTCTTATAATAACACTCTCTGCAGCATCTGCAATCCATTAGTGCAAAATGCTGGTAAAGTTAAATACACACTACAGGAAAAAGAACTGTGCTGCATGGGAATTAGCTGAAAAGTAACTGGAATAGCCCACCAGTAATATTACTCTCCATTCCAATTCCTAGAAAAACAGGAAGGATGAAAATCTCTTGGGGTGAGGGTGGCATGAATGCATTAACAAGTACCAGAAGAAGAAAAATGCATACACACACAGACCCATGAAAACTGTATGGACAAACAGAACAGTGGCTTAGGTTTTGGAATGGTCTTCCAGGAAAGTCATCCTAAAGAGTGGGTGCTAATAAAAATCATACACCATATTCAAAACACTGCAAAAATCTGTCATGGGCTAAAGAGTTTTTTAAATAGTTAACATAAATATTTATTAGCAAATATGCAAACTGACTGTTCAACATGCAGCTATCACTAGAATCCAGGCACTGCTCTCTCATTTAAAGGCTCCATCCCTATAAACACAAAAAGCACAAGTGCCACCAGACTCCAACCACCAGCAAAAGATCTGGACACTGAAGGATAAATTGAAGCAAGTCAGCAGCAACCAGAAAACCACAATGATTTAAGCACAGTTTTGTGCTACTTTTTATAAAGTCTCAGTGTGTTCCTGACTCACAAACACCACATCATAGCTGAGTCGCTCTCATTTATCCACTGTGATCCTAAAACTAATCTAATTCTAATTGCCATGGAAACAGGAGCAGAGAAACAAAATCCCCTGGTGCCCCACAAGAACAGGACAGTAAAATTACCTATACATTGACACAGCTACCAGACTGTATTAAGAGCACACAGTTCTGATCTCATTTTAAGCTCTGGGATGAGGGGTTTTTTTGGTCTTGTCTTTGTATTCCTATCAAATATTCTCCCTACCCATCAGGAATCTGCTTGTTACACAGCTGCAATTTTTTTCTAAAAGGAAACAATTTAACATACAGAGAAAAACAAGCACTGATGGAGCACATATCCACCAGAATAATATATTTTTCAATTACAAAAAACTTCATATGTTCTGTATTTGTTACCCTTCTGAGTGGTTCAGAACTGTTATGCTCAACTTCACTAAAATATGCAAACTGCATTAAAAGCTATGGACAGGGATTTAGATAAGATATTAAGCACAGAGCTGATATGTCAGGGACTCACAATACAGTCTTAATTCTAATCTGGTTTTTATTAAACATCCTCACAGAACACACCATTACATTATCTTCTATGCCCCATAATGTAATCCATGAGCATTAATAAGGCACACAGCCATTAGCATAAGAGTATTTAAACAGAAAGGTAACTAAGCAGTGTGGAACCAATCCTCCAAGCTTTCAAATGTATTAGATTATTTATGAACAAACCTGAAATAAACAGATGACTAAAGAGCAAGCTCAATATGTGCTGTTTCATAGAGGAAGAGTTCGAAGAGAATAAAGTCTATTGAGACACTGCAAGGGATAACATAAGAATATTTTGTGGCTCTTGGACAATTCTCTCAATCGAAAATAAAGTTCCCTCACAACCCAAGCAACTTCCCTTCTCCAGAATGACCCATGGATGAAACAAAGGAACACAAAGTGTGAGTAGCATCAGGGGCAACAGTGCTGCAGAAGCAGCTGCTGTGCTCCACAACGTTCAAAAGGAAAGCCAGACCAAGCAATTATTTCACAAATAATTGACTGAAGAAATGTGCTGCCCATACATGATATTCAGCATCTCTACAGCAGCTCAGATCAAGTGTGGATAGCTTATCGATTCCTTGAAGCAGGAAGGGTTTACTGAGGCAGCAGTCAAAACTTAATTAAAATGCACTGAACCAAAGAAATCAGTGAAATTAGAAGCAGTTTGTCCAGTATGATAGATCTGTATGCAGGTGTTGTAAACTCAAGCGTCAATTCTTTCCTCATCTGAATATTTATTTTCTTGGGCTTTATGCGCATTCCATGCAATAGATTTACAAAGATGATTTCTAACGGGGGCAAAACGTCCCCACCTACAAGTATATTGAATTTCCTTTCCAAAACTACTGATACATTTTTAATTGTTTGTAAGGAAAGAAATAATGCACTTGAAATCATTGGAAAGCTATTATGAGTCTATAAAATGAATCATGCTTTATTTCTTTCGTGATAGTTACATTCTTTCAAGGGCGGAAAGTGTGAAAACTTCAATTTATCTTAATTCCAGTAATGAAGGATTCCATATTTTTTTATTACTAAGGCAAAGGTATCACCCAAATGGTATCAGATCTTCACTTCCAGAATTTTCATTTTATGTTCCATTGTATTTTTTTAAAAAATTTATACCCATAATGTTATTGTGACAAAAAGAAAAAAAGGAGATAAATTTCTTTAGGCATTCCCTAATCGGTTTTCACACCAATCTTGACTTGTATCATTGACTCAGTACAGAAAATTATTCTAGAAATATTGTTTCCCAGTAGCATTAGGAAATTACTAATAAGATTTTTGCTGCTGGGCTCTTCCAATAATTATAAGGATGAAGACTGAGATTGTTTAGATAACTGAAATGAGACAATGGCTCTTTCAATTACTGACACAATTTCTCAGGGGATGAAAGCTGAGGTGTATTATAAAGCAATCCAAGTATTGATAACAAGAGCATTTTCTTTGCCTCAGAAGGGTTTCCAAATGCACACAAATGCCATGCCTCTGCACATCTCTAGTACAGAGAAAGGTCCACTTCACCAATTCCATAGATCTTTTGGAGCTACATTTCCAACTGCAGTGCCACAGGGCACACGGAGGGAGATTAATCAAAAAGCAATAGAGCTCATACTCTAACGAGCATGATCAGCGCTTGGCCTCCAGGCCGTGCCACCAGATAAAGGAAAAGGTTAAAGATGCACAGGCAGCAATGAGAGAGATAAAGGAACAGAATAAATATTAAATGGTCAGATCAGATAAACACTGTCCTCAGCCTACTGACTTCTGTCACCATGCTCCTGGTGAAAGCCACCTACACTGCTGCTTTCACCCTCTTTCCTGAGACAGCCCTTCCCAGGCAGCTACAACCGCTCCAGACTGCTGGTCACCACATCCAGAACAGGACTTCAGAGGGAAAGGACAAATGGATTTGGATAAACACAGGTTTAACTAAGGATGGATAGATGCCTTCCAAACATGCCAACAAACCAGGGGTTGTGAAGATCAATGTCATGGCAAGCTGAGCATGAGCCAGCAGTGCCCTGGCAGCCAGGAGGGCCAAGGAGTCCCGGGGGGCATCAGGCACAGCATGGCCAGGCAAGGGAGGGGATTGTCCTGCTCTGCTCTGGGCTGGGGCAGCCTCACCTCAATGCTGGGGCACTTCTGGGCACCACAATATAAAATGCATTAAGCTGTTAGAGAGGGTCCAAAAAAGGGCCCTCAAAGGTCCAACAAAGATGGTGAAAGGTCTGGAGGGGAAGCCACACCAGGAATGGCTGAAATCACTTGGTCTGCTCAGTTGGGAGAAAAAGAGACCAAGGGGAGGCCTCGTTGCAGGAGAGGAAGAGGAGAGGCAGGCACTGATCTCTTCATCACAGACAGGACTTGAGGAAGGCAGATGAGGCTGAGTCAGGGGAGGTTTAGGTCAGAGATTAGAAAGTTTTTCCCCTGAGGATGGCTGGGCACTGGCACAGGCTCCCCAGGGCAGTGCTCTCAGCACCAGCCCGACAGAGCTCCAGAAGCATTTGGACAATGCTCTCAGGCACAGGGTGTGATCTTAGCAGTGTCCTGCACAGGGCCAGGAGTTGGACTTGATGATCCTGATGGTCCCTTCTCAACACCTGTCCCCCAGTTCCAAATCTATCTGAACCAGTTTTCTGCTGAGACAAGATCAGGGAAAATACCTGCAGCACCTGGTCCCCTTCAGCCTCAATGGCACAGGATGGAAGCCCAGCCTGGAGCCACTGTAGCACATTCCTGCCTTGTCCCTGCTCAGGATGCTCACAGGCCTGAACTCCAGCCACTTATACCTGCCAGCAGCAAAATGAAAAAATGATATCATGCTGATACAGAGTCAAAATAGACGGAACAAATAATGTAATGTGTTTACAATAATTTAGGACATTGCCTCTATTCTTAATTATAATAATCTATTAGTTACTATTAAAGACTTAAAATACATTCTTAGACATGCTGCATACAAGTTGTAAGATATCTGGTTTTGACAACCCTTGGGAATAACTTACAAACATCTCTAATTGGTTTGGAAAGAAAGACAAAAGGACTGGGGCAAGTAGAAAAGAGTGTATCACTCCAGCACCACAAACCAACCATGAAGTTCTACCATGCACCCACAAGAAAATGAGCTTTCAATGCCACTCCAGGAGCAATGAAAGCCATCAAGCTTTACAGAAGAGAAGGCACATATTAGACTGACCTAGGGAACAGGCAGGAGCTTTTCTCTCACCAAGCTCTCGGGCAGCACAGTGACACAGACTTCCAGCTTAAGACTGCAGAACTACTTGGCAAAGCATCAGTGTTTTCTAGTGAAATCTGACACGTGACTTACCCCCAAAATTCACGGCAAACACTGGCAAGAAGTAAAAGCACCAAAATCTCTGTAAGTCTAATTCTACTGTAGAGGCTTCTTAACCTGTCAGCAGGCAATAGGCTGGGGAGCACATGAGTTGCTCTTCCAGGAATTTTAATACAATTGATTATTTGGGCAATAATTGTCCAAATGCAGAATGAATAAAAGCATAACCTTAGTTCCAAAATCAAAGCCCAGAGATATTTTAAGTGCAAGGAGAATGCAAAAGAGGAAATCCTATAACCACTACAGATCAACTAAAATGATACCTGTTTTATCTTCATAAGAGATTCAAAGAGATTACTGATGTATAACACTAAACTCATTTGCACAGCAAGTTGTAATTTATAATAAACATGGTTAAAATATATGAACTCTTAAACACTGCTGACAGAAAAACATCCTTTATAATACTGGTTACAAAACCAAGCTGGATCATCAAATTGAAATATTTCCCATATTGATTTGGAAATAAAGTGAGAATAAAACACCAATCTTCATATGAGACCTCATCTAACACCAGACCCATTTGCCAGATCTTGATGGTCTGCTTTCTAGAATTATTTAATGGCCATTCAACCACAAGCCACACTCACTCTACAGAAACCCTTTTCCCACAGAAAAGTTAAGCTCAAGGAGTCCAAAGGTTTATTCCACCTGACTCTAAGGTCAGGACTTCTGGTAAATATAATGGGAACTGTGTGTCAAGATTAAGAGGAAAAACATCTTAGAGTCTTAAAAGAGCAGTTTTGCATTTTTACATTACTGCTAGATTGAAACATTTTACTCTAAAAATTTGTTCCTGGTGTTTTGCAGAATCATTCATCATCAGAACTCAGACCTGCAGAAACTGGTTCCTTACTGCATCAAATAAAACTTGCATTGTACAAGATCCATCTGTATTGTCCCCTGTGGAGGAAGTAAAAACCCAGAAAAAGTGATTCCCACTGCCATGTGAAGCATGCTTGTTTAACAAGGATTACAGATTAACCAACATTATCCACCACCATGTCCAAAAATTAATTAAATGTTAATTTCATATGGTACAGCCATTCACATACAGGCATTAGACTGAGCAGTATTTTGCTCTCTTTAAAACACCTTCTTAAATGCCTCCTAAGAAATAATATAACTTTATCTAATATTAAATGGCCAAGCTCAAATATGACCATTTTCCCACTTCAGCGCACAGTCAGATGTCTTCATTTTAAAAAATTCCGCAGAGTCAAAGGCAAAGCAAACTGAGTAAGCAGTACATCAAACTCAATTATATTTCAAAGACAGGGCCTCTTTGGTTTGTTCTACTTGTCTCTGATTGCCTGCAAAAAGCTCACAAAGAAGCTTTGAAATTACCATCCCAGTAAGATTCCCACACTCTCGATGTTACATCCTTTATAATACTGGTTACAAAACCAAGCTGGATCATCAAATTGAAATATTTCCCATATTGATTTGGAAATAAATTGAGAATAAAACACCAATCTTCATATGAGACCTCATCTAACACCAGACCCATTTGCCAGATCTTGATGGTCTGCTTTCTAGAATTATTTAATGGCCATTCAACCACAAGCCACACTCACTCTACAGAAACCCTTTTCCCACAGAAAAGTTAAGCTCAAGGAGTCCAAAGGTTTATTCCACCTGACTCTAAGGTCAGGACTTCTGGTAAATATAATGGGAACTGTGTGTCAAGATTAAGAGGAAAAACATCTTAGAGTCTTAAAAGAGCAGTTTTGCATTTTTACATTACTGCTAGATTGAAACATTTTACTCTAAAAATTTGTTCCTGGTGTTTTGCAGAATCATTCATCATCAGAACTCAGACCTGCAGAAACTGGTTCCTTACTGCATCAAATAAAACCTGCATTGTACAAGATCCATCTGTATTGTCCCCTGTGGAGGAAGTAAAAACCCAGAAAAAGTGATTCCCACTGCCATGTGAAGCATGCTTGTTTAACAAGGATTACAGATTAACCAACATTATCCACCACCATGTCCAAAAATTAATTAAATGTTAATTTCATATGGTACAGCCATTCACATACAGGCATTAGACTGAGCAGTATTTTGCTCTCTTTAAAACACCTTCTTAAATGCCTCCTAAGAAATAATATAACTTTATCTAATATTAAATGGCCAAGCTCAAATATGACCATTTTCCCACTTCAGCGCACAGTCAGATGTCTTCATTTTAAAAAATTCCGCAGAGTCAAAGGCAAAGCAAACTGAGTAAGCAGTACATCAAACTCAATTATATTTCAAAGACAGGGCCTCTTTGGTTTGTTCTACTTGTCTCTGATTGCCTGCAAAAAGCTCACAAAGAAGCTTTGAAATTACCATCCCAGTAAGATTCCCACACTCTCGATGTTTGTGTTACTGCAGCCTGGCTGACCACAGACTCAACAAAAGCCCAACATATTGACTTTCATAAAAGCAGCTATATCCCCACTTCAGCTGGAGATACTTTATTCATTAAGACAGGATAAACTAAAAACAAGACAGAGATTAATACTTACTTCCAAATTATTTAAGGCTATTACATTTTATGCACACTAACACAGTCTAAAAAGTTTTGACTTGTAACTTTGGCATTTAGATTCCATCTTAGTTAAATAATTTTGAAAATTAGCTCTCAAAACCCAAGACAGTGGGATGATATTCCAGAACATGAGGTGTCACTTGTCTTTTCAAAAAACATGCTTGACTTTACCAAACTTAGGCATGTAATAGAATGGGATAGTGACTGCACACAATATCTGGTTTTAGAACCATCTTCTCACTATCTTTCCACATTAACTTTTCAGAATCACCATCTGAGATGCAAAAACTTTGTTTTTAAGCTGAAGAATGCAGGGAGAGATGGACCTCTTCTGCTCTGGCCAGCAGGTTTCTTTTGGAGGAAGTTGACAGGAAAACACATGGAGAAAGATGGCAGGAAAACAATGACAACAATGGTTGTTCTGACACAAGTATCAAAAGCACTTTGCAGAGAAACTTGGCTTTCTAGCAATATGGGAGAGAACAAGGACCAATTGAACACTGAAGTTTGCTGATTAATGGATAGGAGAAATTCAAATGGAGTTCACCTCAAGCACTCAGCTGGCAGCTGATGTGAAGAAAATCAGCCTCAGTACTGCAGAGCTGTCAAGGAAGACTCTCAAGTTATTGCTATTGATTTGTAGGAACATGACAACCTGTGCCTTGTGTCAAGGAGTCTCTGGTTAGGGGTATAACAGATTCTGGTGACTTAACTGGGGAATATTCTCTACAGGACAATCTGTAGTAGTAATTACACCCTATCTTGCACTACAGTAAACACATCATGACTAAACATAAAGACCACAGAACTGTGGCAATCCACTACAAAATCAGCAGAACAATGTTTGGAGGTTGGGAAGAGGGGATCAGTTTCTTTGTTTTGGGGTTGTGTGTTCTTTGTTTGTTGCTTTTTTCTTTTTAATAGGAAAAAAAAATCAATGCAAGTACAGAGGAAGCTGACAGAACGGACAATGGAAGAGATAATACTATAGCAATAAAAAGAATAGTTCTACACACAATAAAAAAGGCACTGAAAATGTGAGTCACATTAATAGAAACTACATTATGCAAATAGTCTGCTATTCCTGTTTCATTCATCAACTTGGGAAACACAGATATTAGAAAGCCTCTAGAATACTACTGATTTTCATTAGACAAAAAGTCACTTAAAAGATTCAAAGCTTGCTAAATAGGATTCAGTTTTCTACAGCTTCTACAGCTTTTCCATACACAGATATCTAAGAGATCCCAGATCAAATCAGCCTCAGCTACCTGAGGTAGCTCACAGGTACCAGCTGGATCAGGAGTCCAGAGCTGGAACTCTTCTGTTCTTCTCTCTCAGACCCCAGCAGAAGGTGAAGGCTGAGACTGATGGAGCTGCACAAGAGTATGTGCACTGTGCCCGAGGTGACAGTGTGCGCTGTGCACACACAGCTCAGGCGACAGTGTGCGCCGTGCTCACACAGCTCAGGTGACAGTGGGCGCCGTGCTCACACAGCTCAGGTGACAGTGGGCGCCGTGCTCACACAGCTCAGGTGACAGTGGGCGCCGTGCTCACACAGCTCAGGTGACAGTGGGCGCCGTGCTCACACAGCTCAGGTGACAGTGTGCGCCGTGCTCGCACAGCTCAGGCGACAGTGTGCGCCGTGCTCACACAGCTCAGGCGACAGTGTGCGCCGTGCTCACACAGGTCAGACTCCAAGGAGATGCAGCCACATCATTCACAACACACAGGCACCAGAAATGAAAAGTTTGTGCAGCCAGCACATCCTGCCATCTCTGTCCCTTCCCTCTTTAGCTGCTTGCTGGATCAAGCAGTTTAAAGAAGATATCTCATATCTAATCATAATACTAAAAAAAAATATGCTTTCACTTCTTTAATATAAACTTTAACAACAGAAAAAGCAATCTTTTATTTGGCTGATTTTAGAGTAACTCAGTAGTCTCAACAGAATGAATCTTTCAAAAGTCTTTTTCTCTAGGGAACACAGGTGAGAGCAGGGCTCTCACTGTGAAAGTAAACTCATTCACAACTACAATATTCTCTTCATAATGAAGTTAAACACCAAATCAAGGAACTTAACTAATACTTCCAGGAAAAAAAATCTACACCAAAAGAAAAAGTTATGACCAAATCTAAAATTAGAAAAATTTAGAAGTGAGAGGAACTTCTGAGTTCAGGTCAGTAAAATTAAGTTCTTCATCTTATCAGAAACTTTTGCTGACTTTATGCCAAGTTATATACAACTACTGCTACATTCCTTTCCAATCAGAAACAAAATCTGAGATCTAATCTGCAGAAAGGAGAACAGAGATTTTAACAAACAGCATTGTCAACATCATCCTTAAAAGTGAGTAACTTGCCCAGTATTTCTCTGCAATTTTTCCCCTTCAGAACTCACCTTGATTTATATAGCACACTGTATAGATTCCCAGGGAAATTACCTTGGTGCACGAATGAAACATAGCAAGTGTAAAGAAATCTGTAATTAAGTTTTTTAAAAACTCATCCAGCTCCCATAAAGAATCAAAATGAGTCTACAGAAAACTCCAGTAAATGAGCCTCAAACCAGTCCATGGGTGCACTTGCATAATTTGGCATTTGTATTTAGTTTTTGTTAAGTGCATTTTGCAAAGCTGACAGGTGCTTAATTGGCCTGAGTACAAGACAGTCCTGAATATCAAGTGACTCATTCAGCAAGAGCAAAAAAAGGGAAAAAAGAGGAGCAAATTGCACCAGAGCATCTAAACCTGGCATATGTCAGTCTTGCTGAAAAACCCCAGCAGAATGCCCATGGAACATTAGGAAATTTTAAATGTCTCAGTGCAAAATCACTTTAAAGGACCCAGCACAAGCCACAGCAACCCAGAGTGCACTCCTTGAGTCGCAGGTGAGGAGCTAAGTCAGAGCTGCACAGCCCCTGCCTGGATTCAGAGCCTTGTTATCCTGAGCAACACCAGCACTTCTCAGCTGCAGGACTGGATACAAGATTAGCCCAGCAAATCAGATCAAAATATCAAAGACCAAACAAAACACACTTTTGTTCATTCTGGAGTCAAAAGGATCAGGAGAAGAGTTCTGGGACACAGAAACTGGGAATTATAACAAAGTCATTTTGATCTCGAAGGTGGCATGGACATCATCAATTAATCACAGCTTCTGCTTCACTAAATATTCCTTAAAGGAAGAGGAAGAAAGAAACTGAATAGGAAAGAATTATGAGGGCTGTCAAAAACAAAAGACAATAACATTCAGCATTCAGTGAGTATTAATGTGGATTGGGAATCTTTTTCATTTTAACAATTCTCACGATAAATAACTCTTGCAAAAAACTTCAATTACTCTCTTAAAATTACACTGATTTTGTTCCCTGGGATAGAAAAAATCATCATATTCTCAGTCATTTTTGTGCTTCAGTATGTAAAGGAACTTTCATCTATAAAGGAACTTTCATCTATGTCTTCTCATCCCACTTTCTTCAGAATTTCCTTCCTACTCGTTGTAAAACTGTTCCCAGACATTACAGACCCTTTGTAACACACACAGCATTCAGCCTTGCTTTACACCAGTACCATGTACTTTTTCTTTTTTCCACAGGGTTACAAACAGTCAGACACTCAATGGCTAAACACCTAAGGAAAGTCTAATGACATGAAGAGAAAAAAAAAACAGACTCAGAAAGAAAATACAAAGGAAAAAGCTTGAAAGCTTGGGTCTTTTTAGAGTAGGTTTCCTGATTCTGGAAAGCACAAATCTTTGTCACTTCAATAGGTCATCTCATCTTTCCATGCTTCAGACTCTGCAAATTAAGGCAGCTCTTTGTTAATTCACTGCAGTGTTACAAAATTTCATGAACTTAGAGCATCTTATACAGCATGTCAGATTCTGCTTGTAATAAACAAGCTCTACTGTACTTGTTCAAAGTAATTTCAGAAAAGACACCTTTAGAGATGCATACTTAGTCCCTGCTGTAGTTACCTCAGAAGGTTCTTAGTCTCTCTCCTGATATTCCCCCAACAGAGACTGCCACAGAAATTTGGTGGTGATAGAGGGACCCTCACTGATGTTCTAATTGTTTTCATCAGCTTCTGACACTGCTGGTAACTGCTTTGAAGGACACAGGACTTCTTTATCACCAACAAGTGAAAGATGCAGAGAAGCATCCTTCATTTTTTCAGTCTTTATTTTACAGAAAGACCTCAAATCCAAAATTCCAGTACAGCTTCACAAGAAATATTACCAAGAAATATTATTGATCATTTTGCAGATCAGTTGTGTTAGAGCACAAAAAAACTGCAGGAGGGGCAGCAAAATTGTTACTGCTGTTGATAAAAAGAAGGAAAAAAGACAAAACCTGTCCTGCCTCTTCCCTCTAGACTTCCTATCCTACTTCCCTTCCTATTCCTACTTTCTTGAGACATGGAAATCAGTAACAGCACCAAGTGTATTATCAAGACAGGAGGTAGAGAGCATTGCCAGTTCTCTGTGGGGTTTGGTTTTGTTTTGGCAGTTTTTTGTTTGATTTTAAATTCACACACACACAAAGAGTAAAAGCAGATAACTGCTAAATAGGGAGCTCTGCAGCAGGCAGGCACTGGGGAAATGGGATATGAAAAAGAAAGGGCCAGAGAAGTGTCAGTAGTATAGTCAGAAAAATGTAATGAAAATCAAATTTAAAAACATCATTAAAACTAAAAGCAATATTGTAATTATTAATAGAAGTGCAAACAAATATATCTTTTTTTCTAGCAGGCAGCCAAAAAATAAATAAACCACTTGAGATATAAAAATATGATAGCAAAATTAAAAATGTTCTGTTTTGTAGCTGATAATTTATCCACTTTAAAATTTAGTATTCAACATAAGCTATGTCTTTTGCAAATATATTCTGTAAACTTCTGAAGATGTCTGAAGGATCAGTGAAACTATGGAGAAGCAGCAGAA
>NW_005054313.1:8004646-8024232 GCF_000277835.1 Geospiza fortis | reverse complement strand
TTCCTGCTCCAGCAGCTCTGCAGACCATGCTCAGTGAAACTGCTGCCTGCCCAATTAACATGTTATTTTATTGTCTCAGCAGGGAAAAAAAAAAATCACTGCATTGCTGCTCTTAAAACACAGAAATAACCTCTTCCTACACCTCAAAATATGATAGAAATGAACACAATTTGTTACTCAGGATATTACTAGATACAATAAAGGGCATTCTGAACCTCTATTTTACACATCAAAATGCTGAGCCATTGCATATTCAAAGGTAATAAGCCATTTTTTAATTTTTAGGATGCTTTTGGACCTTCCACTAACTACAGAGACCATAGGTTTATAAAATGCTTATCAAAATTAAATTCCCAAACTGAAAACGAGCAGGCTTAGGTTAGGGGTTAGGTAGAAATTGTTCCCTGTGAGGGTGGGGAGGCCCTGGCACAGGTTGCTCAGAGCAGCTTTGGCTGCCCCATCCCTGGAAGTGCCCAAGGCCAGGTTGGGTGGCGCTTGGAGCAACCTGGGACAGCGGAAGGTGCCCCTGCCCATGGCAGGGAGGATGGAATGAGATCAGCTTTAGGGTCCCTTCCAACCCAGGCCATTCTGTATTCCCACTCTTTACATTGTACTCCAGAATCCATGATTCTTGCTATCCCACTGATAGCAAACTCATGTAAAAATTCATTAATTTCTTTAAAATATCTTCCTGAAATATAAGAGAGTTAAAAACTAGGATCTGGTACTCTAGTCCCATATCACAGTTACTCTTGTATTCACTGAAGTTCTTGTCTCCCTTCCTGACAGTAAGGTTATGAGTACTCAAAAAACAATTACTAAAATCATATGTACAATTTTGAAATTAGCAATAAACCACCTATTTAGCAATTGTAACCCAGGGACACAAAAACTTAATGGTGCTGGTTTTGAAATACTCAAAGAAAAAGCAGTTTGCCACATTCTGAAATACTCTCTAATCCATCAACCAGTTCTGTAAGTAGTAGTAACAGAACAGAAAAGTGGTCTGAAAAGCTCCTTCCAATTGATTTACATCTTGGGAAAGCCAAAGAAACTCAATCTTCTTCTGACTCAAGATCTCCAAGAGAGGAGATCAGCAAAGGAAAAGCTTTCTCAAATCAGTCACTTGCACAATTTTAATTTCCTCAAATGGACAACCTCTCAATTATATTTTTCCCCTAATTTCTCACTTTTTCTTACTTCTTGGCAGTGTGAAGGATGTGCTGGCAGGATGTGCTTTTAACAGTAAAGAAATCCTGAGCTCTAGGTAAACCTCCCCACTGAGCATTTGAGTGAGTCAGTCTGTGCAGGACATCACAGTGCTTTCCTAGAACTCACTGTCAATATTTGGAAACTAAAACCATGCTTTTTATTTGCATTTAGTGATTCTACAGGGAGGTAGTAAATTATCTTTCTGTGTGCTGTCATGGCTTGTCATTTTTAAGCTATAAAATCCATCTCCACCTTATACATGAAAAGAAATCACTAATGTATCAAACCTTGATATTAGTTGGAATACAGTCCTAGCCTGGAATTTTCAAAGCAGATGAAGTAAATAAGATTCAACACTGAAAGGAAATCACAGTAATTAATACTTCTAAATGACTCTGAAAATTTGAATCTTCATTTTTCCTTCTTCTGAAAATGACAAACTGTATACATTTATGATTTTACAATACCACTTACCTTCAGTAAAAGGCTATAATTTGTTCTCTGTTGCACACCAAATACCTTTAAAATCAAAGCAGAAGACTTTTAACTAGAAAACTATTAAATATTCAATGTAATTTTCTGCTACAGCTCGAGTCAAACATGACTTGAGTCACATAGTGCTGGCTTCCAATTTATAAATCCTTTTAGCAGTGTTATATAAACACAACAGAAAGTGATTTTCTCCAAGTATTTGTACAGTAATTCCTCTGAGGAACAATAAGAGAGAGAATGGAACCAGAAAACACGTGCAAGTGTTAATAACTGGCAGATTTACAAACATGAAACATCCTACATGCTTATTAAAAAATCATTTCAATGACAGCTATTACACCTACTACCAAAAGCACTTCTAATGAACCAGAGACTGTCAGATTATTCCAGCATGGCAAGAGGATCATTTAGGGACTAAAGCAGAAAGACAAAACTGGCTGAAGCCAAGGAGAGACATGTAAAGCTTCTTCTAGCACACAAAGCCACAAGACTTGTCCATTAGCTATCAGGAAAACTCCTGCCATGACAAATTCTCCAGTCTTCTCCATAGAAAATACCTTCTGGCTTTTTTCCAAAAATGGTAGTTATGACCAGTTATTCAGCACTTTTAAAAGTTCCAGGGTATGAATGCGAATCAGAATTCATTAAAAAACCCTGAGATGGTTTCAGGCATGGCCTATTGAAATGCACAGCATCACAGAGTGGGATCAAACCCACCCAAATCTCCAGCTATCACCCAGGAGTTTCCACCCCTCAGAAAGCTTGTTATGGATCAGCACAGGGAGCGTGTGCAGATCACCAAAACAACGTGTTTGTAACAGGAGTGTCACACCCACAGGCAGGGCAGGCCAGCAGGAGCTGAGCTGCTGAGGGAGCAGATGCTGTTGGGAAGGTGACATCCACAGCTCTGGAGCACGGCTGCCTTGGCAGGGCTTGTTTTGCTGGGGGGCTTGTGGGGGTGCTTTGTTTGTTTGTGGTTTTGTTTGCTTGTTTCATTTTGTTTTGGTTTTTATTTTGTGGTAGGGTGTGGGGGTTTTGCTGGGTTTTTGTTGTTAGCTGGTGTATTTTGGTTGTTTTGTTGAGCCTTTAGAAACAAGATCTAGCTCTAGTCTGAGCCCATGGATTTACACGCCCATCCAGAGCCAGACAGCATGAGAGGTGCTGTGGGAGCAGAGGTGCTGTGGAGGCACACTTCCCAGTTTAGTGCTACCCAGTCTGCACCCTCAGAGAGCTCCAGAAGATGAATCAGAGCCCAGTGTGCAGAATTCATTCTGAAAGTGCACATCTGAACCCACACAGTTCCTTGGAGACACACTGAGATAACCATCCACACACGACCTCAAGCTGGGAGACATGCTGGTACCACAACCAACCTGAGAACTTTGAAATATGAAAAGCAAGTCTTTCAAACAGGAAATTAAAAGTTATTTGCAAATGAGGATGCTCTAACACTGCTGAAAAGTAAACTCGAGATAAGTAAGGTATTAACACTTGAGTACATAAAGGGACCTAACTGTCAGAAAATGGGAAAACTGCAGAAAAGGACTTGAGGATTAGTTTAGCCAGGAATTAAAATATAAATAAGAACGTGACAGAGGAACACAGGGACACAGCATCTGGGAACAAATTAGCAGGAGTGCCATCCATACAGATTGCACAGTATCCATTCTGCTGCAATAAGCACTGGTGAAGATTCTCAGCAAAAATGCTCTGCCCAGCTTGCCCACATTTCATTAAATATACCCAGCCACTGTAGAGAATCTAGCTCATAAATCAAGATGCAAAGAGATTTGGAAAACTACTTATAAGTGAAGTTAGAAAGTTCTGTATGGTTTACCCAGGCTAAAGAACAGTGGCATTTTCTGGTGGGTTAAAAATCCTCAACAAATGAATAGCAACATTTGCCCTTGTGTCCACCATATATGCATCAAAAAATATCAGCACTTAACTTGCAGAAAAAGTTCACATTCCCTGTAAGGATATATAGAGTTAATGTATGAGATTCATACTAGCACAGTTAAGTGCTGGAAGATGCAATCAAGGTTACACAGATTCCTTTATTACCTTACTTCAGGAACATCTAAACAAACACTCAGCTGGAGATGCTGCTGTTTATAGATGGATCTCACACTGAAAATAGAAGAGATGAGCTATTGAGACCCATGCCAGGTGCACATTTCTATAACGTCACGATTTCTGTAAAAAAATACATTCTTGATGTTTTATTTTAGTGTGTGCATACATACAAGCACAGAATCAGGATAAGTTTGTAATACTAATTTATTTTCTAATTTGCTTCTATAAAAATGTTATTTTCTAATTTACTTATATAAAATATTTACTTAAATAATAATGTCCAATAAATTATACATTTATTGGACATTATTATTTATTAACATAATAATTCTCAGAGAATGCAGTTTACCACTCCTTTGGTACATTTAGGCAGCTTTGCTCGTGCACTTACAGTGAATTGGAAGCAAGGAAGGTTACTGTGTACTGTGCATCACCAAGTATCTCACCTGGGGATTTAGTTATTACCATGCCCTTCCTAAATCTTATATCAATGCCTACAGTTAAAACTTCTGAGACTCCCAAATTCTTTATCAAACAATTTAGTGGTGAAATCCAGCCTAGGTCTACAAGTTAAAACACAATTATCAATTAATCTCTAAATATAGAAAGACTATTAAAGAACCAACTGGCATTTTAAAATGATGAAAGCCAACACTGTTCTTTGGCACAAGCTGCTCATCAGCACTAGCTGATGTTGCTAAGCTACTGCTGCTGCCCAGTTAGTTACACACCATCAGGTATTAAACTCATGCAGGCCACTAGGCTGCAGGGAAAAGAAAGAAAAAAAAGAAAAAAGGAGGAGAAAAACCCACACCCAAAATGTAGTCTTACACCAGTAAAACTCATAAGTCCTACCATCTGAGTCTATGAAGTGCAGTCTAGCTTGTGTCCAAAAGAAATGATATACAGAGAAAACCGATCAGCCTTTGGTGCTGTTTTAGAGTCCACGTCATCTTTACTTGCCCTCTTAATTTACTTCAACCTCCTTTTGCTATCACACAGAAAAGTTTTTATTGTTTTGCTACAATGTAGATAAGTTTTTGTTATATACCTACATTTTGATGAGTGAATTTTTATTTTTGTCAAATAAATTTTTCTATAAAAATCAGAAGGATACTCTGCTTCTGTGGGTCAGTGGAGGCAAATGGAAGAAACTGGCAGAAAGGATGGTCATTTTTCTGGCAGTAAATTAGAGCCTATGAAGATAACATTGTTTAGTAAGTGATCACTGTTAAAAAAAAAATCTTCTGAGTTTCTGGCAGTTTCTATGAGATTAGAGTAGCAGCCCTCTCCTAATTCTTTCATCACTGATTACACTTGGGATTTGCAGCTTTCAAACCCAAATCTGCTCTTACTCTTGAGCAGCCCAGCCAGCCCAGGTAGCACCATTACTATTTAACAAACTTGGAGAAGACTCCAAATATCTCCCTAATCACAACATCACCTTCACAGTGCTTTTTCTCAAGCTTGATTGCATTTTTATTTAGGACATTACTTTCACACCCTTAGCAAAGCTGTGCTGTTTGGAAGTCAGCCTTTAACTGTGTTGGTGCAGGAGGAGATAATTCTATTGGTAGAAGACAATTCTGACCACTAAATAATCCTGTCCTTTCCATCATACACTAACTTTCCATAAGCACTAACTTCATGCCTGTGATGTTTCTTCCCTTCCTCATACAATTCAACTAGGAGGAACATTATTAAGATCAACTACAAATGGAATGTTTACTGTTTTGGGGTTTTTTGGTGGGTCTAGTTTTGGTTGTTTCCCTGAGGTGACTGCATAACCAGTTAAAAAACTACACAGAATCATATTTAACCATTTTTAACTCTCAGTCAAGAATCAATTGGATTCTGCAAACTTTCCTCTGATCAACACTTTCTACAAAAGAGCTAAATGAGAGAGAGCAGAGGAAGAGATCTCAGGTCTACAGCAGTGACAGAAAGGCAGGAGGAGTTTAATTCACTGAGGGAAGGGACCCTTGGCTGCATTCAAGCACAAAGGTTACTGGGAGCTGGGAGCCAAGGCAACCTGACAAAAGCACCGGGCACAGCTCCCAGCTCAGTACAGCAATTGGAGACCCTCACTTCCACAGGCAGAAAGGTCACTGTCAAAACTGTGATATTATTACCTCACCAAGGAAAAGAATTTTCTGGATCTCACTGCTTTTTTTCCTTCTGAATAATTGACCTCCATTTTGTAGGAAAACAAACAAACAAACAACCCCTACAGGCAGTACATCCTTGAAAGATCATCTGTCAGCTTACCCTATTCTAGTTTGTTTCAACACCATATTATGAAATCCCCACAATATAGATTTAAAATTCAAACAACAACAAGCAAAAAAACCCAAACAAAAACAGACAAAAAATCCCCACTAAGCAAAAAAACCCCAAACAAATGAACAATAAAAAGTTCCATATATTTGCTATTCCACAGGATTATAAACTGTGAATCTATATCTCAACTAATGCTATATTACAATCCTGGATTTCTAGGAAATATTCCTTGCATTATCTGCTGGCACATTCCTTAAAGCCTTGCTACAGACCACTGGGTCAGTGAAATGACTGAATTCATTGTCCTTGCAACATGCTCTAGTTACTTTTAAAAAACATGGGTAGGTTCAGCTAGAAAAGTTTTAATTTCTCAGGCAAAGAAGGGCAAGAACTATTCATCACTATAATGTTTATTAGAGTTCCCTCAGCGTGTTTGTACAACCCTGTTATCCAATGGTGGGGCATATTTAGAGCTTACTAAAGTAACAGATCATCACTTGTCAGATGTGGAAACACCGAGGGAACAGATAGCACATTTCTTAAGAAAGTTCTTTGGGGATTGAGGAGGTGTGAATCTTGTCTGAGAACACACTATTTGCTTATTCTCATCTTCCCACTCCTCCGGCATTTCAAGAGGCAACTGGGGAAGCAAACATTTCTCCCATTTAAATGACCAAGGGATTCTTTAACAGACACCAAATAAATTGATTTTTAATAAATTTTATTGCCTTACACTGAAGTTAGTGTCTGCTTCTGAGAAATCCAGTAAATCACACTGCACCCAACTACAACTTTACAAACTAAAATAGCTGTATGAGGTATCCTTTCCCATGCTAGAGAAACTACCTTCTCTAATATACAAGCCTACCTTTTCTTTCTCAAGCTATTCACTGGCAATTTAATTGGAAAAGAAAGGAACCCTTTTCTCCAGATCTGTTTGTAAAATGACAATATTTCATCTCTTTCAGGATGATCTCCTCAGAAAGTATTTTTTACTTCATCCAAAGTACTATTTTATGTATTTATACCATTAAACCTCTCATGTCCACCAGAGTCTACTGATTAATGCAATCATTGTGCATTATTGTTAATCCACAGGCTTCTTGTGGGCTTCAAACAAATATAATTACACTGACTGTTGAATTCTCTGCTTTCAGAAAACAGAACACTTCACAAAGCCTCATATTTTTAAGTAGAAGCTTTCCACATCCTATTGACCTTTGGCACGTCCTTTGGCCTGAGCTGTAAGTCAGAACTCCACACCCATCAGCTCTGTTTGGTGCTGCTGAGCTGCCAGCAGGGCAGGATTTGCTGGAACCCTCCCAGAGCCACCCCTGGCTGCTCCTACAGTGTCCCAGGGAGCAGGGCGAGCCCTGGCAGGTGAGGCTGGGACCCCTCTGCAGCAGCTGGGCACTCCTGAGACCTTCCCTGACACTCCTGCCTTACAGGGGAACTTCCCGGCCAGATGGCTGAGACAGATCTTCAGCAATGCATTGCCATGTTTTACCCAAAACCAAAACAAGCTGCTCCTGACATTGGTCTCATTTACCTTCTCAAACTCAACACAAGAATTACATCAATAACAGCTAAACTGTCTAAAACACTGATTCCTGAGGCTGGAGGCAAAGGAGGTCAAAAGGAAGTCTAACATTTTTGATGTTATATGGTTAACAGACAGAAGACACCAGAAGCATTTTTAGACCTTTCTGAATCAGGTAAATAGCGTATAAAACATTGCTCTAATTTCTACACAATCTAGTTTTAGTTTTCAAGAATTTGAGCTACTGCTCATTACTACAGCATTCAATTTGGCACCAGATTCTTTTTCTTCATTAAGTCAAATACAGCAGATCCAAGGAAATATACTGTTTGGGGACTCCCATATAGTTCCTAAATATGATATACCTAACTATAAACAAAAAAATCTAATTGATTTTTATTTTCCAGGAGCTCTAAATGTTAGTGCATATAGAATTACTTTTCCATAGGTAAAATTCTTCACAGACCTATATTGTTTCATTGATGTTGTATAAATCAAATCAGACACTGATGAAGGGAAGAAATCTTCAGAATCCCAAAATAACCAACCTCCAAAAATAAAACTAAAATTGCTTTTTGCCGAAATATTCAAGATTGAAAAGTAACTGTAACTCTTAAATTGACTCCTTTTTCCCCCATTATTTCTTATCTTCTCTAATTTTTCAAAATAGGTTAATTAACAAGATAATTACTTCTGTAGTTATAAACCAAAACAGCTGATTGAGGCAAAACCTTAAGCTAGCCCCAAACAGTTCATACTGGAAGGCAACTGCCAGGACATGAGAAGGAACTATCAAGGGGAAGGACACTACAATTTGCCTAGTGGCAAATTCCAGTCCCGCAGGCACAAAGGGTATTGCTGCAGGGGAAAGTGCAAGGTCAGAAATAGAAAATAAATTCTTTCTGCTCCTGCCCATTACTTCAGGTTCACAAAGCAGTGACGGGTGTGACTGAACTCTTCAGACAAGTCTCACCTAGGACTGACAGCTCCTGTCCCTGGGGACCACTTTCCCTAACAGCTGGTTTGATATTCCATCTTTCAGACACTTGGCCCACAGGAAGAGAAAATCCACCAGTTCCAGAAGTGAGGTCCAAAGGAAGCTGCCAACTCCTTCCAGGGAATCACTCCCCTAACTGATGGATTTCCTCTTCAGCTAAAAACCAAGCTCTGTTAAACCACAACAGAAGGTCAGCGAAGGAAGATGAGCACATGGCCTCTGGCAGACACCAAATGCCACCAGATATTGGTTATCCTTATTATCTGTGCAACACTTTGTTTGTACTGGCATTATTGCTTTTACAGTAAAGGTTCTTCTCCACTCAAAAGGCAAATATTACATGCCAAGAGAAATGAGTCTGTCAAGCCAGAGTGTGAGTATTTGAAAAGCTCAAAGGAAAAGCTGCACTGAAGATTTAAACTACTTAGGTGGGAAAGAAAATATTTACTGAATTAACACGAACTTCAAAAACAGACAGCAATGTTTTAGTATTGTTCCTAGTCACTACTTATTGTAGTGATATTTCACAGGATCTCAAAGTATGGTCTGACTGTGAAGCTTTATTCCAAATTTCAAAAGGAATGAAGGAAAATTTTTAAGGGAGGAAAAGAAGTTTAAACTATTATAAATTCCTTAGGCCCAGACCAATATATGTCACACAAGAATAAACAGGACAAGAGTTGCCTGTTAGGAACTCCTTAAAAAAGCTAATGTCTCCTCTTGCACCAGAACAGATGTGAAAAATTGGTGATGTGAAAGACTTCAGCCTACACATTAAACCTGACTCCTACCTACCACAACATTACTTCTGTCCTTCTCAAAGGACAACCATTGCTGGTTTATGCATAAAGGCAACATGGACAAGTTGTTAATATCCCACCCAAAGTGTGCAGTGCTGTCAGGCAGACAAAGTGCACCTGCCAGCCCACCTGTCCTGCCCTCACTGGTTTCATTCCCTCTGGTTCCACACAGCAGGTTCTGTGCTAGGAGGGGCACAGGTGCATCAGAGAAATCGTGTGGTGCAGCTGTAAGGGAGCCCTGCAATTACAGACCCATGGTAATGTGTCTCCAGGGCCTGAGCCATTATCCTACATGCATTTTTCTTCCTTCCTTCCCCACACCCCTCACTCCAGTGGTGTTTTGTGGCTTGCCTTGTATTGGTTTTAATGTTACTTTGAACATAAAAATTATTCCTCATACTCTGTTGTATCTAAATAAATCTCCACTCCCTAAGCCAACATTTTTGTTGCAAACTCAGAAATATTCTTTCTTGATGCTCCCTTTTACTCTTTAAGTGTAATGAAAATTTATTTTACATGAAAACTCTATTTAAAACCACTGCAAAATGAAAACTCAAATCTAGAACTTCTTGAATTAACATTCCTTTTTGGAAAGCAGTTTTCAAGGCAGAAAGGACTACAACAGCATCCATTTGGTTTATTCTCATTTGCAATAAACACAATAACCTTTCAGATACAAATCATGTCTGTATAGGCAAGTAAGAGAAAGCTCATCTGTTCATCTAAAGATCCCACACTTTCATTAGGAGTTTTCTAAATGCATTTTTGTTTTCAGCTCACAAACAGAAAAACTGAAACTCGCCACAAGAATGTGTAAGTGGTCCTACACACCCCCAGAAAACGTCTGTTTAGAAGGGAACATGTAAAGGGTCAAGTGTATAGTTTGATACTCTGGATGACCTGAGACACATAAAACAGACTGAGTTCCCTTCGCATCAACACAAACACAGGACAGCAGCCTTTGCACTGGAGAGTGGAATTATTTTTTCTTTTAGCCATATATTTCACAAGTTTTCAAAAGGTTTTTTATTTAAGCCTCGGGAAAGATAAAATTTCTTTGAACTACAGCTAATTTCAAGATATGACAAAACCACTTTCTACCGATGTTATTTCCAGAATGACACAGCAATGTCACACATGTTCACAGCACCATCAAAATTCTTGATGACTGTTCACAGAGTCAGAACTTGAAAACCTCTTATTTTAGTAGCATTAGTCAACAAATTATTCCACTATTTTAGTAGCATTAGTCAACAAATGTTTCCACTGCTCTAACAAAGGAAAACCATTGAGTTTAACTGTTCTGACAGAACCCTGCTCACTAGAATGCATTACAGGGAGATAATGACTTGTGTTTATTATTGATAAATCAGGTTGTCCCTTGGCTCTTTACATTGAATGCTCAATACTGGTTTAGTGGTTTGTTTGTTTTGTTTTTTTTAACTAAAAAGTAATCTTAATTTCTTTAGCAAACAAAAAAATCTGTCACATCTGAAAAATAGCTGCAAACACAATTTTTCACACAGATGAAAAGAGTTTTTTCCCCTGAAGAGAGTGAATACAAAAGTGACAGCATAAAGCTACATGTTTATTATCTCTCAGTGCCTCTGGATTAAGTGTGTTCAGTTTAAAACCACCTGTTTTTATCTCTCTGGCACTGAAGGCTTATCTAGAATCTTCAGATTAAGCCATGCTCTTTTCTGCTAAAACAGTAGCAAAAAAATCTCATAAGTACATTATACCCCACACACGAAAATAATTCTGCTGAGATTGACTCTTTGTAAGTGACAGAAATAACAAACCTGCATAGTTATCAGTGAGGACATTATTTGCTGGTTCTGCAGAACAGAAATTACTCATGATGATGGCTTCTAGAAAGAAGGAAAGTTCATATTCAAAACTGAAAGCAAGTTTGCAAAGTAGAATAACTCCTACTTTGTAAATTAGACCCAAAAGTTTAAAATTGTGCTGCTGTTTCAACTACCCAAGTTTAAATCAAGCTGTTATAAAGATCAGAAATCCAAGTGTTAAATCCAGTTTGCCTCCTTTAAGCAAAAATACATATTCTTCAAAGTGTTTACATTTTCTTATTTTTATCAGAATATGAAAATAAAACCAAACAAAACCTATAATAAAACCAAATAATACACTTTTTGGAATATTATGAAATTATTCAATTTTTTAAACCGCAATCTATTGGAAAACAATGTCTCAGTATAAGTGATGCAGCAGTAATTCCAGTAAGTATTTCTCATTTACTGCAAATTAGCTCCAAAGTACTCCACCCACTCAAGGCCCTTAAAAGTAACACACCAAGCACTGGCATCTGCTCCTCAGAACTGGCTATTTTAATCTGCAGACCTGCATCAAACTATCAATGTAGATGTAACCAGGATGGAGGAAAATTCTGCCCAGCACAAAGCATTTCTAGCCATTTCTAGGGAGCTCAGATCCTCTGCACAATACAGGAGCTTTCAGATTGGCCTCACAGGTTTTACCTGAATTACCAAAGAGCAAATGGAACATGAGCAGATCTGTTTGCAAAAGAATCTGGTCTTGAGAACATCCACGCCAAGCACTCAGTGGATGAGTGACTATTCACACAGGCTCCAGTCTGGCCAGAGATTTCATCCTCCCAGCAGATTCCATTTGCTCCCCCAGCTCATCCTCTGGCTCCATTTTATCCCCAGGAGCAGAGTCTGTGTGCCCTGAGAACACTCCTGGTGAGCAGGAGCAGTGAGAGGGAGCACACACACAACCAGAACTGCAACACTGACATGGACACATCCACAGACCACCAAAACCAACAGTGACAAAATAGACTGGGGACAGGACTGTCACCCTGCAGGACTGCAGTTTCAAACTGCACAAGCAAGAGCTTGTGAAGGAATTATCAACATAGTGTCCTTACAAACAGATTGTAAACCCTCTATTTATGGGGTAGACACAGTGATTCTGTGACTTTGCCAAAGATGGAAGACCAAGCTTTGGGGGATATTGATCTTAAAATGTTGCCTGCACGTAAGCTAGGATGCTCTGAATGTATAAATATTCCTCAATTATAAATTCCCTAGGTTTGTCACATTTGCATAACACTCCTTTAAAGCAATGTGGTTGCTCCCAAAGAGATGAGGTAATGACCACACCACCTGCTACTCTAGAAAGAGTAGCTTTCTCTAAATACACCACTGAAATCGTTATACTCCTGTAAGTTACATGTTTTCAGGCAGTTCCCACCTTACACAGTCCCATTATCTGTTCTGCCCTTGGATCCCAGAAGGCACAGGAGTGAGCAGAAAAATGAATTGTGAAATAATAGCTAATTAAACATGATAATTCACAACTCATTCCTTTAGTAAGTCACAACATAAAACTAAAACAAAGGTAATAAGTTCAGCAGCAGCTGCAAATAACTACATTATTTACCTTAGAAATTCCCACTTCCACCAAGGTACTTAGCTCTGTCCAAGTTTCTCAGTAGACTTAGCCTGTTCCTCACACCTAGTTCTCATAACTTCCTGAGCAGTATTTACTGTCTTTTACACCAAATGCTCCAGCATTAAAAAAAAAAAATGGCTGGAAAGGACAACCAGTATCCAGGAAAAATATTTCATTCCTAAAGAAACTGAGACATACACCTGTCTTTCTGCTACAGACAAAAACAAAAACAAACCCACAACAAACTAACTAAAAACTGTATGCTGACAACAGTATGAGACTTACTTTAAAAAAATATTTTTATTCTGCAGTCTGGCTGCCTACAGAAATATAAAGGCTTCAGAATACAGGTCACTTATAATAATTGGGATTAATAAAAACGATGCTATTTCTTCCCTACAGACTGGACACCTCTTGCTTCTTATCATAATTATCTTTGCTTTCTTCCACTACTCCTTCCTGTAACACAGGAAGTTTTTAAATTAAATTGCTCTTAAGGCTAAGGCAACAGAACATACTCAGAAGCAATAAAAGCTGATGTGCCTCATGAAACAAATAATGTTGCCTCCCATGAGTCTGCTACTCTCTAGTGCACTGGAGACAAAAAAATCTCAAGGTTGTACTTAGCCCCAAATCCTCAGAAGCTACAAACAGTTATTTTACCAGGCACAGTTCAAAGAATTAAGAAGGAATGCCTGTGTCTTTCTAACTGTCCCTCTGTCCAGCTGATTTGCTATCATTCCATCAGGATATGGAAACAACACGTTCACCCTGTTCCAAAGCCCTGCCCGACCACAGACTCCACAAAGCACAGAGGATGCACACAAGGCCTCTCAGTTCTTGTGTTCTATGACGTGTATGAGCTCCTCCTGTGCACCAATGCCAAGGTTCAACTGGCATCTATTAACAGCCTCATGGGTTTTCTGGGTTGGATGTTTCTGGGTTTTCTGTCAGTCACACAATATTGTTGGGATGTACAAACCAAGAATGCTAATACAATTAATAATGATCCATCACAGACAAGGCACATTGCAATCCTTGTGCATTTTGTGAAGGTGAGAAGCAAGCCTGTGCAGGTGGCTGGTTTTTTTTACCAACACTGTGTAGTACAACACACACCCCAGCAGGCTTCCTGAGACACAAAGTACCAGACAGCTGACCTCCTTCCACAGGCTGCTCACATTTCAAAGCCCTGACAAACTTGCAAAAGGAAGGGAAGAGGTGGCTGAGGCGTTAGCAAATCCAAAAAGAAGTCAGAAAAAACGCAGGGATGGTAGTTAATAAAGGATACAGTGGTACACAGTAACAGATAATGTCTCAAAGAATCAAAGTTCATGTAATTCTTTTGCAAGTGTGTATAACTGAAGATTTCAGTATTTGTAACTAAAACTGAGACTGCACCTTAAAATTTCTAATTGAGGAGTTACCAGTCATCAATCAAACTGGTAGTACTACTTCTCAAATGTATCATGACAATGAGCAGGTTGTATTTTGTGACTATCACAGGGGCAAAAACTACCATGACTGATTAGCCAGACTGTGAAGAGGCAAAAGATTACCAAGTCACTTGTAGGATTTTTTGAAGTGATCCATTTCCTGGTCTTCTAAATTTCATCAAATTGAAACAAGGAACATCAAAGTAACTGTCCTAGCGAGTGGATGCATCATCTTTCAGGAATGACATAAGATCTTCAACAGCCACATAGAGAAATCAGTTTCATTTGTTCCCCAGGCTTGACTATTTGATAATCTGCATTAGAGGTCTGATAAGTCTCCCAAAAACTTTCTGTGTGGAAATTTATCTACCCAATTTCCCAACCAGCAATACAAACTCCTCCAAAAAAAGCCTGAAAGGAATATTTAGAGGTATAGAACATTTGCTGAACCAGCAGCAAACTTCACAGAATAACAAATTGTCCACAACAAACTAATCATCATGGCTATGTGCCATTATAGGGTACCACATTGCTAGAGTTTCATACCTCCTTGAGGTTTTCTTGGACACAGCTCCTCTAAGCACTGACTGCTCCTGGTCCTTGCAGCAGCCATCTGACTCCAGATCCCACCAATCCACTCTTTTATACCACTCTTCTTACTGGCTACAGGTGTGGCCTGTTAACATCAGGCCTGCTCCTAATCTTTAGTAATTGGTTCAGCTGCAACTCTTTAGGGGATAAGATTACATTCTATGTTCTATCCCCCTACAGCTATGAGTCCACAGATTTGGAATCTGCTACTAGAACAATCCTCTGCAGAGAAGGGATCTGGTCAGATGCTCTCACCCAAACAGAGTTTCCTCCAAGGAAGCTGCAGGCTGGGCTCTCAGGCAGTGTGTGTTAACCAGGAGTACACAAGCAAGCAATCCATACTATGGCTTCTCATACTCCAGAGAGGATCCAGAGCTCTCATAGAGCACACTCAGAAGCACAGGGGACATTTGGTGAAAAACCACCTGATAACCACAGAGTTGGAGTTCCATTTCTACCTACAGCAGGTGGACAGGAAAGCTGCCCTCGAAGTCCTAGACATGAAATGATCATCTCCAAGACAAATAAACAAATAAATATGTTCCAGGTTGTCCCAGTTCAGTGAACACTGGATCACACCACAGGAGCAGTGAGGTTCCTTTCTCTCAAGGAGCTTGACTTTGCTTTCACAGTCACACTGTTGGCAAGAGGCTTCTCATGCAAACTTAAAGTTCCTTGCCCCAAGCTACAACTATCACTCTACTCCTCCTGACTATCCACAGGCAATAATGGAAAACACCAGAAGAAGACAGAACAGGGGATAGGAGGAAGGAAAAAAGCAAAACCAAACCCTTTAGCTGAAATGGACAAAACCACAACTGCTAACAAATTATCTTTATTGTCATCTCCCCTTCACTTCCACAATGATTTTGTACAGGAACATCCCAGGACAAGCTGCTGCATGTGAGGAACAGCCAGGGTCACAGACAAGTAGAAGTTTTTGAAAGTTAACTCCTTTAAGCACCACCTCAGGTTTTTAAACCTATTTTGTACAAAGTCATAGAAAATTACAGAAAAGACTTCTACATTCAGCTTTCTCAGTTAATAGACAAGTATATAACGTATTTCCCATTTTCTATAAAAGAAAAGTTGGGTTTGAGTTCACACCAACAATCTCCCTTTATATCTGTTACCTTTTTCAAAGAACACAAAAAAGCAGATATTTTATGAACCTTGAAAACATTCTACATTAAAGATGCTTTTAAGCCAGAAGAATTGACCTGCTCTGAACATGGGATATGGATGAAAAGAGGCACAGTTGAGAAGAAACTTAATAAAAAGGAAAGGCAGCACAAGATCTTCCAGCAACACACTTCTACACAAGAACATAACAACTGCCAGGTAACCATACATAAAAAAGGAGATAGAAGAATACACAGCAATTACTCTAGTGCCAGAGTAATTTTAGAAACCTGGATAATCTTATGATTTAGTTTACTATTTTAATAATACTTTGCTGTACTAGAGAGAACTCTGGTCTCTAACTAAGCCTGGTAATTTTCTTAAATCAAGATGATGGAGGGGTAGCAGGATAAACATCTTTCTGCAAACTTCTAAATAATTTGAAGAAATGACTTCACAAAGTGAGATTTGCTTTTGCAGTCACACACCCACAGCTCCATAGCCTGTGGTTTGCTGCTGTCCCAACACTGACAGGAACCATGAACATCACTGAGCAGCAGCATTTCCTTCAATCTGGGCATGCACACAACCAACACACTACAAACTGGCATAGGGTTTGCATCCTAAAGGGGGCACAAATATTTCCTCATATTCAAGCAATTATGGACCTACAGGAGAGATAAATAACCTTGTCACTGCTCATACTTCCAGTGATCTGCCATAATTTTGAGACCTTTCAGAATTAAAATGGGGCTAGTACTCTGTTCTTGATGTTCTTAACAGGATCAAAGACACTTATGCTCATTTCCCCTATATGAAAAATATTTTCTTTTACCCAGTTGAGAGAATGTGAAGAAGAAATCACCATTTTCTCAGGAAACTGCAATGGGAACAAGCTGCCAAGCATTTCAGCACACAGATTGCAAGGTCTTGCCAATGAAAGCTGCCTATGCAGAGAATTAACCAGTACCTGCTTATCTAAACCTCAAATTTCCTTCTGCTCAGTGTGAGGTTGACTCTGATTAATTGCCTTAAAAATGTCTTAATACAAAATATATGAAGATACTCTTTATCTTCCTAATCTTTCCTATGAAAGATAAAGTGTTTAAGGTATGGGATGATGTTTAAATAAGCTCTGAACTCTTCAAAGTTTTATGGAAATTATGGTGCCTTGTTCTTTAAATAAGCTCTCACTTACATGGTCACTTGATTTGATTTCAAAAAGAAAGTGAGAAATCAGAACCTTTCCTTGCATTTAATTACAGAACTTTCTGTGTGTCTAATATGCAGCTTGATTTTGAAATTTTTTTCAACCAGCTAGACTGTTACAAACACTAGGAAATTATTTTCAGAAACATTTGAAATACTCTTAACAAATTTTTTTTAAGCTTTCATTTATATTGACAGGTCATTTGGTGTCAAAACCTGCTGAGAAGTATCAATGCCAAGACTACTCTCTGTTAGGATGTGCATTTCTAATGACTAAAAACTACAGTATACCACATAAACACACAACAAAATAGATTCAGAATTTCTACTTCAATATCAAATGACTCAGTTATTTACTTCCAAGAAGTGAGGGGGAAGTTGTGTGAAGGCAGTGAATATCTATGTCTGATTTGGCACCAAATAAAGAGGGGAAGGACAGTTCCATTCTTTTTCTTTCATGTTGCTTAAACCCACCTGTATTTATTTCTTTAACTGCATTTCATAGAAGCAAGCTAAAGACTGTTACTCTTCCACAGAAACATTTTTCAGCTGTGAGTGATGATATATTTAGTGTTTGTGAAATCCACTAAATACCTCAAAGGGCTTTTAGAAAAGGCTGTGTAATCAACTAACTAGAAAGTTCTTTAGGGCTCATCATGCTTCAAAAACTGCTCTATTTTCTCTTAGCTCTTGAGACTTAGAGGTAAGGATAATAGGAGGAAACTAAGTTTATTCTAATGCTCAGACAGATAATTTATAAGGTAGAATTATTTTTTCAGAAAGTAACTCTTGGTTTAGGAAACAAGGTACACCTGTCTCATTCTGATAGCACAGGAAAATAAGGCCTCTAAATCAGCAGTCCTGCAATTCCCTGAGCCTTCCACCCGTTCTACCCCAGGCTGGAATCACAGGTTTGGTGTCTCTGGTGAGCAACTAGCATGAAATCTACGTGGGAAACACATTTGCTGTGAAATACACAGAGAGAAGAGTAGGAAACATCCACAGTAAGGGAAGCAGCCTGTCTTGGAGCATAACAACAACTACCAGAAGTGTCTTTGCACACAGAACACAGGAGGTGGGGAAAGGTGCCATTGAAAAAGTTGTGTTTACCGAAATCCACAAGCAGTTGTGCATATTCCTGCTCACTCTGCCAAGGTAAGAAACAAAGGCTGCCTGAGCTGTGTTGGTTTAGTAGCACATTAATATGTAAGCAGCCAGATTCTGAACCTAAAACTCACATCTCATCACAACAAATAATTGCATATTATCTTGCAGAGGATCCAATTCAATAGAATGACTATTACAACATCAATGTTATTAGTGTAAACTCATATTTCTTTTCAAGACTAGAATAAAATACAACAAAATCAAGAAAGATATCTAAATAATTAATCCAGAACGAGTCTTCTGCTCTGAGAACTCAGGAAAAAAAAAAGTAATATTCTGCATAAGAGCATATTAAATTGTTTAAGACTTTTTAAAAATTACACTATTTCTACCACATGCTCAGAACTAAATAACCCAAAATATTTTATCTAACTGTTCTGGTTTCTAACAAGCACGTTTGAAGTTGAAAACTCCCTGGTCCGTTAAAAGAGCTGAAGAGACATAATTGAAACCAGTAACGCATTAAATTAAATGGAGCAAATCTTCACCAATAACACAGAGTCTGTTACCAGTGCCCTCAGAAATGCCTAATTCTTCATAAATGTCAAGCCCCATTTCACTGCTTATGAGAAAAACTTTCATGAAGCAGGATTATCCTAATGTGTCCATGTGTGCACTGTGCCCACACACAGATGCAGCCACTCATGATCAGCACTAAATGAGACCACCTGAGTCAAGACTATCAGCTCTGGGTTTTCCGGTTTTTTGTTTGTTTTAAATTTGTGCTAGCTGGACACAATGGAAAGTGAACAAAGATATCACAAAGGAATCAGAAGAACCCCAATTTGCGCTCAGAACAAGCTTTTCCCTCAGCCCGGCAGCCTCCCCTGGGGCGAGCCCCAGCCTCCCTCAGGGCGCTCGGGTGCCCCACAGCCCCGGCCCTCCCAGCCCTGCCGGAGCACTCGCGCTCTCCTCGGGGAACTCTTCCATGCCGTGTGTGTACCTTAAACCCCACTCCTGCTGTGCTCGTCCCGTTTGGTCACCTCCAGCACCACTTGGCTGGTGCCTCAATTTGCAGCCGCGCCAGACCCGAGCGCCGGCCGCGTCTCAAGGTGAGCCCAAGTCAGCGCCGGTGGAACGGGCACCGGCGGCTGAGCCAACGCCAGAGGCTCATTTGTCATCCCAACTTTCACCCGACGCTGCTGATAAAACCAATCCACCTTGGCCAGCCCTTCCAAAGGGGAGGTGGAAGAGCCACCGCGCTGCTGCCGGGCCGGGGAGAGCCG
>NW_005054313.1:7972479-8003836 GCF_000277835.1 Geospiza fortis | reverse complement strand
CTGCAGCCGGACGGCGCCCGGGCAGCGCCCCCGAGCCGGCCCCGCTCCTGCCGCCGCGGCCCTGAGGGCAGAATCGCTCCCACCTGCGCTTTGTGAGGCACCTGCTGCCTCCCCCCTTGCTCTGTGTGCTCCGGTCCAGCGGCGCAGGAAGGGCAGGGCTGGGTCTTAGGTCTGTGCACAAGGCATCTTAAACGGTTTTTATTTTTTGGGGTTTTTTTCCTCAAAGCAAACCGTAACCAGGTCTAAGGCACAGCATCCCCAGTAGCAGAAACATACGAGGCTTCTAATTATATAAACTTCCCAGCCCTGCTGCTGCCAGCGGGGTCTAGCATGGTAGGGCTACCCACAGCACCTGAAGCCACTTTTCTGCAGAAGGGAAATCACAGCAATTAGGTATCAACTGCAAACAGCTTGGCCTACTCATGAAAAACACACAAACAGAACCCAAACCCCAGGTAATCATCTCTATAGTGCAGGATGCTATAGTATAACTACACTGCAGTATATACTATATACTATAGTATTACTACACTGCAGGATAGTTTCTGTAGTAAAACCATGCCAAGATTAACATGTTTGTCGCACCATAATCTGCTCTGCTAAAATAGTGGTTTTTTTAAATACAGGAATTGTTACATGTAGTCTACATATCTGTAATTCTGTGATATTCATTAAAAAAACCCTCAACTTCACAGGTACACCAGGCCTAAAACTTTGTATTTGATGTTCTTTTCTTTTCTTTCAGGAACTTTTCTTAGCATTAAATTGTTTCCTGGGGAGGTAGTAGTGAGGAAGTGTGGCGTGACAGCAAAGTGTCACAGTAGGTTCCCACTCTTCATACAATATCCAGATGTTTTACTGCACCAGAAGAAGCAAAAAAAACTTGCTGCTTTCAGCTTAATTCAGTGTCTGTGTCATACAACATCATAGGATGGCAGTTGCTGTCACCCCACATGGCTGAAATACTGCTCCAGCACATGTGCAAGCCATATTTTAATCAGAGACAAATGCACCTGACAAAACTCTACACTGAAGAAACAACCATTTTGCTAAAAGTTTTTAGTCAAATGCAGAATGTACTACATTAACATTGCTCATAATCAGAAGAAGAGTTAGCTTACAATGACATAGTTAGACCAGGCCTGATAACAAATAGGAGTCAGCTGGAAACAGCACACCACTACACATTCCCAACTGATATTCCCAAATTGGCTGCTGGCACAGGTGTGCTACCTCCCACCTGAAAGCCCAGGCAGAACAGATAAATGAAGGCAGGTGGGAATATATGGCTATAGATCACACTGAATTTTATAGTTCACACTAAAACTAACATCCACTTATATTTATTTAAGTAGAACTATTTGCTGTCCAACATTGGAAACATTACTTTGAAATGTCTCTTGCAAAGTCAAGGAAGAGTCTGTGTTCCAATTTTCTGCCAAATAGAGTGAAAGGTTCTAGCAAAAAGAAACAAAAGCAAAGCCCAGATGCAAACTGAACCTCTGCAGTCTCCATGATTAAGTAGCTCATTCTCCATCAAGGCAGAAATGCTTTAGGTTATTCCACAGCAGGACAATCAGAAACTATAATAAATGCATTCAAACCTCTATTTGGGTGCTCTCATTCAGGAACAAGATGGCCCTAGGGCTTGGAGAAATTAGGCCACATTACACTGGGGTGTGAATTTACATCTCACTAACTCCCTGTGCTGATACTGTTGAAAGCATTACATACAAAGCAATTTACCTTCATTTCCAAGGACTTTCTAACTTGTATGTAAAAATAAAAATTAAAAGAAAAAAATCGACATTTGTGGGTAATCCAGAGGAGGATCTGGCACTGCAAATCCACAAGCTCATCTGCTGTCCATGAACCTCACATGTGGGTAAACTCAGGTAATCAATACTTCCACAGCTTCCAATACCGTCAACTAAGGCCACCAAAAAAAAAATTATTTTGGCTTCCAGTATGAATCCACTGGACTTTAAATTGCTTTTTGTCACTTCAAAATTTATGAGCATTTAGTGTAGATAGATACTGTTCAAGATCTGAATTAGCTCTGGCTACACTTCTTAGTTTTCTTTGAAGAGTCTTAGTTGCTGATTTGTTTGAGAAGTATTCCAGAGCAATTTGGGAAGTAGTATTGTCCCTAACTAAAGTTATTTTTCTGAAGAGACCTTTTTGGTATACCTCCATTGGTATTTTCCAGTGCCAGATCACTGCATGTAACTGTAAGTGGGATGTGGTACTGAAATTTCTTCCAGAACTGTGGCCACAAAAGCTTTGGAATAGCCATGTTTATATGGGAACATTATAAACCACTAATTTTAAATTTACCAAATAATTTTTTTCCCCAAAGGCAGCCAGAAGGGCACTACATATCAGACCTTATTATTAGCCTGTTAAAACCCATCAAAACTCAGAAGCCAGTGTGATAATGATGCCACTTTTACCATAACTGTCAGCCTTTATTGGCTCCCACCAGTTCAGAAAGCAGCTTCATCCTCAGGACTGTATTAGTGGATAGAAGTTCATATTTATTCTACCTCACTTTGCACTGCAGTGAATTTCATGCATCTGTCTCTTCAACTGTTATTTGAGATGAAGCAAATGGCATTTTCAAGTATGACAGAATTGGGAAAGGAGCAAAGAGAAGTAAATTCCCAGTTACAGCAAAGCCTCTCTTGCCATTACAAAGGTGCCCCACAGGGTACAGATACTGAAAGCATGTCCAAGGGCTCTGCCACTGCCACCTACATCCAGCGTGGCTCAAATCTGCATCCCTCACATGAGCTCAGCATTTGAAGCAGCCCCTCTCTATGGATGCAGCTTTAAGGACTTCTTAAGCACTAACAAACCAGGCTGTCCCACACAATATACATCTGAAACATATAGTGGAAATTGGTGAAATGTAGTAACAGTCCTGAAAAATAAAATGGAAACTTTATCTACACATACACACAAAATGAGAAACCCTCACAAAACTTAACATATCTCCTTCCATATCCAACCTTTGTCATTCATCTTGATATCTTGACTTAAAATAAATTTATTATTCTAATATTTAACAAGTAATTTCTCAGCCATTCAGATGTTGTTGCATCTCTATACACCAGCAGTAGTAATTCCACTTTCTTTGTCCACCCTGTTGATTCTTCAAAGGGAATCAAGTATCCAGACCACAACATCCAGGATAAGTTCAGTTGAAGCATATGATAATTTCTTGGCACATCTATAAAAAATTCATTATCTTTTTCCATGGTTACACTTTGCCCTGTTCTAAAAATAACTCGTAAGGCACTCCAACATACTTTATCTCAGTTTACCAGGAACCATCCCCAATATATCCAATTTTTACAGAGGTAATGAAATTGGTTTATGGATATAATTACCTAAATATGAAGTCTGTATCATTGGCAGAACTGAAGAGCAACTTATTCTCACATGCCAACTTCTAAGCATGTAAGGATATTTGATTCCAAAGGCAACAGAAGCTGGTATTTCAGTACATTTAAAAAGAAACTTACATTTTCTTGCACTTGACAGTCAATCTTCTTTATCTTCCAAAAAAAAAAAATTGTACTGGGCAGGGACAGAAAGGAGGGCAAGACAGCAAGTAATAAACATTTCTTTATCCATACACCACATCCACTTGTAATCAACATCTTGCAGGAAGTATCCTGCTTTACTAGCTTTAGGCTTTGAAAATATAAAAGCCCCCTCATAGTAGCAGATACCAAAATGTGTCAAAGACAACAAGACAATGCATGCCAGTGCCCACCAGTGTAAGAAGGGATCATAGAGTTAAATCTGCACACTTAAAACCTTATGGTGGCACTGCTATCTTTGGTACTACTTCGCTTCCTGATGACTCTACAATTTTCTTAAAATAGGATAACTGCCTCTGACAGACTTGTAGCTAATCAATAAACCTCAAAAATAAAAATCCTCTTCCCACCTCCCTACTTTTATACTAATAGAACTATCCACTGTGTTTTCACTTGGCAAATCACATACACAATGACACTCCCAGTCCCATCTTTTACAGCAGTTTTTCTGTGGAAGTGAATGAAGAGCTCACAAAGCACATAAATTCTGTGTTCAAAAATAGTATGAATAAAAACTTTAAAAATTAATGTGAGGATCAGTAGACTTTGACTAAGCCCTGCTTCTGTGCTTGAATCCTAAGTGCCTATTTATGAAAGCTTTTAAAAGGATATATTAAAAACAAGAGCATCTACCTCACAATCATCAAGAGCCCTGCAATGAACAAATGCCTGGACAAAGTCTGCTTCCAAGAGGTAACACAAATAAGGGGAACTGTCACATCTCCACTGCAGGCTGCAAAACACACACACGATCTCACACAGAATGACTGGGTTGGAAGAGATCAAGATCATCGAGTCCAACCCATGCCCTAAACGCCTTAACTAAACCATGACACCCAGTGCCACTTCCAGTCTTTTTCTGAGCACAGGCAGGGATGGTGACTGCACCACCTCTCCTGGCAGGCCATTCCAATATTTTATCACTCTTTCTTTGAAAAACTTCTTCCTAATATCCAACCTATATTTCCCCTGATGCAGCTTGAGACTGTGTCCTCTCGTTCTGACATTTGTTACCTGGTGAAAGAGACCAACCCCACCTGACCACAATCACCTTTCAGGGAGTTGTACAGAGTGATAAGGTCATCCCTGAATCTCCTTTTCTCCAGGCTGAACACCCCCAGCTCCCTCAGCTGTTCCTCACAGGGTTTGTGTTCTCAGCCCTTCACCAGCCTTGCTGCCTCCTCTGGAGGTGCTCAACGTCCTTCCCAAACTGAGGCCCCCACACCATCCTTGGTGGGGTGATTGTGCACACAGGAACCATTCTCTCACTTTTCTCTGAAAGGACTTGGACTTATATGTGGATCCCTGAATATCTCAGCTTTTCTGCACCTATGAATTGGTTTATTACCCCAACCAGTCACAGAGCTGAAGGAGACAAAGAAAAGTACCTGCCATTACTTTACAGCCATTACTGTAGTTCCAAATGTTTTTACATAGAGGATAATCACAGATTAGTTGGTTTCATGAAAATAGCATCCTTTAACAACATCATCTAAGCATATATAAAGCCATAGGAATTACTTCTCTGTGTAAGCCAAAAGGGTTTTAAACAAGAAAGCTTTGCCATTAAAAAATGAAAGAAACCTCAATTTTTGTGCTTTAACCTGAAAGTAATGTGTGTCTGTTCTTCAGAAACACCTACCTTGGAATGGCTTCCTCCATGTGAGTGTCCTGGAGTGTTACAGACACCACTGAAATCAGGATTATTGCTCTGCATTTTATGACTGCTTGAAAGTTCACATTGGGTACACATGATTGGATCTGAAAAGCAGATTGCCCTGCAGTTTTACAAAAGGCAAGCTAGAACTCAGATTTTTAAAAATGAGACAGATTTCTTTCCCAGATGATCACCCTTGGCCTGGCAGAAAATGTAATCCCAGAAAAAAAAAAAAAAAACAACGAAAAAGCATAAACCAAAGAAGTACCTGGTATTTTATATCCAAGCCTTAGCAAAAATAAAACTATTTTAATCAGGACTTAAATCTAAGAAATTAAAACATAGAAAAATATATATCATTATTATACAAGAAGTTTTAGACAGCAGTTTTTTGGTGCATTAAATAACATCACTATTGTTCTGTAAAACTTTAAAATGTGCAACACTTCTGTATAAAAAGTAACAAGTAATAGTGATGAGATTCCTTATTGATCCCATTGCCAAGAGTAAAAAAAGTGGTAGAATTAGCCAGTTCATACTGTCTACTTCTTATTTCATACTGTCTAAAATGGTTAGACTCTACAGGGCCAGAATCTACTAGATAAAATATTTTCAACTGTAGAAATTAAGTAGCTGAAATTCCCAAATAAAAACTTAACAGAATCATTTTTATTAGTTCAAAACCAACCTTTTAGCTAAGCCACGAAAATCCAGATGTAATTTTAAATGAAGAATTATTTTATGTATTCTCAAGTATATTTTTATTTCCTTTACTGAAATATGAGTTACATTTTTAAAATTGGAAGTCAAAGACTTAGTTTTCTGAGAAAAACACCTCTTAAAGTCTTACATGATTCACAAAATAAAATTTTCAAGAAATTAATTTGTTTGATTTACAGGTAAGTAATTTAAAGTATTTAGAATGAAAAGGAAAGAAGTCCATAATCCCTCCCCTAAGTATCTTGCTGAGAGTGTGGATTTTCTAGTAAAGCACATAGAATCTGCTTGTGGGATTCTACCTATTCTTCTTAGACATGAATGTATTTTCTTACATTTCCTACTTTCACCTGTGTTCAAGACTTATTTTTTAGATCAAATTTACTGTTCATCTCTGTCCAGACATTGCAAATGAACTTTTTCTCACTTCAACACACTGTCTGGAAAGAAGTGGATTTTTTTCTGAGGTAGAACAGAATACTTTTTCCTTAATACAAATATGCCTGAACAAAAGCTATTTCTTCTGAAATGCATCACCCATGTGGAACATTACATCTGAATAAAATCCTGAGATATTTGGAGTTCTTAGGCATTATATGGACTCTTTTCTTTGGTAACAAAATGGCAGAAATATATATATATTTAAAAGAAATTGAGACAAGTCTTACTGTACACTTTCTGAAAAAAACCCTTCAGGAGGAGCTAACTTCTGCATAATTATTTATTATATATTTATGATTCAGGTACAATCAATATATGGAAAAACCTTTATAAACTTGTTATCCATATGTACCAAGAATCTTTGACTTTATTGTTGTAAGTCTAAGTGGCTCATTTATGCACAAAACTAAATTTCCTTTCAGCACAGAAAAATATAGAGCAAGTCAAGAAATTACATTTGTTCTGTGAAAAGCTACTCTTACCTGTCTACTTAAATCGGTATAAAAATGCAATATTCCATTTTTGACAGTGTTCTGAATGTTGGGTGTGCTTTTTTTTAACAGCATGCAAAGCTTTCTTTGCTCTTCAAAGTGCTTTTAAAATAGGGCATTCATTCAACATAGGTGGCACTCCCTAAAAGAATTTTCATCTGGTCAGAAAGTACATGGCCAAGTTTCTATCAGGATTAAGACTCTTGTATTGGAATGTGCAAAAAGAGATCATGGGACCTGTGATTCAGCAGATCTCCAGTGCAGAAGGAACACATCACTCCAAGCAGGATGCCTGGAATACCCAGGCTGGTGGGACAGACACTGGCTGATTATTGGTGCATTTAAAGGTTCTGTCACTGTTCTACAAACAGGAAATCCTACCCATGCAAATGACTGCACCCAGGGACACTTCTAGAAGATGGTTTCCTCAAATGAAAATCAATCTTTTCTATAATTACCCATACAGTGTTTCTTCTGAAAGACAGGCACTTGTTCTTTTTAAAGGAATACTGCCTGTGTATTTTCCAAAGCAGCTTACTGTTGGCCTGAGGGGAAATAGAAAGCATCCCTGTGGAATATCAGTGCATAATGAGCAGTGTACTTCTGTGGCTGCCTAGGGAACAGTGCTGGCAGCATCACTCACCACAGTGGCCTGAGGTCTGTAGAAATGACAGGTGGAATGAAAGTCTCTCTCTGGTTTTGGCAGTGCCAAAATGAGGATTTAATATGCTGAACAATTGTATTCCAATGCTAATCTCTATTTTTCATTTTTTTAATGTCTCTAAATGGAATATTTTTGGTGATAATTTAAAAAAACAAACAAAATCTTACACATCTCTCTTATATATTGGTGCTTGTCAAAGACTAATACAGGGAAATCTGGCAAAAACTATATAGGTGGAATGTAAGCCAAGGATATAAAATGGTTTGGCAGAGAGAAAAATTCCCTGAAGGATTTATAATAAAAACAATAATACAAAAGCACTGAATAGAGAGGTGTACATACAGAAAAAGCAATTACTCTAACAGAATATTAGTTACTATGACAAGTGTTTGAAAAACAGACTTATCTCAACTGCCAAAAATAATTAAGCAGATTGTCTCACTACCCTTCAAACAAAAGAATCAGTGAGAAATTTCATTCAGGCTTCGTGCTTCTTTCTCTAAGAACCAGGAAAATTAACAAGGTCAGCTAGAGTACAGCTAGGATTATTCTTCAGCCAGTATTTTAGCACAATTCTTAATACTTTTTTTTTTTTAGATCTCCCTCTTGTTAAAGCATTTCTTCCCACGGGGGCATTTGATGGTTTGCCAGGCTGTTCAGTGCCCTGTCATTCACCCTGCAGCAAAAAGCATTGCTCCCCCTGGCACCAGAGAGCCAGGGCCAGTCACCCCTTGCTCAAACTGGTACCATTTCACACCCATCTCCTGCAATAAAGTGATGCTACTCAGAGGGCACTGAGGCCTGAGGTAGCAAGAGCTATTTGGAGGCAATTGCTCCATTACACAGAATATGAGACAGTTGGATTATTATTTCAAATTTTTCTGAGTATTTCAGGCCCCTGGGTAGGAGTTGATGTTGTACTGTGGAACTGAATAATTCAGAAGGCAGTCCCTTAGGAGAACAGCTGTTAGGTAAACACTTCAGGAAAAACCAAGTTTAGTAACGGCCTTTAAATTATATTTTTCTTTCCCCACTGAAAGCCTAATTATCTCTCAGTAGCTCAGAAGATTTTGTTTCAACCTAACAACCACTTAATGCTCCCTGTTCTCCTCACATTACTGCCTCAACAGTTTCTGAGTAGTATCAGTCTCTAATCATTACAAGGGTGAAATGTTCCTGAGGTTGGAAAAGTAACTCTATAAGCTTCAAAAACTGAGAAACAATGGGGGGAAATTGCTATTCTGCTTGTGCTTCTTACCCTGATGAATTCTTCCAGCCATTCAGACAGAGTTCTGAAGGCTACAGGTACTTCTCAATCCTTTTTCTTTGGTGATGTTCTGCATTACCAGCTGAGGAGGTTGGCATCCCTTGGATTCACACAGGACCTGCAGATAATGTCAGTAAAGTTCATCCCCAGGCATTTACTGCTCTGGGTCACCACACTTGGTGTCCTCAGAAAATTGTGTTTAATGTGCCTCCTGGCAGGGGAGGCTGTGGCTATGCTCTAGTTTTAGGGTAGTTGTTTTTTAAGAAAAGCATTACTGCAGGTGTTCTGCTGCTATTAAAGATAAGGAACATTTTGACTTTAAATGTAGAGATAGAAGCTGATAAAATAACATATTGTTCACATAAGGCAGGACTGAAATAAAACCATTCTGGCATATAAATATGTTTCCAGTATGATCTCTACAACTGAAGGACAATTACAGCTCCCCACTCCATCTCCCAGATAAAGCTACTGGAACAATATATCATTTTTAATGAGATTTTATAGCATTCTGTAATTTCTTCTTACCACTGTATATTACAAGCTACTTTGCTTTCTGCTGTGTGTGCATCCAAACCTATTTTTCATATTTATATTTTCAGTTGATTGCTGGTAAGTATAGAATTAAATATGTAGCCTAGACTACTGTGGAAATTGCTTATAAGCCTCAGGTGTTATCCTGGAGGAAAGTAAACTCTAAATTAAACTAAAGTCTACACTAGAGTCACACTTTTGTGGAGACAAAATCATCCAAAACAGACCATGTCTACTCTGTGTAATTCAGAATTTGGGTAAATTCCAAGCCTTCCCTTTGGTTATCAGACTGCAAAGGGAAGGATGTCTGTCATGGTACTCTCAAAGAGCCTACCACTCTTTCTACCAGTACTTTTTCTTGAGAAACCCATTAAAATTGCTTCTTTGATCAAACTCTCAGGAAACATTCTAATTTAAATGTTTAAAGTGCTAGAGAACTGTGGCTTAACAAGTTGTGCACTCTTTTCAAGAACTACTTCACCTTGCCCACTTCCTCTTGCCATTTTCCTCTATGAAATTATTCTAATCTCATTCTTTCCTCTCTGTCTCATATCAGCTCAATGATAAATAGAGTTAATAGGCCTTGCAAATCACAAATAGACAGCTGGTGCAGTGATGGACTTGCCATTAGCTGCATTAGCACAATGTGGTTTGGGAATTTCAAGAAGGTATAAGCACATTGAGCTATTACAGGTTATTTCAATAAATCACCGAGCATTTTATTTAATTAAGTCCCTTTTAATAGCAATATTAAAGATATAGATAGAAGTGTCATTAGTAAAGCAGCTTTGATACACTAAACAACCTGGGTTTTTTTATTATTTTCTATGCCATAAAAATAACATTCTATAATTCAACTTGATTCTTTGATTCACAATGTAAAATGCTGGGGTTGGTAGCTTTACATTACTGGGCTCATGGCCTGACACTTCCATTCCCTCACCTGCTGGGATTCTTTATCCAAATCCTAGGACATTACAGCCAGCGAGGAACAATAACAATTAGCACAGCACAGGCAGCACTAGAGGCATCAGATGTTTCTGTGCAAGAGGAAATGCTGTAACTGAAGAGAATAGCTTTGAAAGAATGAGGATCATTTTGCTTTACCTAAGTAAGGATATAGAAGAGGATAAAGTGAATATTCAGATTATTTATTATTGGTCAACAATGGGTATATGACCTCCTCAGTGTTTCTTTCATATTTTTAATTTTTACTATGAGGGTAGTCAAACACTGGAACAGGTTCCCTGAAATTGTGATCTCCATTCCATAACAGGAGACAGACTGATCATTATTTTAATTATTTAGGGAACGACTACAAGGGACCAAGAAAAAACAGAGGTGAAAGATTTGAGGTGTACGGAATGGGAAGAATTATGAGGCAGAATGCAGGGCCCATCTGGAGCCCTCATCTCAGGGCACACAGAACAGGAGAGAAGTTGTCTCCTTACCACAGCCTGAGATCGTGGCACTGGGAGCTGACATCCAAGGAGCTGACATGGGTGGTGCTGGGAGCTTGAAAATATTATTTAAACTCTGGAATTAAAAATACCCACAAATGAACGATACTCCATCCAAAACAACCAACAAATGAATGAGTGCCCCATACACAACGGGACTGTGTAGGGTAAAAACCATGGTTAACACAGTGGACCAAAGCCATATATACTGAAATGACTCTCAACTCCCCCATTTCCTGGGTTTTGAGAAGACCCTGATATTAGTGAAAGGTGGAAGACGAGCAAACTTAACACCATAATAAAGCTTTGGGCTGCCACTAACTAAAACACAGTACAAACAGATATTTTTAATATCCTAGGAACTGATCTTATTATGGTACCCAGTAAGTTACTCCTCTTTAATTTGAACTGTTTCTAACTGTATTTAGTCTGTTAGTAGGAAGCAGCTTGCTTACAAAATACACTGCCTGGTGAAGACAACACATACAAAGCTCACCCAAGTGCATAAGCTATTTGAACAAATCCTCTTGGCCAGCATCAGAGAGCAATCTCATTTCAGTAGAACACATCCACTCCAGTCCTCCTAAACCCAAGTTCAGGGCCTCTTATGAACTCTATTTCACAGATGGGAAGGTTTCCAAAAGAGCAGTCTCCTGATCATCTCCACATGAAAGGGTATATTCAAAGACACTCTAATGAAGGACTTGAAACCAAATTGATCACTACCACAAAGTGCAGGAGATTTGTGGTCTTTGTTACTGAGCTCTGTTTCCCTTCATGCCCTTCACATACAGCACTTATTAGACACAGCAGGTCTGCAGAGTTAATGGGCTCTACACAGACTACTGGACATTGGAGTTCCTTGACAGACAGCTGAAACAATTTCCTGTTTATAATTTTTACATTTGGTAATGAAGTAATTATCCTTTTGAGAGTCAACTGCTGAAATTCCTACATATTAAATGGCACATAAAAAACATTAGTCTCTTCCAGAAGTTGCTATCTTCAGATTTGGGTGTGTTCATGACTCTCTGTGCCAGGGAAGATTCACTAACGGGGAGATTCAGCAAAAAATGTTTGAAATCCTTTTGAAGCAATGCTAAAAACAAATAATAAATAGTAGTGCTTCACTTTTGGCTGATATCTGCCATAGTCATTCATAGCTGGTTTTCCCCCTGCTGTGGTGTCTTAGAGCAAGCTGAAGTTCTAAGCATGATGTGCTGTTTCCCACAGCATTCCTGGGAGTAGCCAGAGCAGCAGGGACAGAAGTGCTGGGAGGTGGGGCTGTGTGTGCCAGGCACAAGCCAGAGCAACACGAGACCTTCAACAACTGCACAGATTATTAAGCAATAGCTTATTTGCAACCATCCATCATTCCTCTCCTAAGCAATCTCCACCCAGGCATAACAACTTGATTACACAGCTCACACCATATGTGCCCATAACACAGCATTTCAGAGCTGCTTAACTCACACATGCAATGGATGATAATACTTTAATCCATGTCAGACTAGCATTTTACGCTCTGCTGCCTTCACTGTCCTTGTCTTTTGAGTAAGCGTGGCTCATCTGTGGCATTCCCAAAAAAATCTGTAGTTTTAAAATTGCTGAAAATTTCACCAACTGCAATGTCAAATTGAGAGCAGATTTCACAAAGCTGAAGTAGAAGCTAGACAAGTAAAAAGTAGCTACATTCAGGCAATACAGCTATTGCTTCCCACCTGTTCCTAATGTATATTCCAGGTCCACAATAGGCTTTGGTGTGATTTTGAGTGAAGTAAAGCTAGCTACTGCTGTAGGTTTTGGACACCTGTTAGAAATCCGAGGCTGTAAATAGTAGAAGAAAAGTATGGGTTTGGGGGGTTCTCTTTGCATGTCCAGCTGATAAAGAACTATTTCGATTATGTTGATATTACTATTACTTCTAATCTCTTACTGTAGTCACTTCTGATAGCATCCCAATGTCTATATTATGTTCTTAATAGGACTCTCCTGTGACCACTAGGAAAAAAACCCAAAGCCTGATTTTCCTTTCTTTTAACTGAAAGCCATGACTCCTTACACATCATGTGAATTTTACACCACTCAACACCAGTATGTACACAAAGGCTGGATTAGCAGTATGTGCACACATTTCAAATTGCTGGCTGCAGCTTTTCTCTGCTTCAACAGAGATCACATTAACAATTATTAGTCAGACACAGTGGGCAGCCTATTACATGTTAGGAAGGATCTGTCACTTAAATGGAGTGATGGCTACAAACACACATCTACAGCATTTATTAGCTCTAAGCTGCCATCCCAAGTGCTGGGGAACAGTTGAAATGAAAACACATGTCACTTCCTCAATCAGAATGAAAACTATTTCTTAAAGAAATGCAAATAAAATCCAACTTCAGTCATGACTTAAAGCCGAACAGTCCACAATTGTGATGCCACAAAAACTGAGAGGCAAATTAAATCTTAGCTGTGTACAACTGGGAAAAGTTTCTGGTCTGGAGGTCTGTGTATCAATAGGTTGCTTCAGCATCCAGCAGCTGGCCTGGCAGCTTTTGTACTGTGAGTAAAGTGCAAATTAACATCCCTGACAGGGACAGCTCATAAATAAAGCAATATTCTAGAAGTTAAAATAATTTTTGTCATGTGTTGAATCTTAGAAGTGCTACAGCAAAACACTCTAATGTCTGAATTTTCTAACCTTTTCCTGCTAATGTGGGCTGTAAATATTTAACTGAGACAAAAGAAGCTCTAGATTATAGTAAGAAAAAAGTGTTACCTCCTCCATTAGCCTCATTCTATTTTCAAAGGTATTCCAAGGTTCATTGGGTGGCAGGAACAGGTTTTATTGTCAAACATAAAACCTTCCTGGGAATGATCAGTGAGAAACTATTGAGGTGAGAAAAGAACAATGGAACACAGAACAGAGCTCTAGCTTGAACCCTGAAGTCACACAGACCAGAGCAGCTGAAGTTACACTGAAGACCTGCATGACCCAGGGTGCTCTGTCTGTGCCTGTCCCCCAGCCCAGGATGTGTCACAGTGCCCTTGTTGCTTGCAGGCACCAAACCAACGATTTTCCAAGGCAGACAGAGGCAGCAACAGCTGAAAACAACAGACTAGGCAGCAGGGCTACTACTGCTGCAAAAACCAGATCACTCTAGTATTGGAAGCTTTTAATGTTTAGGCATCAAATACAGGTGAGTTAATTTACCTTCTAAATACGGCAAATACTGTGTAAATAAGGAAAGCTTTACAGCATTAATGTCTGCAGAGAGAAAATTTCAAAGTATTACATGATAAGATCACATAATAGGATAAAAGCACTAGCAGCAACATCCCTACTACCCTGTGGCAACTTTGCAGCCATTTCATTCAGGAAGCCTCACTGAACACAAATAATTCAGCTAGATTAAAGTAGAGCTATGGACAGCTACAAGTACATTTTGTTCAATTAACAGCAAAAATATGGAAACCACACATAGGGATTTTGAGTTCGAACTGTAATGCTTATTGCTTCCCATCTTCTTCCATAAACAGTATGACAGCAGAGCAGAGGAGTAACAGCAACTGAGCCATTTTCTTAACCAATTTTTAAACAACACTGATGTCTTAGAGGGCCTTTATGAAGTATGGTATTTTTACCACTTCTTTTGGACACAGTCAGATGCTCCATAAATTAGCAGGCCATAGCAGTTAATAGATTAGAACTCACCTGTACTCTTAAAAATGAGGGAACAGCTTCACTGGGGTTGGCACAGAAGTTATGCTGTCTGGTCAGAAGAGTCTTTGGATGGTTAAGGGTGGAAGGAACATCCAGAGGTCACCCTGTCCAACCCTCACTGTTCAAGCAGGGTTACCCAGAGCCAGGTGGCTTTGGAATAAGTCCAAGGATGGAGAGTCCATGACCTCCAGGGGGAATCTCATAGCAAATAAATGGTTTGTGATGTTCAGAAGGAACCCTCTGGGTCCCATTCTTTGCCCACTGTCTCTCTAGTTGGGCCTCAGGACCCACTGAAAAGAGCCCAGCTCCACCTTCTTTGCACCCTTCCTTGTGGTAATTGGTTTCTGCACATAGCAAAAATTAAAAAAAAAAACAAACCCAAACCTTCTCCCCTGCAGGCTAAACTGGCCCAGCTTTCACAGCCTTTACTCATTGGAGAGCTGCCCCACCCTTCACCATGTCTGTGGCTCTTGGCTCCACTCTCTCCAACACATCCACACCCCTCCTGGACCTCCAGGCTGAGCAGTGCTGAGCCAAGGGGCAGGATCCCCTCCTGGAGCAGCTGGCAGTGGTTTGCCTCCTGCAGCGCAGGAGAGCACTGCAGATGCCTTTGCTGCAAGGGCACACTGCCAGAATGGGAGCTGAACCTCAGTGAATCCCAGTGCCAAGACCTTCACAAGGTGCTCTGATGTGAGGGCAACACACAGCAGAGCAGGGAGGTTTCCACATGCACCAGTACAGCACCACAGAGTGAAGAGACACAAAGCATTTCATGAGGTCACGTACCCACAGGGCAACGTTTGCTCACCACAGCAATTTGGCTTCTGATAGTATTGAGGAAAACATCATTTCTACAGCAGAATCACAAACAATGTGTACTAAAAAAAAAATTAAGATGTTGAACAAAGGTATGTATTGCAACTCCTATAATTGGGATTGAAAGTTGGTTTCACTTCTGCACTTAACTCCATCAGCCCTGCATTCACCTACACTGCAGCTGAGCAGCACTCCTGCTCCACAAGAGCTATGACTGTACAAGACACAATTTTGATGCATCTCTTTTCAACTTGCTTTTCCTTTCCCAAATACATTGAGGATATTTCTGGAAGTATATTTGAACTGACACTGAAGAAGAAAATCCAGAGGAGCTACTACATGTGAGACCTGGACTGTTGTGGAGGTTTTGGAGGTAACTTTGTTGTGGAATTATTTTCTTCTCCTTAATTTCCTTTAGTTACATGTTAAGTGATTCATCTAAGAAAACTTGTCCACAAATTTTAAGTTTTACTATGAAGAGTCACTTTGTATTTCAGTTCATTATTTATCAAGACATACAGAATGAATGAAATTACTTACACCACCTTTCTTTTGGGTCTCTCTCCTTACTCACTGGTCCCAAAATGGCTGTTCTTAATGCAAAATAAACATCCAAACGAAACCACTTAGCAATTGCTATGCCTGTAAACACAGGGGCATAACATTCTGTAATTCTGCACATGCCATAAGCAAATACTATTCCACATAGTTAATAGTATTCTACATGGTTATATTTATCCTTACATAACTGTGCAGCAGAACCCCAGCATCCCTTCCCATGTATTTTTAGAACTTAACATTCACTAAGAATAAAATGATGCACAGATGGATCCCTGGATTTCATTGCCTCACTAAACCCTTAAAATATCTGCTCATATTCAAGACCAGAAACATTTTTGGAAAAACAATTTTTTTGCTTAACAGAAAGAAATTTCTTACTCAGCTGTGATTGCTGCAAGAAATGTCTGATCTCACCACCCAAAATCAGTACATTTTGACAGAAAACTAGACATAAGTAAATCTTTGATCTTCTTGAATTAAACTATTTAACATTTCATGCAGATTTTTCCAAAGTCTATGAAGTTACATGAAGGTATTCATAGAACATTTGGCATTTAACTTCTATTTTGTTTATAGAAAAATTATCATCTATACTACAAATAACTAATTCCTCATGACAATTAAGAAAGCAAGGAATTAAAATGGGCTTACTAATAAGTCATCCACTTAAGAGTGAAAGTCTTAAATGCTGGGAAGGCTTTTAAAAATTTCATTTTCTTTGCTCCATATACATAATCACCCAACAGTCTAAACATGAATTTTGTTATATAGTCCCATTGCACAAAGGTCATCTCCTCCTCCTGAAGAAAAACGGTTTGGGAAAAAACTCAAGACCTAGAAAATTCATTAATTTTAGAATTTGATCCAGATTACACCATCCAGACTGTTATACAGACATCACACTGCTATGAAAAAAACATTTTGAGATAGTAAAAAATACCCTAGCAGTAGTTTACATAGACTGTTCTTTAGGAAATTACTCTGTACTACCACTGAATTCTTTCCTAAGGCTTGTTTGCAATTTGGTTTGAAAGAGATAACAGTTTATGCAAAGAGAACATGAAAAATGAATTAACTGCAGACTAAGAAAGTCTATAAAAGTCTATAATCTCTTGCTGGGTATATTACATCAGAGCATCCTTCTGGCATTTTCCCCTTCAGTTTATTAGCTCATAAAGAAAACCCACAGCCCTGGAAAAATGACAAAGGCAGAAAACACTGTGCTGTAGCAAAGTGAGATGGCACAGACACAGCTGGCCACAGCGAGTTTGAGACCCCTGTTGCACTGTCCTGTGGCATCCATATCCTCTGAAAAAATCCCTTTGCCCAGGATTTTTCTCCTGGGAAGCTGAGAGGCCTCAGAGAAAAAGGAAAACAATTCTTATCTCATTTGCTTCTCCTGTGTGGAATGTGTTTGGAGATTGTTTACCCACAGGTGATTGTTTTCTTGGCTTCTGGTGTCATTGGCCAATTATGGCCAAGCTGTGTCGAGACTCTGGAAAGAGTCAAGAGTTTTCATTATTATCTTTTAGCATGCAGTAAATATCTTTTCTGTATTCTTTTGTACAGTTAGTATAGCATTCTTTAACATAACATAGTATCATAAAGTAATAAATTAGCCTTCTGAGAACATGGAGTCAGATGCATCATTCCTGCCTTTGTGGGGGCATTCCCTGCAAACAGAATACTGTCTCTTTGCTTTCACAGCTTTCTAAATAAGAACATCTGTTTTGTAACTACAAAAGCAGCCTTCAAGCAACTCCTGTTTTCTGAAAGCAGCAGCAAGTCTCAAAAAAATCTTAAGCCAACCTGTTTTGCAGAAGGAACATGATAAAGAATATTTCTGCAAGAGTCCTTGACATTGGAGGGAACATAGCCATCCTGCAGCTGTATGAGCAGCTCTGGCTCCCCAGTGCCACACAACTGAAGCCACGCCAGGGCTGATGATTGAATGAATACTCTGAACATTTTCCCCTTGGCACCTGCTGTAAGACCATGCCCTTGTTTAGAGCTGACAGCAGTTTTAAATGCCAGCTGAGACACCTGAGCCTGTGCCCTGATGTCACTTTCCCTGTGACAGAAGCAGTTCCGCGGAGCTCCGGAGCAGGGCAGCGCGGGCAGAGGTGCCCGCAGCTCCGGCACCCGCAGCTCGGCACGGAGCTGTTCCTTAGGCACGACTCCCCCCCAGTGGTTGTTGTTCTCACTCACATGTGAGCTCAAAGGTGCCGCAGCTCCTCAGCCTGAGGAAAACCCAGTAGCACTCGGCAGTATTAAGGGTGATAAATCAAAAGGAGCGGTAAGAGGCTGTGAGAAGTGAAGTGGGATTTTGGATTAGCCAATCTGTGTTATGGATACACTGCACAGGAGCTCTGATGGAGCTCTCATTGTGCAGAAGCCTGCACAAAGGGAATCTAACACTAATTGCAGATCTGAATCACTCCTTTTTAATTGGAGTGGTTTTAATTACATATTCATTTTCTTTCACAGTATGAGAAAGCAAACTTCTTATTTTAAGAAGTGCTTTTTTGTTCACAAACAGGTGATTATCTTTGTTTTTCCTGTTTGCCAAGAGTAGTCCAATTACATACACAGTATTATTATAATGTGATCAACAATCCTCAAGACCATATGGTAAAACTATTCCTAATTGCTATGAAAATCCAGTAAAAGTTCAAAGTGTACCAAGTTTTGTGGCAGATATGCATTCTGACCACCCCAGAACGTCCCATGGATCCTATGGGAGGGGAACAAGACTTAGATACACAAGCACACCCCCCCTGTTACCTGCAAAGTTCAGACTTTGCAGTAGTGGCAGGTGTGTATGTGTATATACGTAAAACCAGACTGAAAAGAAACTCACTAGATAGGTAGAATAGTTTTCTAGTTTTCACTTATTTATATTCAGACACATTTTCTGTTTCCTTGGGGGTTTTTAGAGTGGTTCTTATGGACAGTTTCTACCACTGTACAACTACTTGCTTATGATAAAACTACCTTTTTCTCTTAAAATAGGAGAATTGAAGCACGAATGCACACAACAAGGACTTGCAAACCTCCATCTCCATTTCTGTCACATTTTGGCCTGAACTCCCTGCAGGTATTTTTGCATGACATTATGGTGTATTTTCTGTACATGGCTCGATCACTAGGAAGCCTCAGCTAGGTGCTTTTTATTTTTGATATTAAAAAGACAAGGATCACATCTAGAAATGAAGAGTGACACTTAATTCCCTCAGAATTAAGTGTGTTGAAATCCATACACACAGTAGTTCAAAGCATGCTGGCCTCACAGCTCACTACCTACCATGCTACACTTTAGAGAGCTACTGCCTACAGACCAGAGGAGCAAGGTCATCAGCAAACTTCTAACCATCCTATCTAAAGAAAGGAGAAGCAGAAACATGTTGAAAGTTATGGGTATGTCAGAACAGAGCTTGCTATTCACTTAAAATGTTTTACATCTTTGTGAACAGACTCTGTGCTTGCTCATCACCTACTCTCACACTGCACAAAGGGAAATTCTGAACTCCTTGCCCCCAGAGCAATGCCTCCCTCACCTTCACTGGGGGGATAGACACTTCTGCATGCTATAGACAAATTCATCAGAAAACACATCCTCAAGGAACTTTGCTAGTGTTTTTTGGGGTTGGGGTGTTGGTAAATAGAACACTGCAGCAGCAGCAGCAGCTTTATGGGCTCTAAGGAAACTCTTCCTGCTCAGTGATAGTTTTCAGCATTTGTGAAAACCTCTCTCCTCTTACTGGCATGGCTTAAAACTGGGCAGCTGTTACAATCACAGGCCAGACTCCATACCATTTATGCCCAGTAAATAATGGAAATGATATTTAAATGCCACCAGAATAGAAACCAAAAGTCTCCAGTCTCTTGAAACCAAAGCAACCCCACAGACTTCTATACCAGCAAGTCCCACATATGGATGAGGGACTGGGGGATGAATAAGGTTTATTTCAGAGAGAGTGACACAGCTGCATAGATACTACTACAATAGCTTATGTCTGAATTGCCTTTTCAAAACTGCCTAGAACCATGAAGATGTCAATTATTAAGAAAAAATGAAAGACTGTATATGAAATGTATCTGGAAGATATGCAAGCCCACTCTCATCACTCCTGCATTCTCAGCACACACATGAAGGGCTATGAGAACCTTCAGTGTGCTGCTGATAGAAATTTAAAAAGAGGTGCCAATACTGGCAGCACCAGTGGGACTGCCACTGCTGGTCAGGGAAAAGGGCTGCAACTCCTCAGCTCTGGCTGTTCTGCAGGGCCAGTAGGTTATTGTTTATGCAGCTCATTTCAGAGCGTTATTTCCTATACAGTAAGGTTTGCATCTGCATGTATCTTGTGCCTTTACACAGCTTTTAGACAAGACAAGCTGAAAATAATTAGCACAAATCTTAATTTTAAGCAACTATTTCCTGAGCACTAAGCTGATTTCCCCAACATACTGCTTTACTAACATGCTACTTCAGTTAGCAAATACGTAAACTTCTGCATCACCAATGTAGTTAATTTTATCTTACCTTTTTATTTTGCAATGTGAAATATTTGGCCATTAATTCAGGAAGGACAGAAGTACAATTAGGAGGGAAATGACTGCAGTCAGTTTCACTGTTACACCACCTACACTGGAAGTTCTCTATCAGGCTCTGTATTATGAATGATCCTTCTAGCAAAGACATTTCTCCTCATCTTCTTTCTACAAGGAATAATTTTCAATGTCAGGTTTCACTCTGGCAAAAATTATCTAAATCTTTGGTAAGGCTTTTAAATCTATGTAATTTAGTATCACCATTAGTATGCAAAGACATAAAAGAACCTATCAGACTAAATACCTGATCTCATTTTCCTTAAATTCTACAGCCTTTTCTTTTAGATCTTCCCCCAGATTCCAAGCCCCAAATCCGAAAGGGAAGTAGGCCACAGTTTTTCTGAGAAAATATTGCTTATTTTTAATATAATTTAGAAACGAATACCTTAACAAAAGTGTTTTCAACCAGCACTTACCTTAACAGGCAGTCATTTATTTTCACAGCCTATCTACTCATCAACTTTTGTACAAAACAGACAAGTGGTGCAGAATACTATAAAGAAAATGTAATAGTAAGTGTATTTATTCTCATATCCTTGCTTACAAGATCATAATGCACAGTTTGGAGATAATCAAAAACATTTTTACCCAACCATTTGATATTGTCAATGGATTCAGCCAGCAGCCAGAGAAGTCCATACGTACCCAGACCACCACAGCACTCAGCAAAACTTCTACAAATGCCTTCCTCAGGTGACTGAGACACTAAGAACACATTTTTCAGATATGCTTACCAGCATCTATTCTCCAAAACTGTATGGCTTTAATTTCCATCACATATTCCACGTTTCATTGCAGTAGAGAACCTTCAGCCATACCCTACCATTGCTGAATTGCTTCACCTAACCCAGGCTGGTAGGCATGGATTACTTTTACAGATGTAACTGTTTGTGTATGAGTCGCTGAATATGTATTGCTACTTTTCTTGGAAAAATAAAAAAAATAATAATATTTTACCAAAAACCTGAATCAGAGAGAAACAGCAATTCTGTATCCCCTGTTTGTTTCCAACACTGAAGGCCCTTTTTTAAAATGAACACAAGACTTGAGATTTACATTTACAACACTTCTGTACAATTTGCAGGGCCAGAGTTGACCAGGACATCACTGAGACAAATAGGAAGAATTGAGAGATGCAGTTTTTGAGCTTCACATTAAACAGTAAATAGAAACAGTATTAAAATGTTACAGGTGAACTTACCTCCTGCAGAGCCTAGCCTATATAAAACACATAAGGAATGCAACTAGTTGCAAGGATAGATTTCAAAACCACTATTATTTTAAAATAAATGTGTTATTTTAGCCTTTTTATTCTCACTAGCCATGTTTTAACCAAAAATAATGGGATTTAATAAGAAAGAAGGCATGCACATGGCTCACATTAGACACTTTGACAAACCTTCCTACAGGCAGACAGCAAAGGACAATTTCTCCAACAGGCTGCTTTGCAGTATAGAATTGCCAATTTTCCAACAGCATCACTTTCTCATCTCACTTATGAAACAACAACAGAGCAAAAGCTGTTTTTTTTTTTTTCATTTAGATAGAAAGGCATAACTCTATGCTCTTTAAAGACAGAAGAGCAGAAAGATGTAATCTGGGTCACTACAGTACAATCACTACAGGACAGCTACACCCTACAGCCCACTGGACTCAGGATGCCCAGGACACAAAGTAACACCATGTCCATGCAGTGTAATGCCAGGGTGCCTCAAGTGTGACTCCTTCTGTAGTGTTTCACATGGTCCTGGTTTTGGCTGGGATGGACCCAAATTTCTCCTTAGTAGGTGGTACTGTGCTGTGCTTTGAACTCCATTACATCACTGTTGATAGCACTGATGTTTTTGTTTAGCCAAGTAGTGCTTAGCCTAGGCCAAGGACTTTCCAGTGACTCATGCTCTGCTAGTGAGTGAGATAAACCATAAGGAGGAATAGGACCAATAGTAACTGCATCCTCTGGGCTAAGTCATGCCTGAGAAACAAAACTTACTTGTAAGTAGAAGTACAGAAAGGAAACATCAGGGTTATGCACTGCTTCCCAGCATTTAAAAAAAAATCTTTTAGAACTTATTTTCCCTGATCAAATGGTACTAGTTAGCCATGGAATACTCCAAAGAGGTAATAGGATTCTATAGGAATAACCTTAAAATAGTAGAGCTATACTATCTGTAAATCTACATGCTAGAACGCTACCAAGGTTTTTGGAAGATTAGGTGTCACAGGTAAATTAGCCCAACACAATGAGCCAGGAGAGAAATCTACCCCTCCCAGCTGAATTGAGTAATTCCAATGGATCCACACTGGAGTTCATCATTTCAGAAGTCCTGCTTGCTGTAGATAGCTCCAACTCACTCCAAAAAGGAGTTCTACTACACGTATGAACATATGGCAGAACCCAGCTGTCTACTTACACAGAAAAAATATAATCAAAATTGTGTCAGGTACACATAAATGCATTTCAGAAATAATAAGGTACTACAATCATCTTTATTATTTTAAAAACGGTTTTATTCTGTATATTTAGAAACGTGTAATTTTAATAACTGCAGAGAAAAAAAAAATCAGCCACACCTGAATAGCTAATAACTCATTAACAGAATGCAGTGGTATATTATCTAAACAGTAGTAGTGCCATTGTGCCGTAATAAATTGTCTATTAGTAAAAAAATACATTTCAGGGCACATAGTACAGCATCCTTATGACAAATTACAGTAGGGATACTTTTCAAGAATTTAATCAAAGTAGAGAATTCCGAGTTATATTCTTTAAATGCAGCACTTTAAAAGGTAACAACTTTGTGCATTTTTAAAAAATGTCCTCGTTCGTATATTGTAGAAATGCTGCTTTATTGCTGCAGATGTCAAAGTTCAAGGCTCAAAAGGTATGAGAATACAAAGATATCCTTAAGAAACTTCATTTGTTTTTATATATATTTATATATATAAAAAGGTAAAGCTTATAAAAGTTAATTTACAAACCAAAAACAAAAGTGGTATGCACGCATTATATACAAGCGGTCTATAACATCTATAAATTTTCAAATGCATAGCAGAAAACATACCATCATTTTCTTCTGGTTCTCTTCTGGCTGATGAACACAAACAACGCTCCTTCTCTAAACCAAACTCACAATTTTTTTGTTGTTGTTCCCCCCCACCCCAGTCTCTCATGATATAATATCTAAGTAAGCACAAAAGCCATACAAACTTAATACAGAGAACTATGAGAGCTAAGACTATTAAAAACATGAGGGTAAGGCATCCCTGCTGGTTAATAGGTCTGTAATAATGTGGTTAATTTACAAATCCACAGAGGCATCTGAACCATAGTCATCCCACATGCTTTTCCCCCTCCCCCCTGTTCTCAGGACAATGTTTCCATATACAGCAAGTAGGTGTGTTTGCATTACCTCTTAGCAGAGGAAAACATCTAAACTGTGCTAGCCCAAGCTGACTGCCATTTCCTTGGACATGTACACCAAAAGTCATTTAAAAACCAGAGACCAAAAGGTAGTCTTGTGAGTTAAAAACACACAGTCGCAAAAATGCAGGCCAAAGTCTGTGGTTTTGACACTGGAGTATGAAACAAATTTAGTTCCTCTGTGTATAGTTTCATTGGTACTTTCAGATAACAACAAAATACTAGTTGTGTCCTTTAACAAAGAAAAGGGAAAAAAAAGAAACAACAAAAAAGAAACAAAAACCCAACACAAAAGAACAACCAAACCAAAGCATACAGAACCTGCAAAACCCCACCTTGTTCCCCCTGTACACTCCCTGCTTGTGGCATGTATTGTGACCATGGTTCAAAGAGTGTACTTGCTAATTCATTGTTAGTTAAAGCAAGATGCTTAAACACTAAGATCCATTATCACTTATAGAACAGTTAATACTTGATAGAGTGGTTCAGTTTATATGTAAGGTCCATCTCAGTTTCATATTATTTACTCAGTCAGCTAACTTAATATTTAGAAGTGGTCAATTAGGACTGAGACACAGTTTGCTCCAACAAGATAGTTTGGATCCCCGGGAAGAGACTTGTTCTGCCAGGTTTTGGGGTCACCTGTGGGAGGAAAACACAATGCTGGTGTTTAGTATCTGCTGTCACACAGTGCACATCTTGAAACAACCAAGCTTTTGGACAGGAGCTTTTAAGTTCTGAAGCAACACCTCTTTCGGTTTTTTGGTTTTTTTTTTCTTTGTTCCTGTTTTGTTTGATGGTTTAAAAAACCCTGCAGTTTGCATGTTATTAATAAAAAAATATCCTTCATTTTCATATAACATAGAATAAGGTCAGTTATTCAAAACATATGCTGTAGCATTCAGGAACTGGTATATATCACTCATACTACTCTACAGCACCAACACAGTGCTTTCCATTTGAGACTTATTAACAGTGAATCAGGTGTTCACTGCCTCCTTCCTAAACTGCCATTGACAAAAAAAAAAAAGAAAAAAAAGAAGAAAAAAGAAATTTTAGAAGCTAATGTGGGTAAGATGCATTTGAAGTGTCTTGAGACAGTTCTGAGCACAGATGAGGCAAATCAGAAGTCATGTTGTAACTAAGCACTATGACACATTGGTAGTTTTATTTTCTATGATGAAAATAATTGTAGACAGGATTGTAGTCATTTTGCAGCTACATCCAGTATATGTGTTTAAAAGCCTGAAACACTAAGAGTATTCCAGTTAATTGGTACATAAAAATCTTTACAACAGAGCTTATCTACCCATGATCAAAGGTTCTGGGTAAGAATCTCTTACAGCAGGTCATCAGCTGCCATCTCACCAGACCAAAGGTTACATTCCCTCTGCACAGTCAATCGTCTCTTAATTGGAGACAGTATTCTTCATTTACCCACCTACAATCACTACCAAGTGTTGCCACTACACAAAAGGTGTGACCATCCCACTATGGTAGAAAGTGAAAAATGCACTGAAGTTCTCTTAAGCCTTTCAGGTAAATGACATTAAATAGCTTGGCCAAATAAATCTGCCTTGAGGAGAAATGTGTAACAAGCTAATAAACCCAACCACACACCTGAGCAAACACCTGAGACTTCAGTATTAAGTGAGAATAATACAAATTCCACATAATTTTCTTGAACTCATGAAAACAAAATGAAGTACACAATGCACTGAGTGATGGCAACATCTAACGTAGTGACAAAGAATAGAAGTGGCCAGTGTACAGTCAGAGAACACAAACAAATTTACTGCAACCAGCTGAGACTGCTTATTTCAGTCAAAAACCTCAAAAATGCTGGAGAATTTTTCCTTTTATAGATTGAGGAAATTCCATTCCAAACTCATATGACCAAATGTATTAAAAGGGCAGAAGAGGACTGTAAGACGGTCGGGTCCTAGTCTTGCACATGAGACAGGCAGACTTGTTTCCAACCTTTCCTTCTAAATCCATAGTAAGGATACATAGCTATTGAGGATGTTTTTCCCATATTTTCCCATACAACTGCTTTGAAAAGGAAAATAAAGAGATCACTCAGTATTTTTTATGTTCTAATCAATGTGGCCATAAAAGGCAAATTTTTTCCCAGTCAGCTTTAATACCAGAATCAGTTAAGCCTTTGCAGGGGTTTAACAGTAAAATACCAATGTATGAGGCTTAAATGTGGCAGAAAGGATGTTAGTAAGTGCAAATGAATGTCACTTTTAGGACAGAACATGGATACATTGAGAAAAGATGAGGTAGAGCAGACGACTGAAGAGAGAAAAACCCCACAATTGTAGAAATTGTTATAATAAAGCCACCCCAAGAATCAGAGTCCCATAACCAACTAATTTAGAAAGAGAGAAAACAATTATTTATTTAAGACACAGTATGGTCTACTTACATATCATAAGACAGAATTGCCTAATTTTTAAGTTTGTCTCAAAAGAGCAATGTTATGATATACATCCCATTTCAGATTAACAGAATGTGGTGTTATATTTACAGTACAGAAAGTGTTAGGGTTTAAATATACACGCTCTTGCTTTCACCCACACATGCACGCACACACACATCCCACTTTGGAAAGGGAGGAAAATGTCTCAGTAACTTCAGTTATTGTTTAGATCATTTGAGTCCTCTCCCTTCACTTCAAGTAAGTTCATGAACAGGTGCTATTAGTTACAAAGGAAGTGCTGTGTTGGTTTTGTACATAGTTGTCATATCTTTTGGGACCCTATCGTTTATGAGCCCGTGTTTTAACACGGCCATGTCTACACACATTGTTAAATAGATGCATGCAACACATGCATAGAATAGCTTATAAAAAAACAACTAAAAATTATTGCCATTAATACCTCTAGATTATTGATTCCCCATGAAGGGGATTGATGCTTTAATCTTTCAAAGCATCAGTGCTTTGGTGTTGACAGTGATAGATACATTAGTGACAGAGGATATGCATACATGGTGGCTTAAATGCTGTATACAGAAATACATTTTTCACTCAGTACTCAGATCACATGTGCACATTAATGGCTTGAATCTTCCACCATAAATTTTGAAAGTAGCTGAATAAAATCTTAAGACTTTTTCCCCAGATGTGCAAACATTTCTTTATAAATCTCTGTAACCTCACAACCGTTTCATGAAATTGCTTGAAACTTGCCCAGAATTCTCAATTAGGCTCCTCACTGACAATTCCAGCTAATACATTCTCTCCCTCATACCAGAAAGCCACAGTGAGGTAAAAATGAACAGGTAAATAAAATTGCAACCTAGTTGCAACTTTTACTATCAACCAGAGACTTCTGGATAAAGGCAGTAGAGGAGAGATAGGTAGGAGCAAGCAAGAAAAGGCTTTTGGAAAACCAGCTACATTAGAATAAACTGTAAATGCTTTTACTGCACACTATAGTTTTCGTAAATGACCGAATTGTTAGCATCAACTTGCACACATGGAAACAGTTAACAAGCGTTAAATCATGATTTATGAGCATGCAGATTGTTAAGATTTGCCAGAGTCCTATATGGTTAATTAAGCAACAGACAAACACCAGTTATGTTACAAAGGCCTATCAGAGGTACATATTCATTTCCTCTCAATTTTAGTGCGACTATCATTTCAAGTGTATTCAGCTGCAGCAGTCCTCAAGAAAGAAGACAGAATAGAAAAATACGGTAATATTGAATAGACTGGAGATATTACTCTTTTTCTGCTATCATGGTTCTAGCTATGAATTTGCACCATGAGTAAATGTAAGAAAGACATTTGTAATGAAAGTGAAATGGGAGAGTTTGACACAAATACAATGATTGAGTTTTTATATTACACAGCATCACCTTTAGCCAAAATAACTTAAATTATACGATAGCACCCAAAAGCCCCAAAAGGACAGAGGGAGGACAGCATACCCGACGAGGAGTCGGAGGATTTTAGAGCAAAAGACCAACCATCAGGGGTCATAGACGCACAGTGTGGCAGGCGCAGCTCCACTGGCTTCAGGAATTTTAGTCCATGAGGCCCACACATTACCAAGGGGCTAAGAAGTGTTTCACCTGGAGTTAAGAGAAAGAAAAATCTCTGGAAAATACTGACTTGTGACATACATTCAAAGTATTACACAGTTACACTGCAGAGCTACTCAGTAACTCAATTTAGAGAAAAATACGAACATTTAGATCTGTTGGTAAAGAAAAGCACAAGATTGTTCCTCACTTAAGTGACTTTTCAATAGAACACACTACAATCTCAAAATGAAAACTGTTGAAGCTTATTAAGGTTATTTCATAGTCTGTTTTGTTCTTGTTAGAAAATAATTGTATTAAATAACAGAACAACGTACGGTTCCAGCTGTTACCTTTCTCTTTATCCAAAGGTGGAAGTATACTGTTGTCTCTGCAGACTTTGAAATATATTTCTTGCTCTATTCCCTCTGGAATGGCTCCTTGTGGTATAATAATACTAACTCCAGTCTCTATGGAGCTTAATACACCACCATTGCTGTTAAATACACCTCTTGCTGTGGCTACAACAGTATGTCCATCTTCCTCCTCCTCATCCTCAAGTGCTGTAGGGCTGAAAAGACAGAAAGCCTAGCAGTTTTATCAATATTTCCTTCCTGAAACTCTATGGCGAAAAAGCCAACTCTGCCCAAAAAAACCCCAAAACAAAGAAAGAAATCCCCCAACAAACAAAAAACCACCAAATCTCACAAGCTCTGAAAACATTCAGCAATTAGTTAAGCAAGAATTCAGACCATCTGAATCTTATGTTACCAACTGCCTGCTTCTGGCATTATACAGAAAGAGCTTACCCCAGCTACAGATTCAGCTTCCTAAAGGTAAATGCAACTAACAACAGAAAGTTTATTTTTTAGCCCAAAACCCCATTCTGACTTAAATACCAGAATAACTAACAATTTTTATTCAAGTAACACTGAACCCTTCTACTTAGATATAGAAAGTAAAGTTTGTAAAAATTAAAAAAAAAAATTACACACGTTTTTCCAGGTTGCCAGGATATAACCGAAGAGAAATGTATAACTTAAAAGGTATCTTGATGAAGTTTTCACAACAGTCTCAAAAGAATTTCACTCAAAGAATCAGTAACTCCAAAATGTAGCAGTCTACAGAACTACCTAGCATAAAACATTTCTCAGGTGCTTAACATCACATAGGACAAACAGCAAAATTTTAAGTCTGGTTCACACATTATTATTATCCTGAAATAAAATATTAATAAAACACTGCTCTGCAAAAGCAAATAGCTGAAGATATCGGTATCTGTTGCTCTTGACATAGTTCTTATACATTAAAGCATATTAGACAAGCACGAGCTGCCATTAAGCAGCTGCTGGTTTGTCTCACAGTAAAGAGCACCAATATGAAACTGCAGAAGTTACTTTCTCTTTTCACAAGTATTTTTAAAGTATCCCTTACTCATGTGTCCCATGAGGTCTCTCTAAGCACACAATGAATACACTTTGGTGCAACAGCTATCTTTAGAAATTAATTCCTTTTCTGGACATAGATTGCCAGGACAAGTTATTACTATCTACCAGAAAATTTATAATTTAGTATGAGAAATAGGAAGTAAAAGCCATGCCACTTTCTAATAACAGAATGCAAGACAGTACAGGGACATAGAACACATTGTAATATCTATCCTTTGGCAGAAATTAGAATCATAGCATCAATCTTTCAACTATTACATCAACAGAAATTGGAAGTAGAATAAAAAAAGCTGTATTTTTCACAGGTGACCTATAGATGCACAAGTGGAAAGAGAAGGAGCAGCAGCTCACCTTACAGGAATGGCTTTAGGCACAGCATTGACATTATTTGGTTGATATTTAGGCTTGTCGACCTGTACAGCATAGGTGTCCATTCCACTCTCAAAGTCGGGGGGCTGCGATGAGCTGTGTGCTTTCAAAATTGGTTGAGGAGAATTTGAAGATTTTGATGGCAACTCTGGTTTATGCTGAGCTTCATTTGGCAAGAGATTGTGGTTGAATTTGGGACTTTCAAACTTGCGCTCAAAGGGCCGCGCGGCGCTTGTGTAGGGTTTGGTTGAGAAGCGGTTGTAGGAAGGAGTGACTGGTTTCTGAATCTGCTCAGTTCCATTCACAGGGCCTTTGTCAGGGAAGCTTTTCTGAGGGTAAAAAGTGGACTGCACAGTGTCCTCTCTAGAGGATCTGAAAATTGCTGACTTATTCTGAGGTGGAGGAGGGTCAGACACAGAGTTAACTGCAATGAAAATGAAAATACTTGAACTTGTTAGTAACCAGAAATATCTAAAGGCATAAAAACACATGTTAGTCAATTCTTAATCTTCAGTATAAAATATACACAGGTTCAGCTTTGCTCTCTTAGATCATTTGTCCTCCTCTTGCCTTTTGCATGTTATCTAACATTTCATTAAACATGTTGGAGACAACAGTATGGCCTTTCAATAAAAAGGTTAAGACTCATTTATATCATGATCAAACCCCCAGAAAACCAGTCCTGAAATACCATTGTGTACTTGCACAAACCAGAAAATTCAATTGAGCTAGGCAACTCCCTCAATGTGAAAGTGAAAACAACTTTTTCTTTTGTTTTTAGAAGCCTTCAACTATTACTCATGTCAGAAGAATTCTGGTCCAAAGCACAGGGAGTTTTACTTCATCTTTACTGAGACAGTACGGGTACTAACACCTGGAAGCTACATGATTTCAGACAGAATCACAAAATTTCATAAAACTTAATCTCACTACAGTAAAAAACTATTTTCAGTAATAATTACTCCACATTTCAGTTAGAGAACAAAATAGCTACACGTGTAGAGCTGCTGAAGCAACCCCACAAGCACCTGAGAAGCAATGGCTGTTCCCACAAAGGTGAGCTTTGTAACTGCTCACCTTCAGAAAGTGCAGGCTTGTGGTGTGCTGGGAGAGACAGGACAGGGCTATTAATTGACTGTGGCTGTGTGTACTGGACTGAAGGAGCAGGAGGAGGAGTTGTAACTTGAGGGATTGGCTCATAGCGTTTTTCACCAACAGGTCTATCCATTGATTCCGTATCAGTTGGTTTCCCCCTGTTGAAATAGAATTAAAAAACAAGCATTTGACTGATCGGTTTCCTCACAGCTCCCGCATTCACTGCTATTTTTTGTCTTCTATGATCACCTGATTTCCATCTTTTCCTATAAACATTAAAACATTATTTTCTTGAATAGCCTGTCTCAAGTATAAAAACATTTATTGATAAGCACAAGAGATTCAGACAACATTGACCTTTAGAAGATTAGTAACACAAACCAAGGCAAACGAAAGGCAGATGACATTTCAGGTGTATTTGCGTAATTGCCTACTAGATAG
>NW_005054313.1:7964689-7972451 GCF_000277835.1 Geospiza fortis | reverse complement strand
TTCATGGGTTTTCAAAAGAAAAATGTAAATCCACTTCTTTTTGGGGATGTTTTGGAAAAGCATAATTAGCCAACAGGACAATGGATTCTAGTATAACTTTAAATACACCTAGTATTTGAACAATGCCATCTTAATTAGAAATGTAATCAGCTTAAGCTTCACTAGCTTTATGTGCATAGCATATTTTAACTTTAAAACCTTATTTTCACAACATTTTTCTTATGCTAGAAATGTTTATCCACAGGTTTACTTCAGAAAATGATTGATTTCACAAACACCTGTAATTTTGGGCCGCAATATATTTATTGCGCTTACTTCCAGAATTTGTGTGTTTCAAATTTTAAGTGCACATAATGCCTGTGATGAAATGTAACAGTGAGAGGACACCTGAAAACATCCTCACATCAACAACAGTCTTACCACTTGATGTTCCTTTTCAAGTAGTCATAGCTAGTGTAAGAGCCAAGAAATCTAGGTGATGGCAAAGCAAACAGCAATAGAAGAATGAAAGAAAATAGTCATTCTATCTTGAGCATATTATTTCTTTACACTCTATGTTAGTCCTAGCAGCTGTCATATGACAAGGTTGTTGAAACAGACACACTATTCACAGAGAAGTTCCTGACAAAACCTTTACCATATGCATGTGCACAATGATCACATATTCAATATGAGATCTGGTCAGTGAATTAGGAGGTAGTAAAGATCTTGGATTGGTAGATATTAAAAGTAACAATGAGAGTACACTAAGGCATCTGTTACAATCTGTATAAACAAAGTTATTCAATACATCAAAAGAAATGAACAACCTCACACATGGTCTATTTTGAAACAACAACTTCAGTCAGAGCATTCACAGAATGACTGTACTTTTGTATTGTACTGCAGATATGTACTGAGGGCACATTCATAGCAACTGCTTCTCCAGCACTGTCAGTTCATCCAAGAGCCCACTTCATAAAATGCTTCTGGTTGTGTTTAACAGGATCTAAAAGGACATCTTAGAACTGTTCACAAATACTAGGAGAGACAGAGAACCAAAAGTATACTGATAGCTTCCCTTGATTTTTAACATTTACCTTGCTTTCATGTAGCAAGAAAATACATGGTACATGAGGGCAGCTTTCCCTCATTCCTTCACTTTCTGTATGCTCTAACATATCTAACAGGCAACAACTCTAGACACCAACCATCTTGGTGCTTCAGAGGAGTAGGCTATGAAACTAGGAAAAGACTGGTAACTTTTGAGAGTCTGCTTGATCACCACATGAATGAGAAGATCAGTGATCTAAACAGCATTTGTACAAACATCTCTCTAAAACCAGAGCTGCAAAGAAGAGATTATTTTAGATCTGTCTCAAAGCTTCCATTCACACTGATTTTATCTAAAGCCATTTATCCAGTGACAGGAGTCATTACTGCACGCTCCCTCCCTGTTGCCTTTATTCCAGGTGGGTAGCAGCTGCTCCCTCAGAGAAGTGCCCACCTGAAATCACTGCTTCCCAGAGGGAGACAGGAACCAGGGAGGCAGCCCTCTGAAAGCCCACAGGAAAAACCCAACACTGCACACTGATCAGAACTGCATGGCAGCGTCCCAGGGAATGAATAAATGGGGAAGGGTCTTCCTTTTGATGAAGGGAGGAGAGCACAAAGCTGTGTTTAGTGTGAAGCACATTCTGACACAGGCTCCTGAGCAAGGGTCTGGCACAATCCCATCGCCACTGCTCAGAACCTGTCTGCAGGCAAAGTGATCCACAGCACAGTGATCCCTTACAGCTTCTAAGTGTGTAAATGAAGTTCCCCTAATTATTGATAGGCTGGGTTTTAACCCATTTCCCACCTCATCTTCATTACAAAAGTGTTACTTTAATTTGAAAGGAAGCAGAAATGAACCAGTGGGACCCAGCCTATGGGTGCAACAGCAACCACTTTGCTGACATTCAACAGACTCCAGCTCACAGACGCTCAGCAGTCTGGATGTGCTCCTCACTGCCTCCTCAGCTGAGGCTGCAGCTGCTCATGTGAGTACTCTTAACCTTACTCAGTACAGAAACCTGCAGTTACCTCACTCTGCAGCACGTCAAACTAAAGCAGGTAACTACACTGAACCAAGCAGCAACAAATCCACTACTCAGCCACGTGGATATCTGCCTCAAATTGCTTCAATTAGATCCACTGAAACACATCCATTTACAAGTTCTACTATTTTCTCACATCAAGAGAAACTATCCCTTATTCTACAGTTCCTGACAACTGTAACATGCAGATATGGCATTATCCCTATAAAGCAGCTTTAGCAATGGCATAAATTTCCTAAATTATGAAAATAAACCCCCAGCAAAATAAAAGAGTAAAACAATTTGTAGTGGAAAAAATACGTACTGTCACCATACTTACTCAGTGGCAAAGAACTTTACGTAATTTGATGTTTCACGTTAATATTTAACTCTAAGAAAGTTGTAGCTATTGCTCATGAATAAATAAAATCTGTCCTCTGTACCCAGAATACATTATACGGATTATTCAGAAGCAAGAGATTGCATAATCAACAGTTCCTGTATAATCCAAATTTAGTCCTGTTTATTTTTAGAAGAGTTTATTCACAGAGTAGCAATTACCATAGAAATTCATGGGAAAAAAAGATTAATACTGAGCAAGTAACAGGAACAATGTGGAAGCTGGTGAAAGGAGAGTCCTAAACATGAATGCTTTCTCAAGACAGCAGTTGGTTTGTGTTTCCACACAAGGACACTGCAGTGTACTAGTGCCAGTACTGTCCAACTGAGCAGAAGCCTTGTTTATCTCTTTCCACTTACATTAATATTTTAGTATTTGTCTATTTGCACAGGACTATCTTGGGTAAATTTTCTTTCCCATGTCTGTCCCTTCCTGTTAAGGGTTACATTCTTTCACAAAGCAAAAACACAACACATGTTTGTCCCATATGATACATGAAATTGTCAGCCTTAAAGGCAGTATTACCTTACTCCTCTCTGTGGCACGAAGAGGTGACCTTCCCATATGTACAAGCCCTGAAGTTACAGACTAACTCACCAGCAAAACACAACCACAACTGAGCAGCCAAAGAATACAAGTGTCACAGCAGACAGAAGCAGTAGGTAGAAAAATGGAAAAATCTCTCTCAACCATGAGCTGTTCTGCACCAAAAATTCAATAGTTGTGTCTGTCTCTCATGCTTTTCACTATGACAACACTGCAGAATAACAAATGTACAAGGAAAGCTTTCGACGCTCTCCATCTGAAGAATTTTACAATCCTCACAATTAGACTTCTCCCAAAGCACGACTTGGATTTTCAATAGCAACACAGTCCATGCCTACAGACCAAAAAGGATTATCTGTAGGTAACACTGGGTTTTGTATGTGACAGTGGAATTTTGAAAGTTACTGCTATGAGACCAGTCAGGACAGTTTTCTTAGGTCTGTGCCTATGGTGCCCAGAGAGCAGAACAGCCAAGCCCTCATCTTTCTAACAGAAGACACTGGGCAAGTGAAAAGGAAGGATAAGAAGCCCCCTTGCCGGAGAATCAGAACTAATTACAGATATCCAATACAGACATCACTTGGAAAAAAAAAAAGTGAAATCTTTAAAATCTATCAAGCTTTTTGGAGTATTCCAACCTTCTCAGGTCACAAAGACAGACACTGAAAGGTCACAGACATTACAAAACTTCAGCTAACTAGTTAATTATTTCATTCTAAAAATCTCATTTACATTAAAACTGCCAGATTTTCAGCTTGACCTGAATAGTCCACGTTTCAAGCAGGAATACAACCAAAGCCTTCAAAAAATCACCCAATTTTCAGGCTGCATCCAGCAAGCCAAGGTAGCTTTTTACCGTAACATCTAAAAACATCTTGTTACAGGTTCAAAACAAATCTACAGAATCAAAACAAATTTAGGTAACTGTGGAGAGTATTCAAAAAGTTTGTCTAAGTATCCTCCAAAACAGCCAGCTCTTCACCTGCACTAAATTTGTGTATGAGCTTTCACACAATTTCTGTATCAAAATGTTCCAAATCAAGGAAGCAAAACAATACAGGAAACAGATGTTTCCATCAACAGATTAAATTCTGGCCTCAGCAATATTCCCTAAAGGCTCAGTTTCCTAATGTCAAAAATGGCTAAAGTGCACAAGAACAAATGCATGCAGAACTGGAATAAATCAAAACCTTTGTTTTGAAAGATGTGTAAGCATTACTGTATTAGACTAAGAAAATACTTGGTTATGTCCTGCTTATGATCATAAACAGAACACAATCCATGATCTTGATGAGGCAATTGATTTACTTCCCCCAGCAAGTCCATGGTGACTCCAAATTAAGTGGGAGTGTTGATTTGCTGGAGGGTAGGAAAGCTCTGCAGAGGGATCTGGACAGGCTGGATCAGTGGGCTGAGCAAACTGTGCCAGGTTCCGCAAGGTCCAGGGCTGGGTCCTGCCCTTGGCTCACACCAACCCCTGCAGTGCCCCAGGCTGGGGCAGAGGGGCTGGGAAGCTGCAAAAGGCCCTGGGGGTGCTGGTCAACAGCAGCTGCACATGAGCCAGGTGTGCCCAGGCGGCCAAGAAGGCCAATGGCACCTGGCCTGTGGCAGCCCTGGTGTGTCCAGCAGGACCAGGGCAGTGACTGACCCACAGCACCGGGCACTGCTGAGCCCACACCTTGGGGGCTGTGTCCAGTTCTGGGCCCCTCACTGCAAGAGGGGCACTGAGCAGGTCCAGAAAAGGGCAACAGGACTGGGGAAGGGTCTGGAGCACAAGTCTTGTGAGCTGCAGCGGAGGGAGCCTGGGGGGCTCAGCCTGAAGAAGGCTCAGAAGAGACATTATCAGTCTACAACCCACTGAAAGGAGATTATAGCTAGGTGGGGATCAGCCTCTTCTCCCAGGTAAGAAGTGACAGGTCAAGAAGTGACCCCAAATTGCACCAGGGGAGTTTACGTTGGATATAGGGAAATGTTTCTCTACTGAAAGGGTTATGAGACATTGGAACAGGCTGCCCAGAAGTCATGGAGTCACCATCCCTGGAGGTGAAAAGATGTGTAGATGTGGCGCTTAGGGACTGATTTAAGTGATGGACCTGGCAGTGCTGGGTTATGGTTGGGCTTGACCTTAGTGGTCTTTTCCAACCTAAACAATTCTATGATTGTAAGTAAAAGTAACATGAAGGCCCTGATACCTGCAGAAATGATTAATTTACCAAAATAAAATGTTATAGAGGTATGTGTTTGTAAACTAAAGCTACACCTAAACAGAAACTTCAGACTTCATAAATACAAAAGCTCATTTCTGCACCACAGGTTCCTGAACTCCACTGAACACAGGCAGAATTTCTGGTTTAGTCCTAGATGGCCCCCTCCTTTTTCAAATTAAAAAAACCCCAAGAACCCAAACTTACTTAGAATAATTGCTGAAATTGAGCTGATTCTGTGAATGGATTGGTTTGGTGGGCTCAGAGTGATGGCTGGCAGGAACCTGTGCCGATGGCTTGTTTTCAAAACTCCTGCGATCGAAGTAGGAGAGCTGCTTGCGGTAATACTCCTCATCCTCCTCGGGGTCGTAGTGGTTGGAACGCACAATATCTTCAGGTGGCTTCACTTGAGGTCTCTGTGGTTCTGGGGCCCTACCCAAGAACAGTAATACACAGTTGCCTTGCCCAGTTGAACAAGCATAGTGCCCAAATTACAATTCTATTTTATAACCTAGCTAGTAATAAAGCAATGTACATGTAATTATTATAATTGCACACCTTGCCATTTTACCCATATTGCACAGGAATTAGACAGTTGTGACATATCATAAGGAAAGAAAATCCTTATTTCCCTTATACCTTCTCTTTTTACTTTTGTTTTACTTTCTAATTAGCTCAATTAAAGATAGAAAAAAGTAGAACAGAGATACTTAATAAATTCCTTCATCAAAAATGCTGAGAAATCATTTTATCTTTCCCCATCTCCCAGAAATCACACCAATGATAACTGACTTCATGCCCTGCTTTACTATTGATACACAAACCACACTGACACCCTCCAAACTCCTCTTGAAGTTTCCAATTTGAAGCACTAAGATGTGTTTTTGAATATTCTAAACTCATATTGAAAACTAAATTTAATCAGTTGTGCATCTACCTGTAGGTTGTTTTCTCGTGCTCATACTGGCTTTGAGAAGTTGGTTTTGGACCACTCACACTTGTGAGTGCAGGCTTAGGTGCTAGTTCTGGAGGCTGTAAAGAAAAGCACAGCATATTCTCTTAAATTCCAACATTTAGAAAGATAAAGCACTTTATGATTAAGAAAACTAAGACTACCTTCCCTTCCTCCAAAAGAAAAAACAAGTACTAGCAAAAGAAGAATTATAGGAGTTTCCAGTATAACAAGACCCCTGGCAGTGTTCTCACAAGAAGTGTTCAGGTTCTGCTTTTAAAACGTACCACATTTAGGTTGCTGAAAGGCAGTATTTTTGTTTCTGAGACAATATTTCACTTCTTGCAATGCAGTCTCATTAGCAAAAAAACAGGAACTAAAAAACTTAAATTACTTACCTTGACAGTTGATGTATCACCCGTATCCTTCATTTTTTCCAAAGATGGGGATCTTCTCCTTTCAAATATCTTAACCCTACTTCGCACAGATTGTGGTTTCATGGCTGGATCTTCTTCTTCCTCAGCTAGAGATGGTGGTGTAGGCAGTGGTTTACTGTTGGAAGGCAAAACTTCTGGTTTGGTTTGTGATGAAGGGGGAGGAGGAAGAGAAACACCTGAAGTGCTATGAGAAGGTTCATATTGTCCAGCTTTAGCATTGTAAGCTTGAGGAGGACCTTGCTCATAGCCCCTTATGTGTGGATCAAAGTACTGCTTGGGTTCAGGAGAGCGAGATATGGCTGACTGGTATGGCTGAGCCTCTGGCTTGTATCGGCCGTGGGCGTCGTACCCAACCGCGTGTTGATCTTCGTATCGCACTTGTGGTAAGCTGAAGTTCTTGGGGGCATGCTCATAGCGAGGTCTGCTCTCATAGCTCATTGCAGGGGGTTCCTCAAAACGAGGTTGTGCTGGGTAGTAGCTGCGTTCTGTGCTCTCTTCTAGATTTTGTCTGGAATCAAGATCCCTAGGAGGCTGGTTTTCATAAGCTGTTCTTGTTTGGTTATAGGGCTGTTTCTCCTCGTAATATGTCCAGTGCTCCTCGTAGGGAGGCACACGGTCATCATAGTGTAGGCGAGGGTCATAACCACGAGAAAATTGATCTACATAGTTTGTAGAGTCATACCTATAGGTTGACTGCTCATAATCCCTACTCGGCTGTTTTTCTGCATACTGAGCCTGGGATTCATAGATCAGATTTGGGTCTCTTTCCTGTCTCTGTACTGGGTGATTCATTGCTGGCTGTTTTAAGACGTAGCTTTGTCTGGATGCTTCTTCATTAATGTATGGATCCTTTCGGTACACCTGTTAGAGAGAGACACTTCTCAGCTGAAATGAAGAGTAACCTCAGCTGCAGTTGAAATGTAGTATTTGAAACAAATCCAAGTTTTAAATATTGGCTTTAATTTTGTTTAAAAAGCAGAATAATTTGATGCAGAATGTTTGCAACCAGAGGAAGCTGAACTTGGTGATTCAAGAGATCCCTTTTAGTTATATTTCTAAGAAAAACATGTAAGTAGATTAGAAGAGAAAGACAAAGGTAATAGCCTCATGTCTGGGGTTTGGTGTGCAGAGGGGCACACATACTTTTATTCAGAATGTGGAAAGAG
>NW_005054313.1:7937591-7964573 GCF_000277835.1 Geospiza fortis | reverse complement strand
AAAGAGTGGAAGTGAAACATATAAATACAGTAAGATAGTTCTAGCATTGCTTAAGAAGTAGATAAAGTCACTCAACAAACTGGAGCCAACTTCATGATCAACAATTCAGCATGATTTAAATTTTAGAGAAGTAAGATTTTTCCCAAGGCCTCATTAACAGGAGAACGTTGACAAGCTAAGGAAGTCAAAGTAAAATCAAAATACAGAATGCAGCCTTTTTAAAAAAAGTTGTGTTTTTGAGAAGTGAAAAGGATAGAGTTTGAAGCCATGCACACAAAACATTATATGATGCTTAGCAATTCAGATGAACTGGTTTTTGTAACCTGCATGATTCTCTTAGAAGAAAAAAAATTAGAAGGAATTCTTCAAATAAGGGCAAAACAAAGCTCATGTGCTAGCTTGATGTATAGCAGGAAATCAGCACAACAAGGTGGCACAGGTACCTTTGCTGGGTCTATATGCGGCGATAAGGATGATGGCTCTTGGTCTCTTAGTACTACATGAGCTCCCTCAGTACTCGGTGCTCTTGAGGGGCCCGCTTGTGGTTGGTAAGAGTTGTAAGGAGCAGCAGTAGGCTCCTCCAGTCTGACATTAGTTAGGTTTACATTAGCATTTACTGCAGAGGCTGATGAGGTTGCAGGGTTTGATTCAGGCGACGGGGAAAGGTAAGGGACTGCAGGTGAGGCTTCTGCTTTCTGTGAAGTGTTTAAAATATTTTAAATATACTGCTATTGAATCAATGTATGACTTTTTGATTTATATTAAAATAATTTAGGTGATGCTCTGACCAATGCAGCTAGATGTAGAATGAAATGTACTGATAGTATCATGCACTAGCTCTTCCAGAAATTCATTAGGTTGAGGATTATGAAAGCAAAACATTTAATCAAAGTAGAATGGTACTTCAATCCCCCTCCTGTCAATGAGTCACTACAACAGGCAGGGCAAGCTGATTCTCCAATTCACTGTAATGTACTGTTGCTGTTGACAGATTCTTGTACGCACACACAACACTGGTAAGCAGAATATAAATGGACATTTCTTATTCAAAAGAACTTGCAACCTGAAGTAAGTGTCTAGTGGTCAGTGTATAAAATGACTTTCTTACCGGCTGGGTAGTAGTTGCTTTAAATCCTGAAGAGTCTATTCTGAGATTTGGCTGTGGCTGAGCTTGAGATGCATAAGCAGGGTAAGTCTGAGTCTCATGATGCATTCCAGAAGAATCCTCTCGAACAGGTTCAGAGGAGCGTGTAATAGCAGATTCTGGAGGAGTCCCAACCTCATCATTCAGAGTTTCATCCAGTTCTTGATCAGTGTAAGCACCCCCTTCCGTGTCTGTGTCTTCATAGTCAGACGTGTGTCTGCTGTCTGTGCTGTACATGGAATACTCACTGCCGGGAGCGGAGAGGTAAGAAAGGCGGTCATCGTGTAAATCAAGATCATCACTTGTAGCACCATCTGCCTGTGGCAAACAAAATTAGGGTACACGTTTATTGAAATACCTTCTAAACAACACCCCTTCTCTGCAATGTAGAACGTGGGAGTTTTATCAAATTCAGCATCAATATCATCACAGGGGACAAGAAATCAGGTTTCCATCACTGAATGTGTTGAGACCTAAAAGGCCTATCTGCAGCCCAGCTCTTTGAATCATTTTACTGAAGGACCAGATGACTGTCAGAGTAACGGGATAGTGCAGTGTCCACAGATATAAGTGCTTGGAAAAATAGAGAGCTGCACTTTAAAGTGGTTTTATGATATCAGAATCAGTACTTTGCAAGTACATATAAGGAGCTAAGCTCTAATCCAGATCTAATTAAGAAACCCACAACAATAACTGAGTCATCATTTGCTTACTTTTAGTTGGCACTTCACTTGATAATAGTTCTTCAAAAGGATAGATCTAATGTGCATAGAGTAACATGCAGCTCAAGAAGGTAAATGGAGATTTAGTGGGGAACACAGAATACTAACTTGTGATTTAACGTGTTTTCTCACAACTGTTCTCAGAAAGGTCAGTAAGAACATGAATGTGCCACTTGCTTTTATAATAATGAAAAACACATTCCATCATCAGGCAATCCCAGCCCTGAGAACCCATGCAGTGAAATTCCCAGAAGTTCTTTGACAAGAACCCATCCAATCCCCACAAAATCTTCACAGCATTACTATATCCTCCAGTTAACAATGCAAATAAGCAAATGCTCCCTTACTGCACTGCTACATGCATAAGGACAAACTGTACAGATCTCATTAACAGAGTAAGTGCTATAATGCAGTGACAAATCAGTTTTGAGCAGCTCACACAGCCAGGAGGCATTACTGCTTTAGATCTTCACAGAAAACCTCTCACGAACACTGTTTTGCCATTTCCCCCCAAACATTATTTCTTACCTTTCCTTCTGAAACCCACACCAGCTGATTCTGTTGTTGCTGAATTGCTTCCTTAAGAGCTCCATACCATCCTTCATTCATTGAATTCAAGTTAATGGTAGCTAGAAGTATAGCAGATTAATTTGACTTATGATTTCTGCAGAACTACAAGAAGGATCTGTACCATGAGTAATAAAAGCAATATAAACTGGTAGGTTAAAACTGTGAGATTTCAACAGTAATGTAAAGTAGTATCCAAAGCAACCTTAAGGCCTGATGTGGTTTGGGATGTTTTATCCCATAGGAAACACTGAATTAACAGTAGCTTAGAATAAAGAGAGGCTTGAGTTTAGCCAGACTAAAACAATAAAGTTACATAATTTTCCTATTTATTCAAGTTTTGATTTTGGCTGATGATCCTGCAAAGCCACAAGATCTGTTAGAAATGTCATTCTGATGTTTCAGATGGCTTTACATTTGAGCAGTCATGTGCAAATGATGCACACACCAATTAACTACTGGTTATTGAATGGCAAAGCCTGTGCGAGTCTGTCACTGCTTGATCTGCTCCATTTGCAGAAAATTCTGGAGGTAGAAGCTTCTCTCATCTTGCCTCCCCTTTCCTCTCAGAATTTCTAATCCAGTCTGTCTAATTACTTACTTGTGAAGAGGTGGTGATTATTTTTGCGGAGCTTGTGAGCTCTTTCATACAGCTTCCTGGCACTTTTTCGTGATTCTGGGCACAACCTCATCCTCATGGTCTTTACTCCCTGCTTAGAGTCAGGATTTAGGAACACTACAATTGGATACCACTGGGCATAATTCAGACGGTCCACTGCATTGGGGGTGACATCTAACAAAGCATGTTTGTCCTGCAGTGACAAGAAGGACAGAGGGAAGAAAGTGAATCATTTATGTCCTAGATGAAATTTTTTAACATACTCCACAAACTGACTTTGTATTACCTTTAGAGAATTCGTTGTTTCAAAGTATTGATTTAAATCCTTCTCCTATGTGAATTAACAAAATAATAAAAACCAAACCAATTCCAATAGGAGCCTAAATAGGCATATACATTTTGAACTGCATGGCCACTGTATAACTCTAGGATTTTTAACATTTAATTCTACTTTTAAAAAATCTCCTCAAAGTAATCAGACACTGAAATAAAAAGAAGCCGTTTCCTATCAGCATTCTGTAAACAGGAAAAAACCAAAGACTGAAACACAAGATATAGTCCCATCACACACTTCTATCTTCCTTTTCACAAAAAAATATCACTGTGAAGGCAGAACTTGGCCAGCTTCATTCAATGCAATCAGGCACACAGCATGAAGCATGCTGACTTCGCTGCTATTATAGCTTTTTTCCCTCTCATACTTCAGTATCTGAAAATCTTCCAGGTTTTTTTAAGTAAGGAAATAAATAGGTGAGCCTCATATAATGCACTAATGGTATAGGTTTTAAGGATATTAAGGAAGGGAGATGGAAAAACCCTTTCTTAGTCCTCACACTTATATAATAATTACGTCAAGCGATCAATTTGTACACTGGGGGGGGGAAAAACTAACAACTTCATAAATAAAGTAACCATTTCTAGCTATAATGTCACACCATGGCTTTAAATGAAAGAGGAAACGGCCTAAAAGAGCCTTAATGGAGAGAGGACAACAGCCTCTGGAACAAAGCCTGGAAGCACATCCAGGCTGCAGTTATTAATACAGAGAAGAAGGGTGCTAGGGTTTTTCTATTAACCAATAGAGAGATGAGAAAGTTATTTTTAAAGCAAACATAGTAAGTTACCATTTTACATTTAAAACACTCAACACTTCATGTTATCAGTTTTACTCTTCTTGTATTAAAAGTCCAGTGACAATAGAAGACTTACTCTATCAATTATCTGCTTTATAGTGTGGAGACGAATAATGCCAGAACTGCGTTGGTCAGTACCAGCATCTCTTGGTTCACTTTCTGGTAAAGAGGACACAGTAAAAACCTATTGTAAGTTTACAACATATTCTACATTCCCTTATTAACATAAAACAAACTATTTCACAGCTCAAGCTGTCAATTCAGCTTGAAGACGCTTCTGATTACATACCATACATGAAAGCCTACCCACCATTACGGCCATAAAAATCACATCTTTACAAAAGCACTTAAAAGCAGGATAAGGTACAGAATTAAAATGAAATTTGAGTTGGCTATAAATGGAACTGATATGTCTTCAGAGAATTATTAGCAGCAATGTAGTAAAAGAACTTACATTTAGTCTGTTCCTTTACATTGTCAATGTCTTGTTAAATACATTAACTAAAGTAATAATGTAGAAACAATCTACCCAAAGAAAGTTATTTCCTAACTGCAGAAAAACCTGATCTCACACCTACTTGCAATTTGGAAGATATCTGGTTCTTCTCTAGCAAGTTTCTCCCGTGCAACATCAGCTATTGGACCAAAAATGGTTACAGGTCTGAGAAACCCAGCTAGAATCGAAGGAAAAAGAAAAGTCAAGATATATCGATTGCTTAAACCAAACACAAGATACATTTAACTAAACTGGCTTTTCCAAACCAAAGCACACAAAGCTGCACTGTGCAGTAAGAGTAAAGCCACACCTTCCCGAAGAACAACTCTTTCATAGGCAGGAAACTTGGTCTGAACAGGTTGGGCAGAAAGATCCTCTCTGCTTTTCCGGAGATTTCTTTTTGAGCTCCGCAAGCCTCGGAATCTCCAAAAGTCTGCTCGGTCTCCTCCTGCTGTCTTTGGAAGCGTGTACTGTACACTAGCCAGCTGCTCAGCTCTAAGGTGACAACAAATCCCAGTTACCAAAAAGCCAGCTTCTGAAGTAATGCCTGACTAGCTTACACTCTCAAAAAACCACTGCCACTGCTGAAGCAAGCTTTTGCTGTATTATGAACTACAAGATAACTACTGAGCCTGGTATCACACTTCTGAAACTTATTATATCCTTGTATTATATCTCTTGTATTGAAAAGAAATTTTATTCATGGACTGTGCAAAGTCAAAAGCAAATGCACAGATATTTTACTTCAGTATGTTTTACACTGTTTCTTACTGAACCAATTCTATAAACTTGTGTCCTGCAAGAAGTGCAGTCATTCATTATACAGATGCCATTTAAAACTGGGTTTGAATCAGTAATTTAACTATTGCAAGATCGTACCTGTTCTTGTTAGGTATGATACCTCTTTCCACTTCCTTATGGTTCTTCCCAATTCGAATGGCCAGCCATGAACCCAGTTTGCCATTGTACAGAGTGTCCACCACCCGGAACACTTCACCTTTATTGAAACTGAGTCCATAAGGAGATTCCTTCTCATATTCAAAATGAGTTCTGATATAGAAAGAATCCCCTACATCAGACTCAACAATGCGACGATAAACTGAAAGAAGGAGAAGAAATCCCGAAATATCAAGCGTTACATAAGTTCAAGTGATGTTATAATGCTCACTAGAATTACACAAAGCAATGCCTCACCTTAATTCTCCTTGTTCTAAATGTACATTACTTCAAGAAGCCTTAATGTCTCAGAGCTGCTCTATTTTAAGTACCATAACTATTTATAGTAAACTCTACTAACATCAATTCAACTTTTATAGTCAAAAATTTGATCAAAGTGCAAGCTTACTTCATTTGCCCTGGAAGGAATTCGTCTTGAGAAAAGAAGTTTGTATGTACAAACACATCAGCATAACCACTCATTTTCAAGGGCATAGTTATAACTGACTCTTCTACTTCCTCCAAGGATAATGCCAAGACATTACTTAGGTGGTAGGGGTTATTCTGAAGAGGCATTTTTAGTTTGGGATTTTGTTTGTTTGTTTAGGGGGATGTGGGTGTGTGTATGCTGACACCATAGCAGTCTCCACTCCAGTTGTAGTGGCCACCTATCCCAAAGCCAAAAGGACTTAATAGTCTAAGGCACCAATTTCCTGCAAGCCAGCAGTTAGTTATTGTTCACTAGACTTTCTAATGCTGTTCTAAGCAGTCTACTACATCATTTCCAACATACAAATATTTACCATCTTTTTTCTTCTGTGCCAAAATGGTGACTTCTTCACCTTTAGGAAGGTCAAGCAAAAAAAGGACAGCTTCTTCTCTGATGATATTTGTGAAGTCTACATTATTTACCTGGTATCAATGAAGCAATCAGTTTGAATTAGCATATGAAATTATTACAGAGATTTCATTATACAATAGAAAATCTGAATCTACTGCTATGGTATTTTCTTACTCAATTTCATACATACCAAGTGCACATATCTCAGGATGCCTCTTGTACCTCTAAGGAGTCACGCTTTATTTCTCAGTAAAGCACAACTTCCAGGAAAATAGGTAGCTCTTCATTTTATACTCATTATGGAGCACCTATATACATCAGTAGCCCACAGAGCACTCTGACAACTTAGTCACTCAGCATCAAATCAAACAACTTGATAAACTGAATTAGTCCACAAAATTTAATGTCAAAAACTTACTAACCTTCCTAGCAACAGTACAGTAAAAAGAGATTTTGCTCCTAGTAAATAATCTAATAATATATACAGAAAAAAACATGTATGAGCTATGAATGCAAAATATCCAATCCTACAGAAAGAAAATCTACTTTGGTACAACAAAACATTTATAATGTTAACAGTTTTGACATACCCTGAGAATCTGGTCCCCTTCCTCTAATCCTTCTTTTGCTGCAGGGCTGTCTTCCAGAACACCAGCTACAAATATGCCAACATCATTGCCACCTGCTAGTCGCAAGCCCACACTATCTCCTTTTCTGAATTTTACCAGTTTCATGCTTGGCCTAGAAATTTAGAAAATATTCCACTTACTGGTGTAATAGCCCAAAATATCCTGGTAACTTTGAAACATGCAAAGAAGTAATCTGCTTGTTAGTCAATTAGTGGATGTTTTGCTATACATACCATTAACTGCTCATCAACTGCAGCATTACAACATGCTCAATAGCAGCACTCCAAAAAACCCACCTGCATGTACATGTTTAGTATGGTTTGTCTGTCTTACACTCTGTGTTTATGTGAGACACTGACACTCTCTTCCAAAAACATTCTTCCTTTTAAAGAGCTGTGCTGGCATACAGATCTATTTTGGCTCTGAAGAGATCAAGATGAATTTGAGGTCAAACCAAACTAGAATCTATTCTCAAGTACACTAATCCCCATAAAGGAGATCCCAGTTGAAGCAGACTTATTTCCATGCTGGGACATGGCACATTTCTGCAGTAACCTTTATTCACTGCTCTCCAATTACTATGAAACGTAAAGAATACACTACAATAACTTTCCTCTTTGGAGATGGGGACAGGAAAGGAGGAGTGAGAGACAAACCCAGGAAATCCTTTTCACCTGTTGACTATTCTAAGAGCTAATTTCCATAGAAATGAATAGACTTGAAAATGGTATATAACACAGTGTAAATGCCTACAGAGCTCAGAAATAAATCTCATGTCTTCATTCTATGATTTGTGAACAGAAGGGTCAGGACAGAATACTGGACATGATATGAGAGCACAGAGAGAGGTTATTGACTACCCTGGATGAAAGTTTGGTTTGATAGGAAGCAGGCAGGTTCAAAGAGAGTTCAGAGATACGTTACCGGAGCATTCCATCTTCATGGGTTGAATTGGGTAAAGGACCATCAGATGGACTGACTGGTAAATCCACATCTGGCTGACCTCCTTGTGCATACACTGGCTTTGGTTCTATGAAAATACCAAAGATTCCCAATGTCCATTTGGTCATTTAAAGATGTAAATGTGAAGTTTGCCTTAGTTAAGACTTAGTTAATGACTTCTTCAGTAACCTTCCCTCTACCCCACTTAGAAGTAAAAGACTAGAAAACTCACAACAGAAGACACTCATATCATGCAGTGTGATTACTGGCCTAACAACTGCTTCAGTAAATATTCCCAAACTTCCTTTGCACTTCATTAGGTACTCTGAACACTTCAAAAGGATGAGAACTAGGAGGTTTCATGTTCCCAAGACCACATTCAATCCTTCTGTTTCTAACCTTAATTTTTCTGACCCAACATCTTCATTTTCCTTTCGTTCTCTTCACTCAAGAATTCAATTTTTGATATGAAAATACCACAAAACCTCAATCTACTGTACATGCCAGAGGCGCAGCTGATGGTCCTTAGAGCTATGCACTTACTATGGCTTTGCTGCAGGGCTTCTCTAGGGTTCCTGTGAGGAAACTGCCACTGCAGGCTTCCCTCAGCAGTGAGCACGAGCAGGGGCTTTTCTCTGATAAAGGCCTGGTCGTGTTACAAGGATTTATAGGCTCATTTTTGCACACAGGAAAAAGTTTGATTTCAAACAACTCTGACTTTGAACTAGTCTAATATTCCTGATCTTAGCAACAATGGCACCATGTTCCTTTCAAATAACTGAACAGATTAGTTTGAAATTGGGAATTTCAGGCAGCAATTGGGTAATTATGCCTGTTTCTAATGTGACTCTGGGCCTTCCCATACAGTAACACAGTATTTTCCATTAAGTCTCTAATGAACCTTTCCTAGGCTAAGCCTCTGACAATTCCTCCCAACAAATACTTTCCTCCCACCTTTCTTTGATACAATCATGACAGTCATCTTATCCTTGCCCCCAGTCTAAGCAGCAAACCATCACAGATTCTGCCAACCACTTCTCTAACATTTTCATTACAGTCTTGGAAGGATCCTCATTTCCCATATCAGAAAACTTACTGTTCTTATTTTCAAGATCTTTCAGAGTCTATCAACATCAGAACCCTTCCAGTTCTTCACTAATATACTGACTACTACATGCAGAAGTGTCACTGCTCATCCCTTAGGTCCTCAAGTGTTTTCAAGCTTGAATGTGCTTTCTCTCATTGCACCCAGCCTTTCAGTAACAGCTCCCTCTAAACCATCTGCACAGCTCCTTTCTCCACTTGTAATTTCACTGAAGTGCCTCATTCTGTAAACAGAAATCTTGTAAGTGCCAGCCTGCCCGGAACAGTGTCCTGTATCATCTTTTGTTTTGTTTGTTTTGGTTTTTTTTTCCCTTTTTTACACCATCTGGCTTTTATCTGCTGCCATTTAGCTTATCCTTCCCTTTTGGGAAAAAAGAAAGATTTTGTTCTGGTTTGATTAGCTGTAGTGCATTTGTTAACCTGCCTTCTTTGTCCTTGACTGCAGTTAAGTGCTACATGAACAAAGCATTTTAGAGTGTTCCGAGTTGTATCTTGGGAGCAGGAGCTCTAAACTGGCTTAAATACATCATTGTTATAAATATAGTCTGCTACAGTAACCCATAAGAACACATTTACTGCTGAACACTCAGCAATGACATTTTAATCTCAGCAATGAGATTTTAAACTTGTCTGAGAAATCAGTACAAAAGTCTTTACAACCATCACTTATAACTACAACCCTAAACACTGAAATCTGACCCCTATATAATGACAGACTCCACAACTTACAGAGTTTTGGTCCTGAAAACCTAAGATATAAATGAGATTATGGTTACAAAGACTGTTTGTGTCCAGAAATAAAAATAATTAAGACCTGGTCTGTTTTAAGACTTGAAAGTCATTCCACAAACATGCAAGAGCATTAAGTCTTAACTGGTCATCCATTCTCAACAACACAAATAATTCATATATTTTAACATTTTTACCTGGGAGTGGTGGAGTTTGTTTTTCAGTTCTTTCAACTGTCACCTCTTCCACAGCTTTAGAAATATCATCTGCATTCTTTACAGGTGTAGAGACAGCTCCAGGTTTAGTTATTCTCTCATCTTCTCTGCTTCGATGACTATATTAGAAAAAAAGATCGCACTCTGCATGCAGAACTGCTTCTATGATCTCAGTCTACTAAGACTAGAGAATAAATACTTTCTTTCATCAGGTTGAGGGTAAGGGATCATCATTACTATTTAGGAAGGTTTTGTTCTTAGACTATCACATTATTAACAGTTTTCACCATTTCTAAATCCTAGTGTTTTGTCCCTAATAGCATGTTAACAAAGGACTTCCCTAGACAGAGCAGTTAAGAGAGCAGCAGCACATGGGACACAGACTCTAAAGCTTCAAACACACGTGCTGTATATTGATAGATATATACAGAATTGAGAAGCAAAGGGAAGAAAGGAAGAAAATCCATTACAATAATCTTTTCCTCACCCCTTCCTAGCGAAATCATGGATTTTTAGACTTAATTCTTAGGCTTTGCTATGACCAAGCTAATTTACCTGCTCCCTTCTGTGTCAGCTGCCCTGAAACACAAGTGCTGCTGGTGTGGCATTTTTATCCTTGCAAAGCCCTGCCAAGGCCCAAGTAAATATGTTCCTCATTTCTCATCTCCTCAGAGGATAAGGCCTTCAATTCACAGCTATGACAAGCGGGGAATACTTCTTATCCACACGGTCAAAAGACAATTTGTTGCTTCTTATGCATTTCTTACACACACTTGGAGCACAAACTGAAGGAATTTAGGACAAGTTATCTTGTTTCTAAATGATGAAAACAAGGAAAATTCTACAGAATGTAATTTCTCTTGAGTTCAAAAGATCAGGTATTCTTGTATTGTTGTACTGAGCTACAGCTACCAGCTGTACTACAGCAGAACATGTGCTGCATGTTGAAATGTTAACCACTACACTGCTATCTGATGAACACTAAATAATTTAATAGGGTTGGAGCAGATGAATATTAATAATGAGCTAAAAAAATAAAGTTTCCTTCCTGGGACTTGGCAAATAAGCACGGATTTAAAGAATATTTGAAATAAGACAGACACAAATAGCAGCCTTTCATGTAATACCAGACTGACTTGCCAAGAAGTGGGGAAAAAGGTATTTTCTCAAGAATAACAATGGCTTGGTCAACAGGTGCAAACCCGTCTGCTCTCATAAAGAAGAGCTCTGTACTGGAGGGAAAAAAGAGGGAAGTTCTGCACTCCTAACAGCTAGATGGTGCTACTGGGCAATAATGAGCATCCCTGCCCATAAAGAACAAATGGATCAAATCCCCATACAGAGTTAAGACTGTTAAGATCCCCTTCAGAAATAATGCTTCAAGAGTCAGAAATATGACTTCAGAAAACAGATCCCAGCAAGTCTGCTCATCCAAGATATGCAGTAAAGAATAAGAGAGATTACGAAAATCGAAACACAAGTAGAATGTGCTTTCCTGAAGCAAAATGAAGTCTAAAATACGAGAAACAATGCTTAGCTATTCAGCCAAGACATCCTGCAACTTCTCAGTGCATTTCTCTGCCAGTTTTAAAACCATGTGCCTGAAGGCAGCTAAACAGAATACAGGAAAGTACTCCAATCTCCACAACAAACTGTGAAGAGAAGCACTCTTGCATTATAAACAACCATCTTGTTGTAAGTCATTGATAAAAACAAGCACAGTAGCTTATTTAAAATCCCTATTCGTGCCTCTTTCTATCCAGATAGAGTCCCTTTTGGAGGCTCCCACAGTTGATTAAAAGGATGCTAAACCACTATGTCTAACAAAATCAAAAGTAAGCATTTATCCTTCCACTTCATTCCCAAACATCACTGATAGAGGTTTTCTTATTCCTCTTTTGGATTTCCAGTTTAGGTGCATAAGCTAGAATGTACCAGACTAAAACATGATGGATTGGTCGCTCCCTTGAAAATAGTTCCTGGCTTATTAAAAACAGATACATATATTTAGCTATTTAAATGCATGCTAAGTGTCCTAGAAACAAAAAAGTTCTGTAATGTTGTAAGCTGCAACTAATTCCACTCCCCAAAGATTTCTGGATAATGAGCACTAGTTAATCAGACACTACAGTAAATTTCCCCATGAGCCCTCTCTACCTGTTTCTAAGCATCTCCTAACATTTGAAAGGAGCATTACTCTAAAGTAACAATATCTGTTTCTTTGCTTTGAAAATAAGGCAAAAAATACTGTAGTTACTACACAAAGACAAAATTCATTTTACATTTCCCCTACACAGTCCAGAGCCAGTGTAATTTTATGCTGCTTTGATTCCTGTACACATCAAGAGAATGCAAATGTGGAAGCTCTCAAGAACAGTAACTAAAATACAAACACTGAGGGCACAGCACAAAATAGTCAGGTGAGTATCTGAAGCCACAGGCTCCTGGGCTGCTGCAATATGTGCAGGCAAATATACCCTGCCAACTTAAAAGCCTGCAAAAGGTCAGGTCTAGTCTACCTAAAACATGAAATTTTAAATGGACAAAAGCAGATAGAACAAAAAGGAAACAGTAGATTTTTTTCCTTGATTTTGTTTAAACTTTCCAGTAAGCCCTGAATATTTCACATTACAAGCTGATACAGGAAACAACTTGATGCCACCACTGGTTCCAGGTGAGGGAAATTTGTTTAAAACTGACAGCTGCACTTCCCAAGAGACAAAAGTGTTGTTCCCTGTGTGCACTGTGACACTATTGTTTAACATCTGTGCTGTGTCAGGGCCCCCTTTACCTCACTTCCTCTCCCTGACATTTTTTCAAAATGTGCTTACCAGAAACATCTCAAAATTACAAAATATAATTAGCTACATGTTAGTGCTACTACTGCAGAACAAGAGATGACCTGCAACACACAATGTTTGTCTCTACAGAAAATGATGGAAAATATGATCTTCTAGGCTTTTCCCAAATGTGTTTTTAGCACATCTCAAACTCTTTAGCATAAGAAGAGTAAGAGCAAAGTAGCATCTTTCTAAAGACATTCAAAATAGGGCTGATTTTTTATCTTATATTCTAGTTTTTCAGCTTGTTTTGAAAATGGACAGAACAATCAATCTCTCACTCTACATATAAACTGACAAAGGTATTACAGAAGTCAGCCTCATCCTTGCACAAATAATGATGATCTCTACAGGGATTTCTTCAAGCTACCAAATCCTTCTTGCTGAGACTGAATGGTCAAATGTATCAAAGGATGTTTTTGCTACTCCAATATCTAGGTGAGGAAGTCAGCATAGGAGACAGAGTTCCCAAGCAGGAATTCTTTCAGTTAGTAAAAGGCAGCCCAGAGATATCATCTGGGAAGTTTGGCAGCAGCTGGCTTTAAATGCCAGTCTTTGGGATGGGTCACACCAAAAGCTTACCCAGCTCAACAGCTGCTTAGTGCCAGCAGTAAGAGCAGATAGCTGAAAAGGATATGTGATACTTGTCCTGAGGGAGCCTCCAGCTCAGCTGCAGGGACATCTTTTGCTCATTCTAACTTTTTAAGTACAACTCTTCATAGATTTAACCCTTTCTGTTAGTAAGTAAAGAAAAATGTTTTAAAATTCGAGTTTTTAAAAGACTGTTCAAGAGACATCTGTGAACTTTCTTTAGACTAAAGAAAACTGAAGCACTATTTAATGCTTTACAGAATGATCCAACAGCAATTGTTCTGGCAACTCTATATCCAGGAACATTGCAAGCAGCCTGATGTACATACCAGCGAGGAATACTGAAAGGTGGACAACCCTGAAGACCCTGCCAGACCCCAAAGCAATACTGAGGCAGATCTGTTAGCAGATTTCTGTACTCTGATGTAAATGAAGAAATGTCAGTCTGTACTCAAGGACTAAGAGGATTCCCCTGGAACTTCCCTCCTCATTAACACACAAACACTTGGCAGAACAGTGGCTAAATAAAGACTCATTATCCTCAATACATTTTTAATATCCTCCTTAAGCTTAATTGGAAGTCTTTTTGCACATTTCTTCCTCAGCCCTTTCTCAAGCCTTTTTCTGCCTCCAGATTTTCCACCAAATTCAAAAAAGAATAAGGAGTTAACAACTAATTTGATCTTACAGTAGATTTAAATTTGCACAAACAACCATTTCAAAGAGAAGTTGCTCTCAACATGTTTTTCCTTACATGGCTCAGGGCCCAGATTTTCTGATCTTGAAAGGGACATGTTGCAAAGGAAGTCAAGCCATGCCAAAGCAGCTCTTGCTCGTACAGAAGATGTAACGGATGCATTCAGAGCTGAGATAACTTCAAAGTTCCCTCTCGGGGAAGGTTTGATTCTTACACTGTTTGGTCTGCAGGGAGGAAGTGACCATCTACCTAAGGCTCTGCAATAGGACAGGAAAGCACTAACACTAGGCTAAGGCAGTCATAGTTCTAACAGGTTTTGTTTTGTTTTTTTTGGTTTCTCTCTCCACAAGCTCTATCAGGCTGCACTAGAAACACATGTCAAGACCTACAGTTTTGAAATATGACAGATCTCACAACCTTCACAATCAAAGCCCTGCCTCTGGGACCCTGCTTTTAAGTGTTTTCCATGAATGTGGTTCCTGCTTGAAAACAAGCTTTCATGCCTTGTGGACGCTCTGAACAGTGCACACATAAGAGAAGCAAAAATGTCTGTAACCCATAACCCCAAGCAGGTGTACATGCAGGTACAATCTCTCTTGCACTTGTATTGATCTTTAAAAGACTCTAAAAGCCTTAAAGGTATGCTATTTTCCCCTTGGGCAATTTTATTAATAAGCAATCAGGCAGATCTTTAATGAAATGGCCAGCTGCTATTTGTTTTTTTCAGAGTTTTTGAACAGCATCTAAAAATATTCAGATAGAGGCTCTGAATTTGAAATTTGCACAGATCAATTCTAATTTCTGCTCCATCTTATTACGAGCAGTCAAAAAGAAACTTTTCTCATTCAAATATTTAATAGAATTTGAAATCCAACACTGAAACGCTATTTCAGTAAATTAGAACGTCTATTTCCAAACCATGGAAATGCAAAACTGGGCAGATTTGTTATTCAGGACTGAAGTTTTATATTTCAGGAGAAAAAACTCCAAACCATACAGTACATTACTTCTCTCTGAATTCATATAAAATTAGACTTATGTACCAAGCAATTATAATCAATGTTCCATTACCAAGTTCAAATATTAAAAATAGAGTGCAAAAGGTGTGAAATTCACCTTGTTTTGCAGGAACTAAACGAATTCAGAAACATAAGCTAATCCCATGCCTAAACAAAGCAAGATTTCAGCAAGTTTACCCAGGCTGGACATGCAACAGGAACTGTGCTACAGGTCATCTCAAATCTACTTGCAGCTAACTGCTTTCTAAAACCAAAATACAACCACACATTATTCAGTAACATAGATTGCTATCAAACTTATACTGTCATTCATACAACCATGCTCTATGATTATGTTTAAAGAAGATGAAACACTAAAGAAAGGTTCAATTTCTCCTCAAGTCTAAAACATTCAGATCATTATTATCTGCATCTCTTGAGGCAGAGAACGTCATATTACTGCCTCCATAGTTCTGCTTCACATTTGTTACACCTTATAAATCCAAGCACTCCTACAACTTGTATGTTACATTAAATAGTTGATTTAAAAATAATACAATGCTGCCATCACCTGCCGTTGCTGGGCTGCTGTGGAGAATGTCTGGAATGGTCTGAAGGCTCTGACCTCTGGTCAGGAGATCGTGAACGACTGCGGCGGGGCCTGTCATGTGATCGGTTGGAATGATCTGATGCCAGCGACTGAATTTCTGAAATGTCTGTTAAATAAAAGTTGTTTTTTCATGAAATGATTGTAATTTAAATGGTGGCATGACCTGCTTAAATGGGAATAAGCTTTTGCAGAGAATTTTTATGAAGATGTTAAATCTATGCTTATTATTACACAAAAACCAAACTTTAATTGGTTAATATTCCTGTAAGAACAGCCACAAGAACAGGGACTGTATCGTTTTCTCCACCATTTTTGAAGGAGTGGATTTCAATCACATTCAAACAAAAATTTACCCATATTACAATCTAACTCCTAACTCTTCTCCTCCCCACCCTCTCATCCCACTTAGGTATTTCATATCTTGACAATATAGGGAGTTCTTTCCTCTTTAGAAATCAAGTTTTTATACTCACCATCTCTTTCTGAAGCATTAGCAGAATGAATACTGTCAGAGAGATCAGGGACATTCAACAGTGTGGCTCGTTCATCTCTCTGAACAACCATCTTCAATTTGCCTTTTGACCTTTCTATTAATGTTTTGGCATCTGCTAAGGACATATTTTCCGTCACTGTGCCGTTTATCTGGAATAGAGCAGGAAAAAAGAACAGATATAAACTTACTAAAAAAACCCCAGTTAATCTTCAGCAAAAAGAGTGGTGTTCTATCTGATGATATTTGGAAGTAGTTAAAATATTTATCAAATTACCATAATACAATGGAAGACCATTGGGCTCATCCAAAATATTGCATAATAGAAAATTATTTTCAACTTTCAAAGTTAAAGCTTCTAGCACTAATACAAAACTTGTAAAAGATTAGGTTTTTTTTTGAACCAGCACTGCTATACTCAACAGAGCAAAGAATGGTCCATTTTTCTGCACCAACACATCCACAGCACTATCTTGAAATAAAAATTGTTAATATGAATTAAAATCATAGAATAGCGTCAGTTATAGTCTTTATTATGTATTTACAGTAGGCATTATTTATCTGAACAACACCAAGGGAATAAAACCAAAAAGGTTTAGTAATTTCAGTTTCCTTAGAGAAGTTGATTCATATTAAATCTGATCTTTGAAATAATTTAATGAAAAGTGACACACCTTCCATTAACTATAATCATGTTACTGACATAGCCAATTCTAGGCAGAGTTGTATCAGTGAGTTTTGCCTTTGAACAACCATCACCACCATACACTGTACCTTCAGTACAACATCTCCTTCTTGGATATTGCCATCTCTTGCTGCCAGGCTATCCTGGGATATTTCTTTCACAAATATGTGACTTGCCAACCGCAGACCATATTCTACATAATAAAAGAAAAAAGAAAAGTGATGAAGTTACAGTAGAAAAGAGGGAGGTATCTGGAGATATACAACACTGCTTTATACAGCATTTACACAGGCAACACAAAGGGGAGAGCGGACTTGGCACACAATGGCCTGTAGCAGGATATGTTATAGCTTTACCATTGTATCAGTCTCTTTTTCTAACACTGACTAATAATCAGAGCTGCTGTAATTGAGATGCTACCTACAATTGTTCTTCTTCCAAATAAGACACCCACTAAAGACTCAGCTAAAGTGCAGGCATGTAGCTGCTGACTACCAGATGTTGGCTGCAGCTGGAATTTATTTACACTGCATAGTACTTTACCCTTAACTAAGCACACAGATTTTGGAATATGAAAAATAGAACCAGAAATACAGTTTTGAGCCAGCTACTGGTAAAATGGGCAAACTGATCACAGCACTGATTCAGCCCACACAGCCTTTAACACAACACTAAGGGAACCAGTAAGTTTTAGCAAGAGATGCACACACAAGTTACCTTCATTTTTCCTGGATTTCACCAGTGTGACTTTGGTGGGCTTGGCAGGCTGGCTGGAGGTGACAGACCTCCTGTCTGACCTGGGAGACAAGCTCCTGTCCCTGCTGGCGCTGCGCTCTCTGACCCAGCTCTTCTCGTGCCTCCTGCCGGTGCTGGGGCCGCCGCGGCTGCTGCGCGGGTCCCGGATCTCCTCATCGTAGCTGTCATCCTCGTTCTCAGACACCGGGTCAGGCTCTGCTCGAGTCACTGGGATCTGAATCTTCTTCATCCTTCGGATAGTCTACAACCCAACAGCAGGAATCAGCCTCTGGCTATGTAATGCTAATGGTGGTACTAATGTCAGAAGTCAAGCTAATCCCAACATTCACAACATGCAGATGTATTGGTGAATGCTCTGAATTGCTGCATGCTCATTATAAAATTATATCCAATTAATACAGGACTATTATTATCAATGCAGATTATTAGAAACCTGTTTTTACAGTTCTTTTAGTCCTTTTTAATGTCTTTGCACAAGTGGCAAAAGGGTAACAATCAACAGCCTTTGTAGCACAACACCGTATTCTGTCTTCAGAGCTGCATATTTGAATGCCCTCTCTTTGCTTAAAACCACAAAATCATTTACTGGCACTGCTAAAACCCTTTTTTGCTAACATGTAATCTAGTGCATACTCAGTAAGCTTTTGACAGTGATTCTCCTCAACTTTGAAGTCTTCCAGTCTTCCAAAAAATGTTTATGCAAGACATGGAGGAAGGGGAGCAGTTGCTCTGGAAGTTCAAAGTTGGTTTGTACAACACAGACAGCTGGTTCCAGAATATGAGCCAGCCTTGTTCAGAGATTTGTTTGCTATGTATTGCAGAACAAAACCAAGTTCTACCATAAAGTTTTCATTAATTACCTTTCTTTAATCTAAATCTACACACCAAATATTTAAGATACTGAAAGCCCTGCACAGTTTGCCACACATTGCTTTCTGTAAGCTTTAAAGAGCTGCTGCCAAATCTACAAATGCAAAATATCACACTTTCTTTGCAACTGCATTAAAGCACATAAATGCACTAAAAATGTGTCAGCAGAAAAGCTTTTCTACAAGCACGAGAAATCTGTTTTCATTAATTAAGAAACTTCTAAACATTGTGCATTTTTTGTTCTATTTTTTTGTAACATAACCCCCAAACGTCTACAGAAAGCTGGATTACTACCCTTTGGTGATGACCCTTTTCTGTTTTGCAAAAGTTCAAAAACCAACCACTTAGAATAAGCCTACAAAATTATAGGAATTAAAGTAATTATACTTTATTTTGGCAAAGTGTTTACTGAGCACAAAAAGAACTGTTAGTGCCTGAACAGCTTGTCCTTTAGCATACACCAGCCTTTGAAAAACTCAGTAAAAGTGTATCCAACAAAGTAAACAAATATTAAACAAAGCTGACTTGCCACAATTTGGCAATCTGAGAACTTTACCATAAAGAAAAGGAGTCAGAATTATCCCGCGCCACACTATGCGACCATCATCATTCACATTTGAAAAACATTTTGCGTGACCCACTTGATAAACATACCCTGATAATCACTTAAACCTGAAACATCACACAGGTGTTATTCAAGTACCTTGCATCATGCCTGTATTTTATGGCAGACATGACACTATTTCACTTTTGCTCTATGACTACGGAACTTTAAATCTTCAAGACATTCACTTACAATTTTGGCATTCTTCCCACTTTTCCTCAGCTGCTGAACAGCAAACGCGTGCTCCACATTATCCATTGAAACTCCATTAACCATTGCAACACGGTCATTTTCTCTAATGAAAAACATCACAAGGCACACTATAAATAATTTATGCCAGAAAGAAAATATTGGTGAATAGGTGCCCCCAAGCAAACTGCCTGTATTACAAACCTACTACACCAACAGTACAGACAGACAACCTGAGACCATAACAATTGGGAGGTTAAGCTACTACTGACAAAGATGAATGCCCCTGAATCAGCACCCAGGTACAGTTTGGCACTTACTGTAGCAGTCCTTCTGCTGGGCCTCCTTTCAGCACATCAGAAATAACTATTGATGTCTCACCACTCTGAAAATGAGGATTATCTCTTCCTCCAGATATTGCAATACCAAATCCAAATCCAGGGGCCTATAATGTAACAAGAGAAATATTTTTACTTTCCAGTATCTAATGGTCACAATTTGCATTCCCATACCAAACACAAAAACATCCCATGAGATCAATACAAGTTTTTGAAAGAAGGCAGGATCAATGAACCAATCAATGCTATGCAATCCAGTAACAGAAGATAGATTAAAAATAAACACTTTTAGAATGCAGAGAGTTTTGGAGTAACTACCCAGTCTCTTCCAAGAGATTAGAGTTCTCATTTGCATTTTTATGGCCTGGACCTTAGGAGGTCAGCAGCAAGACCTCAATCTTCAGTAAGCACAACAAACCATTGCACTGTGCTGGCAACTCTGACTCAAGCTCTGTATCACTTCCTGCAACACTTTCTTTGAGTTTTCCCATTGTGGTATTTACCCAGCTCAGGAACTGACAGGACTGCAGCACACAGTAGTATGACTGCAGGCTCAGTTCTTACGGATAATACCAAGATCACTTGTACCATTAAATACATCAAAACCTTGTCAGCACTTGCAAATCATCTGCATCTTAACAAAAGTAATTTGCTTCAATCTTTTCCCTCTAGGGTGACCTGCCACTACAGCAAGGTCAATGCCTCTGAAAAGTTATTCCTGTTAGATATTTCAAGATACAACAATGATGCTTACATTTCTGCCTGGAAGCAGCGAGGGTGGGAAATAAGCTTTCTAAATATAACTGGTCTGCAAACCATCTAGCTCTTTTACCATTGCCCAGAAAACATTTTGGGATATTACCATTTAAATGCTGTATTTCACTCAAAAATTTATTCTGCAATTTTCAACTACACAAAATGCAGTCACTGGATGGAAAAGATCAGGTTTGGGTCAATCTCACCCCTCTATTTCACAGAGCACACACTTCATGCTGGCAGAATTCATCTTCTCTTTTTCTGACTTTTTAACAAACATGACCCAGCTTTAGCAAGGAGTTTCATAACCTTACTGTGACAGCAGAGGCAACATGGCAGTCTGCATCTGGCTGCAAGACACATGATGTTCAGCTTTTTGGACATTAATTACTGCCCAAAACCAACCTGTTCCCTACTTCCTCCCAAAACAGAGGTAATAAAAAGATGTTTCAGACTTGCCTGTAAGCAGTGAATAGGAACAGTACTAAAATACAGATTTGGAGATTCACTGTTCAGAAGCAGTTAGTCCTCACTGTTGCCAAGAAAGAAGTTGATCTAAATGTGGGGGACTGGGGAAGGGGACACCTCACTGCTTCTTTTACATCCATTTTCATTCATTAGAGGATGAATGGCCTTATTTTCAAAACACATCCCACACTGATCAACCAGAAATCATGGCTGGGATGCAAGAATTAACTGAAACTTGGTGCCATGAAGGAGGATCTTAAACGTCCACTTGTGACCAGAGCTGAGGGTTTTTTAAATTTTATTTTTTAGAGTCAAAGAGACTATATAATAGCCTACACAAATATGTTACTAAAAACCCTTTCAAAACTGTAGTATTTCCCCTCTCATGACACGCCTACTTAAAGTTTTCCATTATTTTAAAATCCAGAACTTAGTTTGCACCATATTTGGGGGGGAAGGAAAGGGAGAAAAGAGATAATAGCAAAGACATTTATGTCAAACTTCATTTAAATATTATCTTTCCTTCACCATAAACAAAAATGTTTTTAGAATTCTCCACTTATGGTAAGGAATACAGACATCAGGCTAAGGGCAGCAGAAACTCACTGGTAACCTTATCTTGCTGCTTGCCATACTACTTTCAAAAGTAGATTTGCAAATCAAATCACCAGTATGGAGATTATACATTTCATACTTTGATGTTCTCTTCCAGAAGCCCTGAAACAATTGCAGTCTCATACACAGACAGCAGTTAGAAGGGCCTACAAGTCAAATAAAGAGTTTCTAATAAAATAAATCAACGTCTTCAGAAACACTCTCAAATATCAAATCCTAAATCCTTCTGAAAATTTAAGTGGTCACATAAGAAATCTTCTAGTAAAAATCAGCCTATCTACTTTCCATTTTATCCTGCTGCCTATCATCATCTTGAGAGACAACTGATTATCAGAACTGCTGAGCCTAGCTCCTAGACATGTCTGGGCACAGCAAGATGTTGATCACTACAGATTATACAAGATACTAACATGTACCTTAAGTAAAACTGCATTAAATAAATCCTTGTATCAGAACTCCACCTGTCAGATGTTGTAGGGAAAAAAAACACAAAAAAAGAGAGCTGTACTATTCTACTTTCCCACAGTAATGCAGTGTGGGACAGGCAAAAGGTAGGTACATAGCTGGTGTCTGTGCTTTGGGGGAAGGACACACATCTACCACAGACTCACAGAAGTTAGCTCCAAGTAGGAAAAAACCCATGGGATATACAAAGTGCATGGTTCCTCCTTCAAGTACTTTGCAGTTAAGTATATAAAGCCAGAAGACCTCTCAATAAAAGATAAACTGTAGCTACCTAATAAACTTGAACTGAATCTGAGACTGGCTCAATCTCTTAAGAGTTAAGTAGCAGTCACTCCAGGAAACTGGAAAGGTGGTGAAGAAAGGCAACAAAAAATCTTGGTGAAAAATTCCAGCCTCTACTTCCCAAAAAAAACTTTCTAATGAGTCTTTTGACAGTAGTGTTGGAATTCATCAGTAAACCTCTTCCCAGTGTTAAGGATAATTCTAAGCACATATTTGTTTAATATTAGCATAAGGGGTTTGGTTTTGTTATCTGGCAGATGGAAATAACGGTTTGTTTTTAACTGACTAAATTAATGCTATTCAAGTTATTAACAGTACATATCATCAGCTTTCAACACCTAATTAAGAGCTACTTAATCAGGTAACAAAACAGTCATACCAGAAGAGTTGGCAGAATTTTAGCACATAAAAGATCATAACCAAAATTATAAACAAATCATTCTTTCACATCAATCCTATAAAAGAACTTCTGACTATGCTGCAAATGCAACCAAAAACGAGACCTCTGGATCCCACCAGTTATTTAAAGTTTTGTTCAAGGTAACACCATATTTAGCATTTCCTTATTTTTTTGTGCATGGACTAAATATCTCACTTCCGGTGTCACTGACATTACTGCTCCAATTGACCAGGAAAAGGTCCCCTTCAAGAGAAAATGAGCTATCACCAAGCCTTCAAGCCAACCTTGTATTACTATGGCATTTTTTGTTTGGTTTTGACTATAAAGCAGTACTGATTTAATCAGTAATATGAGCAAAAAAATGAAGTTTATAGAGATTACAGGGATGACTGGACAGCTTCAAGATGAAAACATAAGGGGCAATTAATTATCTACAGAAATAACACTTCTTGCTCAAAAACTTGTTGACCTAAAAACTGCTGGAAGCTTAAAAGAGTAGCCTGGATAAGCATCACTACACATTTCCATTTTTACTTATACTTTCCTTTCAACACTGGGCTGCAGCCAGAGATGGGATACTTTGTCAGCCTTCAGGTCACACTGAGTGCAACTGTTCCCTTCACAAAAGGGCACCTGCCCAAACAGTTACATTGAATCAACAAGACTAAAGCCTTTAGTATCAACAGCTAGCAGGTCTGACAGAATTAACATTTTTTCTGCCTAGCCGACCTACATGTACACATTTTTGTCCAAGGTCCATTTATCCCACCAAAGCTACAATTTTAAAATGCCTTTATTCTGTGATGAACTGAAAGCAAATGATAAAACTTGCTCCCTTGAGAAAACACTTCCCCATCTCCCTGTTTTTGGGATGAATACAGCATTTGGACAATGATTCCATGGCTGCTTTAATACTAACTTGCTGCCAGAAGTGGCATTCCATCCTGCTCTGACCTTTCCTAAGCATTTAATTCCTTACTGACTCTCTTGTACAGCTTCATGATAGCTGCATCAGAACTCCATTTAATTTAGGAGTAACTCAAACAAGAGGAGTCAGTCTAAATGCAAAAGCAGTTTTGCTATTCGCTGGTTCCCAGCACACATTCCTTTGTGCAGGGTACACATTCTGACCACCCAGAACCACTACTTCCAGCCAGCTGGTTTAAGAAAGTGGCAAGCAAATAAAACAGTTTTGAATACATTTATTTATATGCAACTACATTGTTTTATGTCCCTGCAAATAAAGTTTGCAAACTTTCACACACAGGTACAGCACTGCCATGAATGAACACAGATTTCTGCCTCCTTTCAGTTGGTACAGATGTAATCTAAAGCTTTGTTTCCAGCATGGTTATCCGTAGGCAGGCTTATCTCTGAAACCCAACAAACAAACAGAGCTATCACATGGAGCTTTTACAACACTTCTAAATTTAAACAAGGGAATATGACAGTTTCCTCTCCTTTTACTTCCTGACATCTGGCTTTTTCCTATTGTTTTCAAAAACTACCAGTATCCTGCGTTAGGCAGACACAGCCAATTGTATGAACTCACCCTGTGAAGAGTCACTGTGTGTTGTTCCCATATAGCTGTTTCTTCCATTGTTGTGCTCTAAGGAGAAAAAAAACCCCAAAGATTAGACTTCACTTTCAATAGCTGTATAATACCACAAGCAAAAACTTACATTGAAAAGTAGCATTAATATTCATATAGAATAGCTACAGAAGAAGTTGGCCTGGCTCATTCATTACACATTTCCTGCCTTTATATGTCACAGCTGAACTTCCTGTGCTCCTGTGGAAGGGGGTGGGGGGAAGAATAGGCAAAATATATTACAGAGCTTGAAGTTATAAAGTACCAAGGGAAGGATTACAAGCAGCATTTGTGATACAGGCTCTCTTGGTTGCTCATTAAGATTGCAGTGGATGTAGCTAGTTCACTCAGCCGTACTTATATTCTAACATTTATACTTACACTCTCCTTTTGCTTGTTTTAACTGTGTGCAAATTACCACTAATTCATGAACACCCAGCTGCAGATTACAATACCTGTGCTACTGTATTAAGCACACAGGTCAAATTTAATGGACTGCAGTTCAGTGTAGGCTAATTATTTTGGCGAACAGTAGCACTGCAGAAATTACAAGGTCCTCTCTAAGGTAACTGGATTAAACAGTAACATTATGACAATATTGACATACCTGCATTTCTGCTTGAAAGAGCACTACTTAGTGTGCCACGACAAGCAAACATTTGGAAAGGACAGAATAGCATGAGGGAGGAAAACCCAGCAGAGCCCAGGGCCTGGAAACAGGCAGGAAGGCAGCAGGAAATGCATAGGGAACATCCTGCTGCTGCATTTTCTACCTTTCCAGAGGGAGTGTCCAGTGTTTTGCTCCATACCCACCCCCCTCATAAGCATGCAATCCACTAATTAAAGAACAGAATCAGAACACAAATATCCCTGCAACATAGAGGTTGAAAATTTTGAATTTTTTTAAAATCTACTTTGCCCTCTATTTGTTTCAGTTACAGTAACTCAGTCACTACAACAAAAAGTACTCTGAACTTTTAATCCAGTCCTGTATCACAAGGAACAGCAGTAGGAGTGTTTACTCTCACAAACAACACCTCTGAGAACTTTATCCAACTTCAGAACATCAGAACTTGCAACTGGGTTCAAAAAGCAAGTTATTCTCATAATGCCAAAAAGCTCTGCATTTTGTGCTTGAATTTCAAGGGTCAGGATGTGCCACATTACTGCTCATTTCTCTTTCAGGGTTCATTTCTCCTGAAAGTGCTGTTGCAACTTAACTGTGACGTATTTAATTCAAACAGCTGTAACTCTCCTCAATTCAGTACCAAATGTTGCTCCTTTGCATTATAAATTGATTAAACTTTACCCCAGAATTAGATTATTTCTCTCCAGCTTTTTAAACACAGACCAAATACATACTAAACCAGCAACAATTTACACACACAAAGCCATCTTTGAAACAAACCAGAATGTTTTGCTTGCTAAACGGTCAAGGAATACTGATTTTCTTCCTTATTTCTGATGTTCTCATTCTGTCTTAGTTTTGGCAAGAGCTTTTCAGGCTAAACATCTCATCAACAAGTGAAGACTTATCTCTGCAAGTAAACTCCTACAGCAAAAATCTCTAAGTAGCTCCTGTTCAGAAGAAGGCACAGTAGGAATCAAATAAAGTACTGTAAAAGGTATAATTTACATTGTAATTGAAACAGGCAGCCTGATTTTTACCTGCAATGACCAAGAGAAGCTAACCCTGCTCATTCACTGTGCCTGGCCTGGCAGCACTGCGCAGGTCCGGCCCTGTGTCAGCAGCACCGCCCCTGAGCCAGCACAGCCCCAGCTCCCTGGCTCAGGGGGCTGATTTCCATGATTTCCATGGCCGAGTCCTTGTGCCTCCCTGCTGGAGCTCGGTGCACAGGGCAAACAACACCCATGGCTCTGGATACAGCACAAACTGATAAAACCCAGTTTGACCAGCTCAGCACTGCTCCCACTGGATCTAGGAGAACTGGCAAACCCAGAGCTAGAGCAGGGGAAGATAACAGCTAAGCCATGAGTAAGAAAAACAGAAATTCCATATGTAACATGCTTTTGAGAACTGTGAGAAGACTTACTACTTCATAAAAAAATCCAAGACAAATATCAAAAAAACCCAAACCAACCTCACAAACTCGCCAGCCTTTCTAAACCTGGACAGGGCACTCACTGCTCAGATTGAGGCTGCCATTTTTAAAGCCCTTCTCCTTTCTGCAGCAGCTCAGTCTTTCCATTTTGTTCTCCATTTCTTTGTTCACACTATTGCTATCATCTCCCCTGGATTTTACTAATACATCCATTTCAAATGTACAAGACTTGGAAACATCAAATATCCATTAGTTACACAGCAAAGCAAGTAATATGTTATTTTCATTCTTTCTGCATGCCCAAACAGTCCAATCAAGAGCAGTGAAAAGAGTTCAAAGGCAGTCTGAGGTGAGTGCTGGCTTTGACACAAACTGCTTACTTGAGTTAGTTTCTGATCTGTAAAGAACTGCATTCACTCACAGAAGACCAAGGGAAGTTTGAAGAAGACCTGTGAAGGTACTCACCCCACTTAGCACAGACAACTGAGGCAGAAGAATGAGCCTGTGCTGCCATTCCTCAGCTGAGGTCCCTGCTGTGATGCTGCTCTTAGGCCATACCCAAAGTGTTCTAATTTTCATGCTATCCACCACTCATTT
>NW_005054313.1:7934791-7937557 GCF_000277835.1 Geospiza fortis | reverse complement strand
ATACAGCCTAACACCCAGAAACTAGGAATATAGAAGAATACTATGATACCCCAGTCTAGAGTTATAACAATTTAACAGAGATCCTTTAATACCTTTGAAATTCAAGTGGACAACATTGCAAACTCCTACCTCTGTATTACCAATGACTTTAAATCCCAAAATCACACAGAACCACTTAATTTTTAAGGCTGGAAGGGACCTCTGGAGATCATCCAGTGCAACCCCCCTGCCAAGGCAGGGTCACCTGGAGCAGGTGACACAGGAATGTGTCCGGGTGGGTTTGGAATGTCTCCAGAGAGGGAGACCCCACACCCTCCCTGGGCAGCTCTCCCAGTGCTCTGCCACCCTCCAAGGAAAGAAGTTCTTCCCCAGGCCGAGGTGAAACTTCTTGTCTTTAATTTATGGCCATTGCTCCTCAGCCTGCCACCAGGCACTGAAGAGTCTGGCATCATCCTCTTGGCACCTGCCTGGAGATTATTTATATGCATTAATGAGATTCCCCTCTGTCTTCTCCACACTAAACAGATCCAATTTTTCCTTCATAAGAGATGCTCCAGACCCTTCATCAACTTTGTGGCAAATGCTAGATCCTCTCCAGCAGCTCCTGGTCTTTTTTGTACTGAGGAGCCCAGAACTGAGCAAATATATTAAGAATAAAAAGAATAGGAAGAATGATGGTATTGTGACTCCAGTGATGTATTTGATGCTTTCGCTTTATTAAAATGAAAAGTTTCCTTAAGCTCATCCTAAACACCATTTTAGAGACAATTAGTATTCCCAGCTCTGTATATGGGAAATGGATGTGTTTGTGGGTTGGGCGTTTTATTACTATTTAGAGTCATACATGACATCAATATGGAAGTTATGAAACTTGCCCAAATCTTGGAAACATCAAATCTTGTTCAACTCTTTCATCTTTGGAATTGCCCTGAGAAATAAACATTGCAAAGTAAACATCTTTTCAGAAAGCTCCCTTTGTGGGCTTATAAGAAACAAAATATTTTTCTTCTCCTTCTCAACATATTTCTTTCCTTCTTCTCAAAGGCTGGTTTGGAAGAGTTGTCAGGGTTTTTTTGTTTGTTTGGTTGGTTGGTTTTTTTTTTGATACCATACCTTTTCTCACCCAAGTTTTACCTTTTCACACATATCTGGCTATGTGTGCATATGCACACATATGCTTTTCTTCGAAGCATCCTGAAGGAAAAAAACAACTCAAAAAATCACTGGCTACTGAACTGAGCAATGCAGTGATGCTGCAAATGGCATTGCTCAGTTTACCTGCACTGCAGGTAAAAAAGCTGTTACCAGCAGCAGCACTGAAGCCACCCACAGGCTTGAGAAGACAGTTCTAGTTTACATTTGGAAAGCTTCAAAAAATAGCCACAGAAATGAGTATTCTACCTTAAAATAATGCAAGTTCCCAAGGGCAGGTTTCTTGCAGATTAACACTTTTTAGATTTCTACACCTCAACCTAGACTAAGGCCAGAGCTCTACACATTTTGAAATCCAAGCCAGAATAGTTTCCCAATGTTTTGTTCCAACTCTAGGGGACTTACTGGAGGAATTATTGTTCCCTTTTTAACTCAACTGCTTTTCATAAGAAGGGAATTGTGTTCCAAACAAGATAGATCCTAAGGAAGTGTTTCCTCAATGGTGATCAAATTTTGACACGTGAGGTCAAATGAGTTTTTAATCATGTTATTACTTAGTAAAGTTTAACAGTAATTTTTGATGAATAAATGTAAGTGTTAAATATCTACAGTTGCCATTCATTCCCATACATTCCTCACGAAGGTCAATGAGATTATTATATTTTCAGAGAAAATAATATCTAGCTAACTACCTAAAACAGATTTTCCTCTGCTCTACACAAGAGGAACATCCTGTGGGAAGCACTAAGTTGCATTTAGCATCTCTGATTTTTCAGATCAGCACTGACAGCTGTCCTGAGGACAATAAAATGAAGGAACTGCTCCTGCTACCTCAGGGGGCTTATTGCTCCTATTCTCCACAGGACACAGTGGGGAGAGGAAAGGTGTCTGACAGCTGGGAGCTCTTTCAACCACAGCAAGCAAACCACAGGAAGGGAACAGTCAGATCACAAACTCAACCACGGAAAGAACACCAGCTTTGCTTCAAGGCTGCAGTCTCATGTTGTGTACACCATACTTACAATGAAATGTTCATGTCAAAAAGCATTCCTATTTATCCTGACAAAACCATAAGAACTGTGACAGTGTTCTTATTCAAGACACAAAAAATGAGAAGAACTAGTATTGGGCTCTGCCAGAAAAGGGAAAAATACTATATTTACTCTCTATATACTATATAATACTATATTACATATAGTATTATCTGTAATATTATTCCTCTTCAGAATGACACACCAGACATACATACACCTCACTCATCTGGCTGCATTTCGATTTGTTTTCTAAAATTAATTTTCCATTATTCTTGGGGAAGTCCAGTTCAGCAGTAGGATGTTATTGAACTTCCAAGTTCTAAAGGTTAAATGCAGAATCAATATATTTTGATTGCACTTGTGGGAACAAGAATTAAAAGTGCTTATCAGAATGATCAGAATTTGAAACTCTTATAAGAATTTCTTATGTTTGTTATGTATACAGGGGATGATCTTTATCATTCACTTTAAAAAAATCAACATAATCAAAGTCAATATCCAAAACACTCAGCTTCCTGAGGAAGTATAAGAAAAGAAAACAGAATCTTCCTCAGCCAGCCCAGAACAAGGAAAGAAGAGG
>NW_005054313.1:7913649-7934781 GCF_000277835.1 Geospiza fortis | reverse complement strand
GAATGACTTCCTACAGATTCTCACCTTTGTCCTTGCCTAGTTAAACTACAGCCACCTTAAATTCCAACAGATTCCCTCCAATTGTCTTATCACAAAAGCCTTCAGCTGACTGGGGGCAGGGGGCCCATTTTTTAACAGTTGTTCCCCAGCAATTAGTGCAATGAGGTCAGAATCCCATTATCTGACTGATTTTATCAGCTGAAAGGAGAGCTTTGTCTTCCATAGTCTAAGGCATACACAATGCACCACAGCCTCTCACAGGGAACCTCTGAGTTCCTTGAGGTATTTCAAACACTGGCAGCCAACTCCTGGAGTGAGTGCAGGCAGTCAGGAGAGCACTGAGGCAGGGTCACCACAGAGAACTGCACATTGCCACAGTTGCACCCCCACCCACAGCCTGCTGGGTCTGCCCCACACTCTGCCAACAGCTTGGATCTTGGGCTTTTCACTGGATCATCATCCCAAGGAGAAGGGACTGCTTCCACCATCCCAAGGAGAAGGATTCTGCTTCCCTGAATGTATTTCTGATAGAAGATTCAAGAGATCAGACTAAGGACTCAGGGACTGCCCCAGAGCATCAGGTGCATGTTGTTTGTCTATTTCATTATCTCTTTTACACAGCAGTGGCAAATGCAGGAGATAACACACACTAAAGTTCTCTCTTGAGATGTGTATAAAAAAAACTTTGCAGCATCACTGAAGCTGAAAAGCCAGTGTTTAGTCCCACCTTCTGTCTGAGTGTACATCCACAGAAGTGACATCAACCATCTCTTGAAACAGAAATAATAACCTTATTTCTCTCTGAAGCATATGTACTAATCACTGAAAGTACAGCAGTGCTCATTGTAATTATTTTCCTTTTGGTACCTTGGGTTCCAGTGCACCATTCAAGGTAAAAAACAAGCAAACAACAACAAAAAAAAACCCCAGAATTTTCAACACTGCATGTCAGTGAAATGAACCTACTTTGATTTAGATCACTCTGGAAGCACAAAGTCTCTGTAATAGTACACATGGACAGTTTGAGCAGTAAAGTCATCTTTACCTCACAAAGAATAACCTTGAGAGGAAAAGCTAGGACTAAACATATACATACACACTTTAACAATAACTAGGTTGTTGAACCATTCCACTCAATTCTCCCTGTGCTTCCAAACCCACAAGACACTACCTTACTCAACACAATTTCCACTGCCTGCTGATCTAGAATCCCAAAGGTCAGTGGCTACCTTTTGAATGTAAAGATACTGCATGTATCTAAAAACATTCCTTAATCACCAGTTTTCTTGACAAATTTTTCTACAAGAGACATTTTTGCTCCAACTTCTGGGCACTGTTCTCTCCAAGCTAAAGAAGCAGCTCAGTGTTTGACTCCCCACATCCATGTACTTCCCAGCTTGTTTAGCATGACTCACTTTTCCAGAATGGCCTCTCAAGTCCACGGTTCACACATCACAGACAGGATCACAGAACCTTCTGCTTGGTGGTACTGCTGCTCAATGCAAAAAATATGAGACCTCTCTCCCAAAAAAAGCCCTAATCAAGAACTGTATGCACAAATTTGGAGGAATGCTGCATTGTAGTTAAATAATTAAATACTGGATTACAGATCCAGTTAAATCTGAGTATTTATAGAAGTGTTTATGACACAGGCCTAGTAAATCACATTATCCATGAAAGGCAGAAGGCTGACACTCAGGAATAAGGCAAAACAAACCAGAGTGCAAGACCCACAGGCAGCTACATCTCAAATGATCTCAGGTCAAGTTACTTCAGATGAAGAATCGCACTCAAACACCCTGGTAACTCTATCAGCCAGCAGCCAAGCAAAGCTTACCAGCTCCTGAGGGCTAAGGCGTGGGAAAACCATGCTGGAGTTTGGGATCCTTGTCTGTTTTGCTTCTTTCCATTTTGCTTTCCAGCTGGCAGTGAAACCACGTAGGATCACAAACTCCAAAGTGCTGGCAGTAGTGTTTCACAGATCACTACTCCAGGCCAGTGCACCAGCAAAAGATAGCAAAATCACCCAGAACAGAGAGGCTAAAAAAGCAAAGTGCCAAGCCATGTTTCTCCCCTCAGCAAGGGATGCTGCCACAGAGAAGCACAGACAACTTGCAATTTGCTTTTGCTTTAAGTAGTTTCTCTGCCATACTGACCTAGGTCAGTATTACTAGGACCTAAAGATTCCTAATTTAGAGTATAAATTTTAATGTGTAATTGAAAGGATTTATCCTCTCATTATTTGCCTCAAATATGACTTTTTTTTTTTTGTGTCATTTCAAAACCAAGATCTTCAAGGAACTCACATAATATTTCAATTGTTTAAATCTTGGGATGCAACCTGAAAAGCAATTATTTTCCCACAATACAATCAGCTTAAGCAGCACATACTGCCCTCCTACTAGTTTCCATCCTCAAAAAAATCCCCTCCATCATATCTTGTGCAAGTGTTTTGTGGCCACTATCCTCACCAGTTCATCTCAATTCCAACAACAGCAACTGCTCCAGTTTGGAAGGCAGTCCTGGGAATGTGAAAGCTCAGACAACAGCCTCCCACCAAAGTAAAAGAAGCCCTACTGCAGTGCACACAGCTGGGACCAGAGGCACAGCAACTGACACAGTTTAGAGCAGCAAACTCCAGTCACACACTGCCTACCTGGTGGGTTTGATTAAAACCACAGTGGTGGTCAAACAGTTGTGCAGACTGCCCAGGAAGCCATGGAATATCATCCTTGGAGGTGCTCAGAACTGATATGGACAAGATTCTGGGCAGGCCTGTAGCTGACCCTGCCCTGAGTATGAGTATGCCCAGGTGATCTCCAGAGCTCTGTTGAGCTCTAGATGATCTGACCTCACTGTTCTGCAATTATTCTATAAATCAGATTTGGTGAGAATTGCCTTGAGCACAGACTTGGACTAGCTGATCCCTAGAGTCCCTTCCAACATTAATTACTGTGTGATTCCATGCAAGTCACATTTCTGAAACCAAATCATCCAACTGCAGACACAACCTCCATCTCTACTCTTACACACAGCTTGGCTTCAGTGTTTTATCACTCATAGAGAACATCAGCTGGAGTTATTTCAGTTTGGTTTTTCCCTTAGGGGAGGAGAAGAACACAGTATCAGTATCAAAGAAAGCAAAATAATACTGTATTAGCTTTATATAAGAAGCCTAAATAAATCATCTCTATCTATGGCTTATTTAAAAAGTGCAATGACAAAATGCACACAAGTAAAAGATATGTCCACCAAGAAGTAACCAACATGAATGTAGACATCAGAGCAGCAATCAAAGCATCCAAGCACTTCACCTGAAGACAGAATGCCTCTCACCTTGTTTTTAATCAAGAGAATCATAATCCAGTTACCAAGCACTGCACCATATAAATTTTAGATCACTATACTCTGAAGATCTGTCAAAGAAGAGCCTCAGGACATGTAACAGTATCCCACTAAGCCAGAGCTGGGCTGATTTTCCAAGATCAGAGCTTGCAAGTATGAATAAATGTTTAAGAGGCTTGCATTACAATTCCAGTTACAGGTGCACAATAACAGCCTTGACATCTTCCATTGTGACAATTAAAAAGTAGCCTACAGAGGTTAATTTCTCTTTTTTTTTTTTTTTGCAGGGGGTGTTGCTTGTTGCTTTTTACAGTCGACATAGCCACAGCAGAACTACACATTTGCTAGTTAATTTACCAAATTCTCCTAGAATTAACAGTTGAAATGCAGGTGTTCTGAACATGTGCACACACAGTACATTTTGCCCCATGGAAGCAGCTGACAACTATTTCTGTAGTAACAGGATTAGCAGGGTGGGAGTGTGTTTCCTGGTATTTTACCCCTTGAATCTCAGTATGAAGAAATATGTCACTGGGCAGTAAGACTTTCACCCCTGCCCTGCTTGTGGGTACAGAATTTCTTCCTGTGAATCTCAACCAACCATTCTTAGTAAGAAATTTCAGGAAAAGTGTCCTTCCCTACCCTGAACAACCACACACCCAGATGGCATCTTCCCACCCTCAATTTGGGTAGCTGTCAGTTAAGAACATTCAGTTTTAGCAGTCACATGGCTACTAGAGCATCTCCAGAACACAGTACAACTCTGAGCTCACATTAACTTCACACATCCAAAGAAAGCAAGTCTCAAATCAAGGATACAGAAAGACAGAAGTTCAAAAAGGAAAAGAGGGTAAATAATGTTAAGTCTTCCAGATCCTTGAAAAAGAGTAACTTCTTGTGTTAGAAGTTGTTAGTGACTTTGGAGTAAGGACACAATGGTAACAAATAGTTTGGTTTAAAAAGCACAATACAGGGAACACAGCAGGGTTCTGTTTTACTTTCAAATGCAGTGCTTGGGCATTGAGAGGGGAAGAGAAACAAGTCCAGGAAGTCACTGAGAGAGAAGAGAATGAGAACTGGAGCAGCCATACCCTCCTGGCAGAAGGACATGAGACTTGGATTGGGAGGACAAGGTAACAAACACCACCACAGCATTCAAAAGGCTTATTCAGCTATCAGCAAGGTAAACATTCCTAAACCTTATCAGGAAATGTGGAAAGCAAAAAACACCTCATTTTTCCTCAGCAAAAAGGACTATCCCCATTCTATTAACATCTAGCTGCCATATTACTTCACCATGAAATGGATTTTCCTGTTTTTTTGAAAACACCTACCTTGAAGAAGTATCTTTTTAAACAGACAATCTACTACACTTTGAGAGACAGTTGTGAAGTGTCAGTCTCTCCTTGCTTATAGGCACATCAGTCTGTTCCAGGATTTTCCTGATGAAAAACTCTTTCTAAAGCTAACACATTAACGGTTAGCAGGTGTTACCAAAAAAAAATAGCATGCTACAATTGTCCCTGCATTCAATCTCAAACTGAGTAACAGAGCTCTGACAGAACTCAAAAGCAGGTAATAAGTTGAAGGTGTAGAAAGAAAAAAAACACTAAGATGGATTAGTCAGTAAAACCAGTATTTAAATTCTGAACATATAGTGCAGAAGAAGAGATAGGGGAAAAAACTCCTTTTTTTAATCTAAGTTGTTCCATTGCATTCAGCAGCCCACAGACCTGCAGATGAGCTCACACATCCCAAGGAGCATCTTCCTACAGCTCAATCAAGATCTTCCTTTTTATTAGCCCTTTATACCCTTTTTGTTTAGTGTCTATGTAATAGAAATTAAACTTATCCACTGCTACCATGAAAAATCAAAGTGATTGCGAAGGTTCAGTTTCCAAAGAGTGGTGCAAAGGGGTGAATGGGGTCTAAGAAAAAGCAATTCATTGTGTGAAGCAAGTGAAGAAGCATCCTACAATGTAACTGAGGCAAGGCACAGCAGCCAGGGGATGTGGAGCAAAGCCTGGGTCAGACTGAGTACACTGGAGAACACCAATGTCTCCTTAGAACAGCACCTTGAGGCCACACAAAGGGTTAAGGAGCAGCAACAGCCTGAAGCTTAAGGCTCCATTCATTCTCAGCCCAGAGGATCTCCTTTATTCACAAAGCTACTCTGAAGTGAAACCAGGAATCAGCCTGGCACTGAGGATGGCTTTCCTGGGATGGGAAAGGACCAGCCAAGAAGAGAAGCTAGCACAGGAAAACCTTCTCAGGTGGGTTATTCATTGACTATGAATGTAGAAACACTGCCCATACAACAGCACAGCTGCAGACACTTTGATAACCCTCTCTACTGCTTTCATGGGCAACACAATTACTTATTCACAGCCAGTCAGAGTGGGATTTTTTCTCTCAACTCTGGCTATGCTATTAGATATTTGCAAAATATGGCATTTCAGATATGGCTTCATTTCAGAGGGCAAAAGAAACCTCATTTTTACCAAAGACTTACAAGCATGTTTTATAGAAAACACAACTTTTTCTAACTTCCAATTTATTAATATTTTCCTTTTTCTTTTTAAGTTCTCTTGAGGAGCCAAGGCCACTAACAAGCACAAGAAAATATAACAGCAGCTCCAGAAGAATCAGCAAGCAGGAAGAACCAGTAAGACACGTCCATGCTTTTTTCCCTTTCCTTAAAAGGACACACAGCAGCAACAGGGATGACCCTGTCACCCACAACATCTTTTTATTTCAATAATAACTCCTCATCTTCTTAAAGAGCAGCAATGAAACCAGCTCCACTGGGGAGCCAAGAGGCACTAAAAGCAGCCCTGAGATACTGCCCAGCACCATCAGCTGCCCTGCTCCCAGTTCTCCTCTTTCATTTCCTACTGGCAGCAGTCCCACCACAGCCTTTCACTATCCCAGTGGTTCACAACCAGACCTCTTCAGAAAAGCTGGACACAAAGCACTATATACTAACTTAGGAAAAGCACTTTTTAAAAACACCATGTTCTTGTTTTTGGGGGGGTTGGTTTTTCTGTTTTCTAGACTGCATCCCTACCCCACTCCAAATAGCTGAATTCCTATGAACCCCAGGCTGAAGAATTACCCCAGACATTTCTGAGTCAGGAGCCAACTCAGTCTCCTTCCCTCCTCTCAAGAGACGTTGGCTACAGTCACTGGGAAAAAATGACAGAGTAATTACTGGACAGGAGGCTTCACACTGACCTCTGTAGGTATTCACATTTACATAACCACCACATCGGTTCCCATCCCACCCTACAGACATCCAGCTAGGACTTCTTTATTTCCTGTTTGCACATCAAAGTAGAGGAATGAAACAAGGGAATTCACTAACATGCTCAAGAGCAATAATTGTTGACCAGATTAGAACTTCCTAGCAGCAAGCTGCCTTATGCATACCATGCAAAACAGCACACTTCAAAAGCAGTTCCTCTCATGAAAATCCATTTGGCAGACTTAAAATTATTTCCACTGCTGTAGATGAACTAACACTGAATTTTACATAAAACCCAGTATACAAATCTAGAAAGCTTAAATTACCTAAAATTACAATCTTTTTAATCAAATAGCTTCAAGGCCTGCCTTTTCAGTTCCAACTTGACCTTCCACTTCCCAAATTCAGTTTTAAGGTGACAAAAAGCCCAAACAGACCTAAAAACACAGTCCTTTCAAAGGGGAAGAAAGAGCCACACCCAGAAAGCCAAAGGTTAACTGTAAAAATGGTCACAAAGCTAATTTTGTGTTCACATCAGCATTTAAAAATACACTCATTTCAGTGGAACAAACTGCCTCACCAACAGCTTTAACCACATGACACCAACTTCTATTCCCACAAGTTCATCTGTATCAATGATACAAGATTATATTCTTGACCAAAACAGCATCATGTCCATTCATCACCACTCTGGAATGCACATTGCCAAGTATGCAAGAGAACTATGAGGGCAGAAATGATCAAAGCGATTTTAAAATATGCACTGGGCTTCTACAGAATTGCATCTTCTAGCTACCTCAAACTGTATTTAAAAATGGAGTTGGCAAACCCAAAGCCCTCAAACAAGAGCAAATTCCTCTTTTTTAAAGTTATACTGATTATATTTCACATTAAGAACTGCAAGAAGGAAAATCTGCAGAACTATAACCTGACATTCCAGTTTGCAATGTGAAAACACACTCAAGTTCACACAGCCTTGACCTCACCCCTGGATTGCCCCAGCATTCCTTGAGCTACAGAAAGCAGCTCTACTGAATTCAACAGTCTGAATGCAATAAATTGTAAGAAAATATCAAATAGGTTACAGACCAAGGGAAATAGTAGTGTAAATGTTTAAGTCTTGCCCCATCTGTTACCTTAAGTTTCACATTCTAGAGCAAGTTATGACTTTAATTGACAAAAGAGAACAAATTCACCTCAAGAGCGAAAAAGCTCAAAAAGAAGCAAAGAAAAAGGGTAACAGAAATCCCACTGTATTTTTCCCTCTGCAAATATTTGTTCACATTGCTGTGCATTAACTCCAATCTGTTCCACAAAAAAAAAAGGAAATCAGAAATCAGTGGCTGAAGGGCTTCCACACTCTTGCCTGATGTGAGTCAGCACCTTGACTCTTGAGGGAAGGTGCACATAAAACAATGTCATTTAATTTCACAGCTAAACAAATTCTTTTGAGAGCAGAACTTCACTTGTACCAAACTCTTGCCCTTTGATGTTACCACCAGCACCCCAACCATCAGGTGTACATTGGCATCTGCAAGTAAATGATGCAAAAGGCCAATTTTGTGATAACATGGGCCTCAGGTAAATCAGCAACATATTTTTAGGATCACTTCGTGACTTTTTTGAGGAACTAAGTCATTACAAGGCAATACAGGAAAAAACTGAAGTCTTAAAAGCTCTTTTCCCATTCCACCTCTGCTTTACATCTTGCAACTACATCGAACTAAGGATTTTAGCTGCCCAGCCCTGACAAACTGAACACACCAAGGTTCCAGGAGCAGGTACCGATGATCAGTTTGCAGGCTTTTATCAGCCTGGTGACATTTTCCTTGACAGCGCATCGTCAGCTTCGGAGTCGGTGCTGTTTACCCTCAGAAGATCAAAGACAACTCGTGCTTTACCATAACAATAGTGCAGATTATTGACGCACACACTCAACAGACCTAAAGATTGAGACCAGTGCCAGTGACACTTCACAGAAGGGAAAAGTTCTGCTCCTCTCTCCAGACTGGAGGGAAGGGTAACATCAGTATAGCATTAGGTATAGAACAGAGTAACACCATTATTTCAAATAACCTACAGCCCCACATAGCTACATAGAACACATGATTCCATCTGTACAATTAAATGCAAACATCAATGCTACTTTGAAATAATTTTCAAAAGCAGTATCTTAGGTTCTCTTTATTTTTAGGATACAACACAAGCATATTTTCAGTTTGGATTTTTTTTTGCTACTGGGTACACACTTTTTACATGATGAAATCTGAGCTTCTCATGTAAGCAAGTGATAAGCACCAAAACACAGAGAATTCTAGTATCTGAAGCTTGCACATGGAACTCAGTCTGAACAAGGCTAACAGAATGGTAAGCTTAAATTGCAAAGCCTAAACGATTTAGACCAGTCCACAAAAAACATCATCCCACATCACCAAAAGTAATGCTCTTATTTAAATGCATGTCTGTTACTTGTTTTCAATATTGAGAAGAGGAAGAAAAAAAGCTGCATGCTCTATAAGCACTCACAAACAAAATAAAAAACTGAGGTATCAGAGAAAACTACAAATAAACCCCAGTAAATACTGGCAGAAGTTGGACAGCCATCATGTATTCTGACAATGAAAATCTAGACACACTAGCACTGTAAGTGATACCAAAAGCTTTCTGTTGGCAGGTTGAATAGAAGGAGAACGTCATGGCATTTTTAGCCTTTAAAGTTAGACCGCTGGTGGTCTCCCTGTCTGAACAGGCCTGAAGAACTACCTTTACTCGCAGCCCTAAGTACCTGATACAGAGACACATCACAAATTATTTCCTATAGCAGTCAGTTTGGTACCTTTTAGAAATGGAAACAGAAAAATTAATTATGTTCAAGTACATTGTTCTGATTCTGCACAGATAAGACACACCAAGAAAAAAATCCCAAACTAATCACTACACCAAGACACGTCCACAATGTAATAGTGGATGCCATGGCTTCAGTTCAACTTTGAAATAAATCAGCTATGCAGTAACTCAAGCAGAGGCAGACCTATGAGAAGCTGCTCTCTCCCTCAGTCATCATCATTTCATCAAGATTAATCCCTGATTGCAAGCCAAGCCAGGGTGAAGATGAGAAGCACGTAGAGTATTCCAGAAGAGGAACTCTGAACACAACGACTAAAAATAAAGTCTATACATAATTACTGAGAGATGGTACCCATCAAATCCACCTCTTAGCAAGTATTTCCCATCTGTGCTTAATGGGCAGATGTCTTTTTCATTCACTCAGCACATTTTCTGAAATGGAAAACTATGAATGACATTCTAGTTGTTTATCCAACCAGCTGGAGAAGAAACTGGGTAAGCACTTGGTTAACAGCTGAAAAGCCTGTGTAATTGTGGTGAATTACCTGTTTATGCCAGATTAGAGCTTCAGTTTATTCAGCTATTGCCCCAAAAAGCTACCAAGTCACCTGTCACTGAGAATGAGTTATTGGGGAAAAGAGCAAATGAGTTATCTACAAACCTGCAAATTCAGCAAGGAACAGTTTTTTCAAAGGAGCATTCCCCTAAATAAGTAAGGAACCAGAAAAGTTCAGCTTCAGGACACCAGACAAATCAGTTTGATGAGTCAGTTCATTGGAGAAACCTATCAGGAGACCACAGATTGCAGAGAAACCATTCAATTCAGAGTATTCTTTGGAAAAAAATCCTCAAGACTAAATAAGTGAGGATAAAATCAGTGAAAAACTTCATCAGAAAGGTGAGATATGAAAGAGTAGTTCCAGCCAAGGTAGCTTAGCACAATTTTATCATTAAAGTGAGAACTGAACAGCAAAACAAAACCTACTGCCAGAATGCTTTCAAAGCTTGACTGATAATAGTCATATCTTCAGTCATGCAACTTCTAATGATCTGCACAAAAAAATTAAGTGCAGTGAAAATATCTAAATCTGTACCTCTTGTATTGATTTAGTTGCATCTTTTCCACTCATTTTTGTAGGTTCACCTTCAGAAGTCACTTCTGAAATGTAATCCTCTCAAAGATACTGTAATGTTATCAACACGTGTAAGTTATGCATCCTTTTAGCCTCACTGTGCCATTTAAATTGATCCAGATTAACACACGTTGAACTGAGCTGTGGAAAATATTTTCTTCTATGAAAGTTAAGGTGCAACTAAGAAGTACATATGCAAATATATACAAAAGCCAAATATTTTTGTCCTACCAATTACCACAAGACGTAGAGAGTTCATGTAAAAAAAAAATAAAACACTCACTATGTAACTACACTGTTCAGTTAGTTTCCTGTTGTAAAATCATTACTCATTTTATTCTCTTCACTGCACTGTTATAGCAGGAAAAATACCTTACATTCTTTTACAACTTGAAATTTATGTTTTAGTGCATTGTCACTGTTTAGTACATGGTCAAAGAGCAAAGGTAACTTTAAGTACACCAGTCCTTATCCTTGCACACACAACTCTACTGCTTCAAGAGATTTTAGGCACAGGCTGTGCATATTTTGCAGTGACTGGAACTGCAGTAAACAGGTGAATTCCTGATGTCACACTCCTCCCAAACAAGGGGACAATGATGCCATGCTGTACAACAGGAGCTCAGAATTACATTAAATGCCATACATGACACATACAGTACCAATCAGGTGTTACCTGTTTATTTTCTACCTCTCAGCAGAATAGAACAGAGGTGCTTAGCTTTTGGTCCAAATGCACTGAACTCTAACAGGCTTAGAACCCGAGACAGAGACAACCAAAGAATACATTAAATATACACCTATTCCCTGGGAACAAAGATTAAATTGTGAGTTGCTAAACTTGCCTTCATAGGTAATAGGCTATTGTGCTTGTCATGTAGAGTCTTGATTTAGAAGTTTACCTACCCCAAACATCCAGCACCTTATTTTCAAACAGAATATGGATTCTCTGTGTTTTGTAGAAGAAATAAAAAACAATTTATCCTTCTAACAGTCTCACCAGGCTACTGGAATTAACGATTTTATTCTTTTGTACTTATTTCTCCTCTTCTGATGATCTCTACAATTCAGGCACTACCTGATCTAACAACTATTAATAAAACTAAATAAAAGTAAAGACAGTAAACAAAAAATCAAGTCAGCTTAATCTCTATTCCTGTTCTAGTCCTGTGTCTTCATACTAAAGAAGGTACTGGCATAATCACCAAGTGTGATGCCCATTAAGCATCAGACACTAAAAGGAAACATTTGTCAAATTCTTCTTACTCTTCAGAGCAATTCAAGAAAAGACATTAGAGCTCAAACTATAGGATAGATGCTACACTGCAGTAAACGACTTTGCACTGTACTGAAAGGACCATTGTTGTTTAATCCCTGCTCTGCCCAGTCACACACACTTTCTTCTCCCTAATCCACCCCCTCTTTAAAGCCACCGCATGAACTTTTCAAGGCTGCTTGTTTGCAGCAGCTCTGAATAACCCACACAAACCGCATCTCTCACACACGTGACTAGTTTTGAAGTGAAAATTAACACAAATACAATTTAAATGGAGACAAGTCAACACTTGGGCCCAGATAACTGTGAGTGTAGTCAGCAGGGAAGAAGTGTTGTTATAGAAAATGGGGGCGAAAAGCATGCAATGAGAGCTGGCTTTGTTCACAGGCAGTAGCCTAAGTGCCTATCAGTCAGCAAAAGCATTTTTAAAACAGCTGCATCAAAGCTTTCTGCAAGTTAGTCAGCATGTGACAGGCCAGCACATTACAACAGTGCCACAGCAATCTCTGCATAATAGGAGTGCTCTGAGTGACCTGAAAGGTCAGTGTTTTCAAGCATTCCAGTAATCTGTAAATTGCCTTGGCTTATCACTTGGAAGCAACATAATTACATTGCTTGAAGGGCTAGGACAGTAAAGACAGATTTTAGGTATTATGTTTTGGTCAGCTACATACTAACCTCTACACTGTAAGCATATCCAGGAAACTCAGAATAATGTACAAATTTAAAAAAGGAACATTAAAACATCAAAGTCTGCTCTTCTGATAGAGGGAAAGCTATTGACCAAGTTTTGTAACCATCTATAGTAGTTTATCAAGTAGAAATATCTTCGAAGGGTTTTTTTTTAATTTCTTAACAAGTGTTCCAAAACGTTTAAAGATATTTCCTACAAACCTAATTTTTAAATACAGCAAGACTGCAACTACTACTGAGTAAATTAAAAGGTCCTATTCGGGAAGTTAAAAGGTGGAACAAACAAAATGTAATTTTCATAGTAAGGGTTTCGTTTCAGTTGAAAACCAGTACTTTCTGTTAGAGAAAAGGAAAATTATTGTTGCCAGCTATAACCATCCCAAGCAATTTACTCATAGGCCAATCATTGGCTTTAACAACAGATTTTTCTAGAAATAGAAAAGCAAAATTAGATCTACCAGTCCATCTACCTCACAAGATTAAAAATGCTGTCATTGAGTTGTCAACAGCCTAATCAGTTACAGTCAAAACTATTTCAACCCACTCTTTGATTGAGGCATTGTGTGGTGCCCTAAAGCACAGAAAGCAGCCACTGGGCCCACCCAAGGCTCCTGCACAGATCTGTCCTGGCAGCCCCCAGCTCCCCTCACCTTGTCCCTTTTGCTGCACACCTCCAGCACCATCTGCTTCCACTGCCAGCAAGCACCAACAAACCCAGCTCTGCTGCTTCACTAGAGGTGAATTCCAGCATTCACACAGGAGAGACGAAAACCAAATACAAAAAGCAAGGCAAAAAAATCTCAATTTTAATTCCATCATAAAGAAGAAAGAAAAAAGCTATGCAATATTTCTCTGACACTGCCTGCTTTTGTTTAAAGTAGTTTTAAGGCACAGTGATATTTTTTTTTTCAATGGAGATAAAAAATGCAGTCAGAAGTTCAGGCTAGTGAAACACATGCTGCAGAAACATCACATTTATGTTTAAAAGGCATCTCCTGCCTGTTTAAACTACAATGCTAGCACAGCTTCAAGTGCAGGACATAAATCTCACATTACTGTAAACCAAACTAAGTTTACAGCCAGAAAGACAATACTAGTATTACCAATAATGCAACTGACTTAAAAGGTGCCCTCATCATGCAGGAAGGAAAAAAAAATCCAACACCACTGGTCATTCTAAAGGAGAAACTATCTCAGTAACTCTCAACCATTGGCTCTTTGCCATTCCTTACACACCTTCCCAAGACAGAGGCATTTACTGATTGCAAATAAACACAACAAGTAAGAAAACCTTTTATTGTGAGCACTGGTATGCAAACATTTTAAACAACAGATCCCCTCATTTGAGACTCAGCATATTCCTGGGCAGTTCTAGGGTGGATTTACCATTGAACTACCAACAATAAACAAACGACAGAGCATTGGAAAAAAATAACCCCACAGAATGCTTCTACAGCACTCTGATTCAGATGAAATATGTTCTTCATTCAAGCCATCAACACTGTTTCTGTAAACCTGTATACCTTTCTTGTACCTCCTAGCTAAATGCTCCCAGCTTTAGGAATATTAATCCAGCCTACATTTTCCATAGAGAACAAAACCCAATCAAAATGCAAGTGCATTTAGTTCTCTCATGAGATTACACTCCAGGAATTTCCATTCTTACATAGCTGGGTTATTAACAGAGAGGTTTATCCTGTACGCAATGGCCAATCACTTTCCACAACTTAATTTCAATTCTGAAGGAAACACAAGTTCTTTTGTCAGAAAGCCATGCCTTTAAGCTTGGTTTTAAGATCTTAATACCCACTGAAAAAAATTATTTCAGGAGTCCAGGTTTACAGGAAAAGCCAGTACCCCTGTCACCTAACACTGTGCTGAGAAACTAATTCATGTGAAGGCATTCATGGGCAAAGGGGCATTTTTTCCAAATAACACGTAGGAACAATGCTGGATCAAGCAATATAAACTTTTTAAACAAACATCCTGTGATGAGAGGGTTAACATGATCTGGCCTTCTCCCAAATTCAGTTCTGGGGAAGCCAGTCATCCAAAATGAACATGAATTACGTATTTATTACAGTCTTGGAATTTGTTCAGATAAACAATAATTGGCAGAATTAGCCCCAGGTACCATCCTGATTCCACACGAATTACAACTAACTAATTAACTGATATCACATTGTCATGTAGCAACTCAAAGTTACTTCTAGAGCTTTACAGCTACAGTCATTCCAATTCTAAAAGATCTACTGAAACCAAGAAATCCTTAGGTTACATAATTTACACCTATTATATTTTCAATTAAGCTGAAAGCATCTGTGTACATACTCTTTGTTTTGGTTTTTTCTTTTTTTACTTTTAAATATGTTTTTATACACCTTTTTATAGCAACATGTGCCCGGTCAGTCCTTTGTCAAAGTCATGTCACCACTGCTGTAATTTAAGTAATAGAAAAACTACATCATTGCTCAAATTTCATAATCTGTCCTGTTTCATTATGCTACTGCTGCTGGTTATAATTTAAGGTTATTACTTCCTTTTAATTAACTTGAAAAATTGAGCAGTGTCTCTGCAGCCACAAGTTACTTCTTGTTAATTTTTGGGTTATTGAATTCATGGTGACTATAACTAAGGCATTAATGCTGCTGCAGGAGCACCATGGCTGCCTGAAGAAAGAGACCCAAGAAGGTTTGCAGGAAAGGGCAGGGGATGATATTTCAGCCCAACAAACTCGCCTCCCAGAGCTGTGTCCAAACGCTTGACCATATGTTCTGAAGTGTATTAACAAGTCTCCAAGCACCTTGCTCATTCCATCTCCCATCTGGATACATCCTAAGAAACAGTCACCAACCCAGAGTGTAAATAGCTGGAACAGGTCCATTTAATATTTACAAGAAAATTTTTAAACTGGATACAGAGAAGGGGGCCATCTGTTAAAGTGATTGCTGACCCAGTGGGGCAGAGGGGAAGACACTGTTACTGGACCCCATTCAAACTAGGCAAGGAACTGCCCAAACAGTCCCAAAGGATCACAAGCTGAAAACTAATTACTGCCTTTTTAGGAGGGGTGGGGGAAGATTTTAGAATTAAGTTCCTAAGAAGAAGTCAAATGTAAAAGGCAAACGTGATGAAGACAGAAGGCTGCTCTGCAGTGCAGTCCTTACTGGGAAAAGCCTTGGGAACTACAAACCAAACAAACCGCAGACTTTTGCTCAATTTCTATTTTCAGCATATCAGTACTTTGGATATGTGGGGGTGGGGAAACAAAAAGGCCATCAGAGCCATACCAAGTTCTGTTGTTGCTTCCTCTGCTATGGGAAGTTAACCATACACCTTCTGATGAGCTATTTAGGCCAAAAAGGTCACATTTGCCCACTTCTCCTAAGAATGTGAACTTCTCCAATGCAGCACTCCCTACTGCTGTCATCTTACTGAATTTAGGCTGCCCTCCCCCACCACAAAAGGGAAGAACATCTGTTTATAATGGATTAGGAAACAAGAATCCTATTAGAGATTACCAGATACTCTTGAGAAAATAAATACTTTTTTAATGTACAGCCAATATTTAAATTTTTAGCACCAACAATACAGTTAATTTTTCCAAGTGTCTAAATAAATCCTGATGTGCAAACGCAGGAAAGACCTCTAAAGAACTACTGAAAATCCTACAGAGTCAGGAATAGTAAATGTAAGCCAAGTGCCCAGTCCTGCACACAGTGGGGCAGGTTCTCCAACCCTGCAGCAGCCCATCTACAAAGCCCAAAGAGTCCACAAAGCTCGGGGCTTATGGAGCTGTCCAAGAGCACACCACAGCAGGAAAACCCCATGGATAACCCAGCAGACACCATTGTCCCTGCAAAAGTCACCACACTTGTGGCCTCAGCAGCACTTGTTACTCTGCAGCCTCCAAGGGATCCACACTGGACCTTAAATATTCAGCTGAACGTGTCCCTCCATTTCCTCAGATCCTTCACTTGAGCACATCACAGCCCTGAAACAAGAGCACCCCTACTATTTATGACTGTACAGCACATATTTGAATAATCTGTGCCTAAAATAGCATAATTATAAGACAAGACAGTGTTTTCATTTCAGGACTTTTTGGACTCAGCATAAATACACTGCACAGAATCATGGAATTCATTTTAAGACTTCCCTACGGCTGTTTGCTTAATCAGTACATTCAGTGAAGAAGTCATTAGTAATATATTTGCCTGAGAAAACACTGGGCATAGTTTGATATTAATTTCTCCTGTATTTATACCATGATAACACAGAAATACTTCTGGGGATATAAATGACAAATGTCTTTTTTAACCCATAACAAAAACAACAAAAGCATTTGTTTCAAATACTCTCCCTTAACTCAAACTGACACATAGAACTTGACAGTGATACAAACCAAATGTTGGGACTATTAATTTTGAAATGGACATGTACATGGCTTTACTCCCCCCACACTGTGACTAATCAGATTTTCCCCTGCCACTCTGGTGTGCACACAAGACATGGCCTTTCAACAAGGTATAGAGGACAGGAGAAGAAAACAGAAAGGAGGATCTTATTTCATACTGAAAGCTTATTGGCAAAAAAATGGGTGAACACTTCAGTCCTTGGTGAGAACTTCAACTTTGATACAGAGCCTTCAGATGAGTGCTTTGACCCAAGATAGACAATACTTTCGCACAGCATTTCAAGTAATAAACCCAACATATTTAGCACAATTCAGAGCTTGAGTAGTCAACTAGTTACAGTTCTGTTTCCAACTCAGTACCTTATGCTGAGTAGTTAAAAGCCAAGTATTTTCACGAGCACCCAGAAGGTTTTGACAACAATGGTACATCGAAGTGTGGACACAGACATATATTGAAGCTCAATAACACTCCTGACTTTAAGAACAAATTCAAAATACTGTATTTTGACCTTTTCTTAGCACAGACAGAAGCCCAGCACCTATTCTCATAGAACCTAAGCAGTAGCACGATGTGCATGTCAGAATACCTACGATGTACAGTAACCCATTTCTAGAGGTTTTCCTTGACACAAAGATTAGCTAGCTGGTCACTGATAAGGCCTTACTGATTTTCCACTCTATAAAGGTGGAGCCAGTTGCCAGGCACCGTCAGATTTCAGCTCTGTTTACATTACAGTAATCTTTGCACTGCACAATGAACCAGAAGCAAACTCCAGCATTCACTTCATAAGGACCTACAGAGCATGGAGCTTGCAGCTCCTCTCACACTGCAGCCAGAGTCATACTGGAAAATGCACCTCAAGTATCATCTGGTAATTGAAATTACTCATAGTCCTACCTGGAACAATGAATTCAAGCAAAACCAAGCCTGAAATACAAGCTACTCATATAAATTATTCTTTGAAAAATACCTACCAGTACTAGTATTTCCTAAGTTCCAAATACAACTTAGAGAAACACTAGCAAAATTAAATGCAGTATTTTAAAGGTTCTATTTTCTATATAGGAGGTAAATTCTTACGTTAAACTCAATTCTCAGTTACTTTCCCATACATGTTTTCTATATATTTATTTCTTTGTTACAGTTGAAGAATCACACAACCAACCAAAGAAGAACTATCCAACTTGACAGTGCCCATATACAGACTTACATGGGAAAAATAAAATACTGCTCCAAACTTAGCTATCTCACACACTGAATTAAAAACATCTGCACATATATGCTCTACAAGAAACAAATCCACTGGTGTTTCCAAGTAAGATTTAGGGTACAATGCTAACCCCAATTATGAAAACCACGGGTCATTGCCCCTAAAACAGAAAACCAGGGAGTCCTTGCAATCAGTATGCCTTGAACCATTAACACAGCCATGTTCTCAGCTCCTGATTCAAGGGATAGTTAACAGATACATGCCTGGAGCTAGAAAACCAGTTAAAATAACCAAAACTCAATTAGTTACATGATTGAGGTGAAAGACTGAAATACTCTTCCTGAATGTATTTAAAAATAGAAGGGAGTCTCAAGAACTCAGGTTCAGCATTCAAAAAGGCTCAGGGATTCAAAAAGCTGTCCCTTTTCAGGGTGATGTTTTTGTTTGTTTGGTTTGAGTTTTTTGACCAATGTGGACTATATTACAATCTCCAACTTAAAGGCAAAAATAAAGTTTACACCCCATTACTAAGACCCTAACAGTGATTCCCACAGCATCCATTAGTACAGTTCAAAAAGACAGCAGAAGAGATTAGGCCCCTCAAATTTTGCAGTAACAGCCACAACCAGATTAAACTTCCAGCAAGTCTTCATTTCCCCACCATTTTCTATTCTATATTAACAACAGCTACAACAAGCACATAACACCTTAATAAAAGCACATTCTTATACAGCACAGCAGGGGAAAAAGCTAAGTAATCAAAACTGAAGGGCAGTGAAACTGTTTGTGAAAGACTGTTGATAGTAGGGTGTAACATAATCAATCACAGCAGCCAAGATTATCTCATGTACAAATAAGAATTATTCAGCTAATCAAAAAGAATTTTTTTTTCTCTCTCTTTTTTTCTTTTAGGTTTTGTCCAGTCAAGTGTGACACAGTAACTGTGGATATGGACACAGAGCTCAAATACATTAAGTAGATGTTAAGAGAAAGCCATTCATCATTTAAGGCATTACAACCCCAAAAATGAGAAACCAGATACCATACCCAAAGGGATAACTTTGGAACTAAAGGAAACAACATCTGGAATGTGAACACAGAAATCCCCCAATATTCTAGTATTTCCAAAATACTTTTAAATCTCCTTGTCTATGACTATTAAAACTCCATGGAAAGCAGCCCAAGAACTAATGATTGAAATACAATTAACAATATCCACTGACTGAAAGCACCTCTGTTTTGACAGCAGAACTCATGTGAACTGTATGAATCAGATTCTAGTCTTTAAAGACATTTCTGTGCTCAAGATAAAAAGGTAGGAAATAATTTTAATAAAAAGCTATCACAGATTAAGAATTTACTCTAACAGTCACAGGACTTACAAAATGAGGTTTTTCCCAAGAAAGAGTTGCTATTTCAATTACACGACTTCCATAAATCTGAAAGCATCCCAGTGAAGAGTTAAACCCCAGTGAGACTATATTTTGCAACATTCTTAAATTAACATACCTTTCAGTATAATTAGTTTGGCTGATACTGTATGCATGTATGCAAGCTCCAAGGGCCAATGTGATATGACCATGAGCAGGAGGAGTTTCAAATAACTGCTATGGCAAGATACAACTTCCAATTAACACAGTCTGTACACCAGTCCACAGCCAAAACAGATACACTTTCTGTACACTTCTGCAACTTTAAATACACTTCCGTATTTAAAAATAGAAAGACACTTCAAGACAGTACATGCATGCGTGGAAGGCAATATTTTTCCACAGCCTCACAAAATAGCTGTATTTTAAGAGAGCATTTTGAGCCAGAAATGAGACTTTTATACCCCGATCTTACACCACCAACAAAAAAATCCGCAAAATTTAAGTTGATGCAATTTCTCACAATCCCTCACAAAGCAGAATTTTAACACAACACTATTCAAGACAACATTTATCTTCAACTCCTATTTGTTATTAATATAAATGCATTTGAAAAGGGCTAAAAAGTCTGTTTTATCTATCTCCATAGCTAGGTGATAGCAGAAGTATGAAATATTACCTAAAATAGGTTATTCTTTCAACAACAAACATTTATTGTTGAAATGTGTTTGTCTATATGTTAAAATGTAACACAATACCTCCGGAAGCATACTTAGAACGAGGCATGAAACTCAGCAGTCAACATTAGCTTTTAAATTTTTTAAATTCCACTCGGGAAGCTGAGGCTGCCTCGAACACACCTCTAAAGTAAGACTCTGGAGTTGGTAAAATCTCCAGCTAACAGTATCTTACAACTAGAGTAAGTTTGTTACTTAGTATCTCAAGCACCGAAGTTTTTCGGTACCAATACAGCAAGGTGTACACTTTACTTCAGCCTGTAGAATACCACTTCTGAGTAAGTGCATACCAGCAAGTGACATCAGACCGAAACCACGCAGTTTCACTCGAAAGCAAACATCACTAAGCCAAGCTCCGGTAACACCGGCCAGCACACACGACGGGAACCCGTCGCGCTGAAGCCGGAGCAACTACTCAGGCGCCACAAGCTAAAAATCAGTTCGAAATTCAAATTCAAACTAGTTTCAAAGCAAACCTTTAATTTTACGCGAAGGAGAAATAACCTGTTGAGCGTTCCTAGCTCCACCTCTGAGCCCCGGGGCCGCTCGGCATTACTCACCGCCGCGCAGCCGGGGGAGGTCAGAGTACACACCCCGCAACGTGCACCTGCACCGGCAACACCTACGGATCAGGTGGAGGACCGGCACAAGTTTCTGACGGATTACTGCCTCCCCAAAGCTGTTTACCGTATGTCAGCAACGATCATCCCCGACTGATTCAGCGGCCACAGAAAAAAATCCTGCAGTACTGGACTCTCCCGGTTGAACCTTTCCTAATTGCTACCCGGCTCCAGCCTGGAACAAAGGGGCACGGCCAGCGCACCGGCGGGAGCGCGGGGGCTTCTCCCGGGGGCAGGGC
>NW_005054313.1:7902264-7912637 GCF_000277835.1 Geospiza fortis | reverse complement strand
GGGCCCGGGGCCGCGCTCTCCGCCGCACGCGGTCCTGCAGCGCTCACGGAATTCTCGCCCCCCTGGAGCCGGCCGCAGAGCTGGGATGTCGATCAGCGCGGGCTCAAACCTGCTTTTGCGTTTGCCCATTGTTTGAAGGGGCGGGACGTTAGTTTTCGAGTTCCTTAATTGTACATCTTGTTCTTGAGATAAAAGCAATAAAGACACAAAAAGAAAACAACTTGGGAGATTTGCTTTGCTTTAAGGTGGTGACTGCATAGCCTTAGCATTTCCTATAGCACCATGAACTGCTGCCTGTGGCTTTGAAAAATAAACTTTTCCCAGTATTTTAGAGTGCCTTTTGCAAAGTAAGTATTTACTTAAGCACTAAGAGAAATACCGCAAATTTTTTTTCCATTTAAAAGGAAAGGCTTTTAAAAATGTTATTTTACTTTTGGGCGTTGGATGCCTAACCCATGCACGATGAGGCTGTCTGAAAATGCAGCTGGAGTTCTGACTTTCGAGATGGCTCATGCCACAGAAAGCTGAGCACACTCCCAAATTTTGTAGGGCCAAGTCATAAGTTAAGCAAGTGACTTCCAGAAGCATTACCCATTAGAGTGCTTCAAACCCCACTGAAAAGATGGCACACTGGTTATTACCCATATCACTACGGTCCATAGTTTATGATGTTGATTAATTTACTCTTTAGAATTAGATAAGAGCCCAAGTGGCATGTCTAATCAGGTACATAAGGTTCCAGTGAAGGAAAAGTAGGTGAGAAAAATCCCAAACCGAAATGGGAGTACTTTGCACCCAGCAAACATTTCATGAGATATACATGGCAGTAAAAGCCATGGTATCAGGGCCAGATTTTCTTGCAGTTGTACAATTTATGTGCCACCAGCTGCTTTTGTGCTCCATGCAACCTCCAGAAGCACTGAAATTCTTAAAAAGAGGCAATAATTCAACGATCCAAATCACTCTTCCACCAAGAAACGCCCTACCCAAAGCTACTGTATGAGTTTTACGTTTGTTCTCTTTTGAAAATAAACAAATTCATATTCCAGGAAATAGCTGAATCAAATTCCCAAGGCAGCAGTCCGAATTCGGGGGAAGGGCCAGCTCCTCCACCAGGAAAGGCACCGGGAGCTCTCGGTAGCGCACACCGGGACAGCATGACAGCTCCAGGGTCCCTGTCAGCACCGTCCCCGGTTTTCGGACCCCGGACCGTTCCCGGGGTGCCCGGACACCCGGCCGGGCCCCTCCTTCCCCCGGAGCCCCGGCCCCACGGGAGCTCCCCGTGCTGCAGCGTGGCCTCCTGCCACGAAAACACCACAGCACACGTTTGATTTGTTCATTGCTAGATGTAACTAAGCCTCCGATGATTTTTTTTAAACTCTATCTACACCCGCAGAAGGCGGAATGTGACGGGTTTTATGCCCACATGCTTCACTGTCAGAGTATTCACCAGAGGAGGCAGGAAGGAAAAGGCTGAGATCACAACAGGAAGGAGGGGGAAGATTTCAAGGTGTGGAGACTGCATGAAAAGAAGCTCAGGGGAGGATGACCTGATAAACTGTGGGGTAAAATAATCCCTCCCTTTCATCTTTTTCTCCTTGAATAGTTCTGGGGAGAGGGGACAAGACCTACAGGTTGGGGAGGAGGACAGGCTGAGAACAAAGGGTAAAGATGACCAACCAAGATGAGGCCAAGGGAATGAAAGAGGACTGAAGGCATGCACACAGGTTCCCTACAATGAGGGAGAAGGACCATGGGAAAGAAAAGCAGTTATTAAAGTGTTGGGACAAAGACGGGGAACAAATAAAAAAGTGAAAGAAAAATATTAAGCAAAGAAAGTAGACGCACCATTTTTGTATCATATGTTGGACGAGAAAATGCTATCAATGCATACACTGAATTTAACAACGAGGGAGACCATTTAACAGGGAAGGACTTCTGCCAGGGGTTCAAAACAGCTGGATATGCATAACTCTCTGCCCCACAGAGACTAAGGAAATTCCTTCCTTCCTTCCTTCCTTCCTTCCTTCCTTCCTTCCTTCCTTCCTTCCTTCCTTCCTTCCTTCCTTCCTTCCTTCCTTCCTTCCTTCCTTCCTTCCTTCCCCTCCCTCCCTTCTCTTCTCCTTTTTTCCTTCCTTTTTTATAATTTTTCCTTCCCTCTCTTCACCATCTTCCTTCTCTTTCCATCCAACAGTTATTTAAATCTTCATCTCTACTCTTGATACCAATTAGAGGAGCCTGAAATGTTATCTTATTCTATTACCATTGGTAAAATGCATATATTTTTCAGTAGATAGCAATTCTTTTTAATGAATGCTTGCTTGTTTTTATTCAAAGCAATAGCAGAATCATGTTGCTGTCCTTTGAAATTCTTTCTTCAGGAGGATTTTTGCATCTCTTCATTAACAAATTGCTCACAAGCAAATCTACCATCAACACTACTGAAAATGCCAAATCAAACGCTGGCCAAGTCAACATACAATTATTGTCTTAAGTGTAAATAACTTTGAATTTTATAGTCCTGTTTAACCCTGAGTGGATTTTTAAATTTGTAAATAAATATTACAAAATTCATGTCTGAAAGAGCAAGTTCTATATTGTTAAGACTGTTAGGATTCCAGTGTATTCATGTGTTCCCTTTAAAAATCTTCAATGAAACAGCAGATGTCTATATATTTATATACACATATTGATATATAGCAAGAGAGATGCATGTGTTAGTGTTTAGGTATATATATGCCTCATATATACAATACATTCAGTCAGATGCAGTTATATAGCAAGTCCCATCTGTTAGCTAAGGGATCCGAATTTTAAAGCATATTTCTGATTCTACCCATATAAGTCCTGAAAAGAGGATCATCTTTAACCCCTATCTTTAGATAGAAAATTGTCTTAGAAGTCAAGGGCTGAAGAAAAGCAAGTGCTTTGCTCATCCTTTAAATAACTGCTACTGGGAGATGTCTAAAAAAAGTACTATTATATTTTCTTGGTAGGAAACCTAAAAATAAAACTATTATTTAATAAGTTCAAGCCATAACCCCAGACTGATTCAAAGGACACAGAAGGACAGTCAGATGTGTGAATCCTCCTTTCTGAGGGCATGGGTATCTGTTACAACACCAGAACAGGAAGTCTGTTCTCTACTTTGTGTTGACTTAACTTTTTCTAAATGTTTTGACCACTTAAAGATGGGGAAGAAGGAAACTGCAGAACCGCAGCCACTACAGAGACAACTTCCTGTGGGTTTTGTGGTGTGTGTGGCTCAGAAAGAGAACAATTCATGTAAGATCTCTCAGAGATAGCAGACAGTTTTGCTGTCCTGTGAGGTAGTCTTAGCTATAAATAGGCCAATATATTATCAATTATGTCATGCAGTTTAGTTGATATTGTACGTTCTGTATTTGTAGTTGACACATGATTTCAGCACTTCAAGAACAAAGAAAAGGGGAAGAGAAAATCAGAGTTCACCATATAAACCACAGGAGAAGAAAGTATCTGTTTCTACCTCAAGACGTAAAAAAGTGGTTTACAGAAAGCTGTGAGAAATCCATGTCCCTAAAATTACACAGAACTTCAGTGTCTCGATGAATCAAGTCCCTAAGGAAAAAAATTAATGCAGTGATGATGCCTAGTAATGATTCTTATCTTCCTCCCACTTCCACACAGTTAAAGCTTGGTTCCTATACCTACTGACTCTTTAAAGGGCTGTATATCACTGCAGTGCCTCTTCTGAAAACACTGCAGACAATTGCTCAACACACAGGGAACAGAATCTTCCAGTAATTCACTGCCTCTCCCATACTGGAACTGTTAGACAAAGACAAAATCCTAAAATCTCTACTTCACCTCTCATTAAGAGGTTAAAGCACATACCTCAAGCACACTCCAGAGGCTGGATCTGCTCAGAATGGGAATAAACCCAACATGTTCATCCAGGTGCCTGTCTTAACTCCTGTTGTTTAAACTCATCGTTATTTCCTTTTTAACACCTTAAAAATAGGACCAGTTTTAACACAGTGCAAGGACATTTTTTCTGTTCAGCCTCAATATCACTTCAATTTGTAAGCAAATGGGAAATGTACAGATAGAAATAAAAGTAGGTTGCAGTGGCAATGCAACATTATTTTCAGCCTTAAAATACTTAAAGAATGTATCACTGTAGAGCTGAAATCTAGTCTATTTGGTTATCATTTTGGGATATCTTTATAAAAAGAAACTCATCTCCATGGTTTGGATCAGGTCTTGGAGAAACTTGGTCATCTGTATAATTGTGTAGTGACAAAATCTGAGACTACTGTTGAAGAAAATATTATCTGTGAGTTTTAGTTGTGCTTCACGACAGCAGAGCTAATTTATTACAGAAATTCATTACAGAAATGTTATGTAACCCCATCTCAGACGTTTTATGAACGGGACTGTAAACTTCAGTGCACAGCAGCTGATCAAGGCTGATTTTACAAAATGCTTCACTGTTAAGCAGACACTGGATGTCAAAATGTCAGATATTCAGAACTGTTCTACTTTTTCCAAGTTTATTTGGTAGAGAGGGGACTGTTAAAATAATCAAAGACAGCTGTGAGACTTCAGCAGGCACAAATTCAGTGCTGATTCCAGCCCCTGAACAGTCACGCTGCAGACAGCAGCACACATGCTCCACTGATCTAGAACTCTTATTTATCATATTTAGCTTTTACAAAGCAAGACTAGCAGTTCATCCTAAAAAGTGCTTGCCCAGACAACAAGCAACATGCACCAAAGAGTAACTGCACAGGCAACTTTAGAAAGTAAAAATGAAGACCGAAGGGACACAGGTTTCATTACTTACAAACACCGAGTGATTTGCAAAGGCAGTCCAGGGTCAGCTTAACAAAATTGATTCATTTAATTACCTTTCTGGCAAACAACTTTGTATTCAAACCCAGAAATTTTCCAGGAACCTTTGCACAAGATACAAGTGACAAAACTGTTCTCTGAAACCCAAATAGAATCACCACTATAAGGAGGAGGGAAGATGGGGAGGACAGGAGGCTGCAGAGGTGTGGTTTTCTAAGCCAGATAGTTTTGAAAGGTGAGATCACTTCTACAGTTTCTTGAGCACAAATATCAGACTTTCAATGAGTACTACAGGAAATTATCATGACTCATTCTTGTTAATGAGAAGGGCATGCATACAGAAAATGAAAATATGTACTGAAAATTGTTACATTCAACACAAAAATACATACTGAATACTGCTACAGTGGTAAAAGCGTTTATAGATAATGATGCAAAAGTGTGAGCTCATCTGCTTCTTAATTCTTCATACCAAAAAGACCTTATTGCATAATTGCAAAAAATGTAGAAACTTAGATTACTGAACTTTATAACCCATAATCTATTTTTATTGCCACTCAGCTTTCGTCTCCTAGAATCTGAAATTTATTTTTATCCTCTTGCCTTTCTTATTACAACTGATACAAGACTCCATCTATTCTTTTAAAATTCACATGCACAAATCCATCAAGTCAAGGAACTAACACTGTGCTTAAAAGTAGAAGCACAGATTACACCCAGTTAATTCCAGTGCAATCTTTACCTTAGGTGGTAGCTCTGTCCCAGTAGCACCAGCTTTACAGGAGCAACTTCAGTAAGGTTTAGAAGAGCTAAGTAAGGTGAGTAAGCTCCTGATGGTCACACCCATGGGGTTATGAACCCTTTCCATCTTGGTGTTTGCTTTTGTTTCTACCTCCAAATATTAAACACTATTTAAAAAAAAAAGGCACTTAGAAAAGATCGCTGTTTGTGTCACTGGAAGAAACTCAAGTTACCTTGTTTGTACCCCCTGCAGGTTTCCTAACTATGTATTATTGGGTTATTATATTACACAGGGGTGTCAGCACTGGTCTGAGATGATTTTTTGGGGCTCCCTTGCAAAATCATTATAATTCTAAAATATATAAGCCTGAGACATGAGTGCATAAAATATTATTTTGGTTTAAAACACTACAGCAGAACATAGTTTAATGAGTTTTAACTCCATATTTCAATAATTCAGACTAAATCCTCAAGGGATCTTATTTAAGACACGTTCATTGAGCACCACATACTTTCCATCTAAAAGTTGAGTGCTTTTCAGTTACTTTTAGTCTGTAGCAAGTAGATATCTGGTTATCTGTGATATTATAGATAGATAGATAGATAGATAGATAGATGGATATCTGTGATATTATATTTTATCTGTGTCAATAGAAATCAATAGAAAAATTTACCTCCCAGGGACAACATGTTTTGCATCATGCCCTGTTTCATCTTTTAACTGTTACAGTTTGGTTAATATTAGAATTTTTAATTATATAAAGAAATGTCGCTACAAGTTTTGAAAATAAGTTAAAAAGTTTTCAGCGCATGTAACAGTTTCAACATGGCAATTTACAGGAGAGGCTACTAGAACAGAAAGTGCTTAGTGTGGAAGGATATTGCATTATTTCCTGACCTGTTGTTGCCAGGAAAGGAAAGCACGTCACAGGCTGGCTCTGAGGCTCTACTGTGTCCCAGCCCATGAAATCAGTGATGGGAGCCCCACATTCTGTGACTTGGCCACTCGTTCCTGCTCTGCCACTCTGTATGGGGATATCTGCAGTTTAAAAATTATCCTTGGAGCACAGAGGCAGGAATATGTAGCCAAAGATGGGGACTTTTAAAGCTGAATTTACTGGCAAAGGTAACATCACTATGTATCTACACTCACACAGCATTTACCTACATTTCAAGCACAGTGATCACCTTGTGGGCAAAAGGCATCCTGTGCCTTACAGAGGTAGAGCACCTGTACCTCATCTGAGACAGGAGGGCTTGCTTCACTCCTTGGATAGCTGCATGACATTTTTCCAGTACTCCTGTTTGGTATGCCATCATGCATGTGCAAGAAATTCTCAGATGCTCTTTTTTTTTAGTTTGGAGAATCATACACTATATTGGCTGTATACATATTGGCTGTATAAGGGCACAGTGAAACCAGTTGTTACTGAACCACTCAGAACCTTCAAAAAGCATGCAGGCATTTTACACTTGGTCCCATTAACTACAACCTGGAATGCATTTTCAGTAAGAGATTTTTCAGAAAAAAAACCTAGATATTATTTTAGTTCAAAATTTACAAAATCAAGCTTTGACCACAGAGTAATACTAGGTATGGTTAGCACAGTAAACAAGAGGTTCAAAAAGATGTGAAGTACTAAATGAGATCTTTTTATGAGTCATCACACTGCCTATACTGATACAGAGTCCAAACTTCACTTCTTTCTCTCAGTGGATTAGATTCAGTTCAGCTCTCCAGGCACTTACAGTGCAAACAGATCTGTAAACTGATCTACATTTGCCAAAACAGAAGTTCTTCAGAGAAACTCACAGCTGGCATCTGTCTCCAGGACTGTCAGGGCTCAGCTCTGTTCTGATAAAACCGGTGCTGCATTACCCAGGAAGCATTAGTATTTGGCAAGATAAATATATATTGCTACAGGTGTATCTTTACTCAAATTCTAACTTTAAATCTAAGAAATAACAATCAGAAATTCTCCTGACTGCCTCAGTACCAGAGAAACCATCTCTTTAGAATATCTACACATTCCACAACCCATATTATAGTGAAGCCCAGAGGCTCTAACCAGAACAATGCTTTAATCTAGCTAAACCTATACAGTCAGTACAGAAGGATTCAAAGCAAAAATATTTACAGTGCAAAGCTCAAAGCTAACAGGGCAAATGCTCTATTTACCACAGTTGAAAGGCTGTTTCTCATTCAAGTGTTTAGGCCTCACAGAATCCACATTATATCAATATCATTAGCTAAATCTTTTCTTTACACATCTGTCAGTTCAACTCTATGTGCCAGCTGAAAAACTGCAACTGTCACATCCCTTTTTAAATGTGTGAGATTATAATACTTGTGAAAAGTGCTAAGGCAAGAGCCTAGGGACTGAAATTCTTCTTGTTCTCCAAGCAGGTAAAGCAAGGACAAGCATTAAAGCACGTTTCCCAGTGAAGTCCAGGCAGTGTGGCTGTTTGCAATCTCTCCATCCCTCTGTGTGAAAGCTTGTTGAGTATTTCCTATGTTATGCTTTTGTCTAATCAAAGATACAGCTTCTCACCATAAAACTTGCTCCCTAACTAGAAAATATTTCTGAAAGCCTTTTCAAAGCTGGAGAAACCAATTTTTGCCAAGTGTGCAAACTTCCATGAGTCACATAATACTCTGACTTCTGTTGTAAGATGAGTAAATATGATAATTGACAACAAGATGCTGAAGTGATTTACACAGTTTCTTATGATAAATTTAAGAAGTGTTTTAAAGAAGGTCTTCCACAGAAACTTTATTCATTTTCCCATATTTTTCAAGAGCTTCTCATTAGAAGCAGCAGTCTTCAAAACAGACTTGTTTATTTTTCTCCCTATGACCCAATTATAAATACAGAGTTTGAAATCAAGCCTATGACTTTTCTGGCTATGTGTCATACTGACATTTAACATCAAATACATGCACTGTGCTTTTTAGACATGCACTGCTGGACAAGTAGATTGCATACTACTTCTAAATATTTCTCTCAGGGTACCCATATGCTATTTTCACAAATGGGCATCTCTTTGGTTTCTGAATAATACATGTCAAGACCAGAAAAAAAAAAAAGAAGAAAGAACAAGCCTAGTCCCTAGGTCACCACAGAAAGCATCCAAAACTACTTTACTAGAAGAAACACCTTCTTTGTACACTTGTCTTACAGTATGGACTAATTTTTTTCCAGCCTACTCTTTTTTCTTTCTCTAACTGTATCACTGCTCTGGCTGCACTAATAGGCCTTAATAGCCCTGACAAACTGATTATGAAGACAATTAATTATTTCTCTTTAAAAGCCCTGTAATCTGGAAGCAGTAGCAGGGGTTGACAGAGATTTACTTGGAAGAGGAAAGAAGGTGGAGGCATCTTTCCCCCATGAACAATATAGTGTTGCCATAACTCACATGAAACCTCCTCTCTCTGCTCCCCAGCCAGAGCTGCATCATGAGCAGTTAACACACTCATTATTCTTGGCACAGAAATAAATTAGAGAGGTAACCACTGAATGCTTAGATCATTTGGGAAAATCAGTGAAACAATCTCTACCTACAGAAGCATATTCAAGAAGGATTACAAATCATGTACAATGTTTATTATATCTGCAAAAGTTCAAGATATTACAGTAGCTGTTGCCCTCATTATATTAAAACCAACAGATAAAATGTGAGCTTGGCAAAACATTTGCTCATATATATGCAGGGTCAGCTTTACCCATGCATGGTCAGGAAAGGCCCAGAGACAAGGGTGTGAACAGTGATGCTTCCCTGCAGCAGCACAAGCCCCATCTTGTACAACCTGCACAACCTGAGAGCCAGGAGAGCAATAAGGCGAATGAGCCTTCAGAACATGTCAATGTCTTGGTACTTTATAATACAACACAAGTAATGAGATCTTATCAAAACATGATTTAATGTCATGACTCGAGCTGGATGGTGAGCACAGGAACATTGCTATTTGAATTTAAATTAAATTTCATTAGGTATCACATTACATTTTAAAATTAGTATTTTGTTTCTAAGTGAACAGAGTTGATTGTGTAACTGAAGGCTATCTACGTCACAGCCTCTTCCATGCCACTGCAAAAACAATTCCACTGGTCTCAAGGATGAGTTGGCTGAGGTCTCTCAAACATATGTGTTATATATGCAGATAAACTTCATGTTGCTTTTACATTAAAATTATTATTTTCCATCTCCCTGCCTGCACTGAAAAGGCAAAGGTAGTCCTTACATGACCCTCCTCCAACTCTCCTTCCAGAGTGTCATGTGTCAGCAGTGAGGATGGCCAGTGCCCCAGCGATGCACTATTGTGCGGCAGGCAGGGACAGAGAAAGGAAGAGTCTCAGTGCAGTACATCTGGGGACATCCTGCCCTACCAGCGTTCTATTATTCTCCAGACAGGATGAAAAATAGCACTCTAAAGCACCAGCATGTTCCCTGTTTTAAAAAGATGGTGCTTGTGAAACTGAAATTAATTCAGCCAAGGTATGCAGTCCTTTATTAAAAGGCTCTTTGAGTGTAAGGAAACAGAGCCACTTGAAGGAGTCACGCATCCGCAGTTGTTTGGCAGCGATTTCTCGTTCATTCAGAGCAGGCACTCAGCTGCGGGCTGCACCCCTCGGACACACAAAACAGGCCCTCTCACTGTGCGGGGAGGCACCTGGAGATAGGTCTGGGGTTCCCCAGTCTGCGCTGGCTGAGGAAAAGCTGGCAGCCTGGCAGAGCTGCCCCCCTGAGCCCAGGGACTGGGCCGATAGCCCCGAAGGAGCTGCCGAGGAGCG
>NW_005054313.1:7867312-7901601 GCF_000277835.1 Geospiza fortis | reverse complement strand
CAGAGCAGCCTCACTCCCTGCAATGCAAACCTGCCCCAAACTCCAGAGCAGCCTCACTCCCTGCCATGGAAACCTGCCCCAAACTGCAGAGCAGCCTCACTCCCTGCCATGGAAACCTGCCCCAAACTGCAGAGCAGCCTCACTCCCTGCAATGCAAACCTGCCCCAAACTCCAGAGCAGCCCCACTCCCTGCAATGCAAACCTGCCCCAAACTCCAGAGCAGCCTCACTCCCTGCCGGGGAAACCTGCCCCAAACTCTGGAGCAGCCCCACTCCCTGCCATGGAAACCTGCCCCAAACTCTGGAGCAGCCCCACTCCCTTCAATGCAAACCTGCCCCAAACTGCAGAGCAGCCCCACTCCTGCCGGGGAAACCTGCCCCAAACTGCAGAGCAGCCTCACTCCCTGCCATGGAAACCTGCCCCAAACCCCGGAGCAGCCTCACTCCCTGCAATGCAAACCTGCCCCAAACTCCAGAGCAGCCCCACTCCCTGCCATGGAAACCTGCCCCAAACCCCGGAGCAGTCCCACTCCCTGTACTGCCAATATTTTTAGAAGTGACCCTGTTGCTGCAGCGTATTGCAAATGAAACAAATGCACCCTTATGTAACATTATTACAATTACATTGCAGGGTTTGCCTCTGAGACAGTAGCACCTCAGCTACCGAGGTTCTGCCACAGCAAAGGGCAGAAGGCACCACCCAGCTGGACAGTGCTTTGTATCCTGCACAAAAATAGAGGTATAACGGGACTCTTGGATTGAGGATATCCCCTTACTCCATCAAAAAGTTATGCTTATATAAATCTTAAATGACTTGCAGCATGAAAACAAATTGCTAGGCCGCCAGCTGAGATTTCAACTCATTTTGAGTCTCTAATTATGCTTGAACAGCTCTTGAAAACACTGAAATCTGTTTCTGACTGCATAGCAAAGCATGGAATGGGCAAGACAAATATTGTAGTAACCTTCATAAGCAACCTGATAGTTATTGTGGAATCTGTCCTCTCCCCTTTTTGTTCTCTGGGGAAGTTGGTGCTGATTATCAAAACACCTTCAATAATAAGATGTTCCAGAAATTGATCATTTTGTTTATCTATTTTTAACATTTATTTCAATATTTTAAGCAAATACTTAATTTTCTGATGCTATCTTTCCATTTCCATTCTCTGCTGTATGGAAGAAGTACTTAACAGACCTACTTTGATGTCAGTACAGATTCACAGACAGATAATTTTCTTCTGAACAAACTTGTTTCTGTAAATATAAATGCAGTGCAAACATAACTGGCACAGTCCAGTCTGTGGTAACAGTTGTTATTAAATCATACCTGTTTCTATTGTCAGGGAGTTTAATAACCTCCACTGTGTAAAGAAAGGGCAAACAACTGTGACTACACCCATATTTTAGCAGCAGCAGGATACAGATGTTAAATTCTGGACTGTACTAGACTCACATTCCTCCAGCTTTGTAAATGACCTCAAAGCCATTGTTTTTCGTTTTTATTTTTTTTTTAGTTTTTTGTGTTTCTTTATAAGGGGATCATTTACTAGGCTCTTAAACTTTGCTATGTCACATACCTGAGGAGAAAAGCAGTGCAAAATACAAAGCATGAAGCATACTATTTTTCAGCATTCCTTTCTCAAGCATTTTCTGGACCTTTTCAGGAGAAAATATTCAATGTTCACAGAGAATTCTCTTGTATGACCTTGCTACTGTCACCTCTCCCTTGCAGAGAAGGATCACTGAGGTACAAATAGCACAAAACCTGTGTTTTTCCACCCAGCTGCCACCTGCATGCTCAGGGACCTTGGGTTAACCACTTCTCTGAACATCAGTAAAGCATCAACTGGGGCTATATGGCCAAATAAATATAACAAAGAAGTTTTCATGGGCTTTAAAAATTAACTGGTGGTACATAAATGCACAATCTAGCTGTAAACATGTAATTGAAAAGGACAAAATTAGGACAAATATTGGTAGCTGTCCTTAAGAGCTCATGCAACTTGCCCAATCATTAATATCTTTATTGCACTTTGTCTTCCCTGACTGAGTGCCTTTAAGGGCTTGTTACCTCAGCAAGGTACTCATTGCAGCTCATTAAGTACTGGCAAAATACGGGTATTTTTTTGAAACCTACATTACTCTGCAAAAGACAAACTGATTTTTAATTCCTTCATTATTACCACCCCCATTCCTCCTTCAGCATTACAGTTGTGTCATCTCTGCCCTGGGAGGTTTTCAGGAGCAGACTGGTTACAGCTCTGAGCAGCCTGGCCTGGCCTCAGAGCTGCTCCTGCTTTGAGAACAGGTTGGAGCCCTTGATAGGTCCCCTCTAACCTGAATTATTCCATGATCCTTTCTGGCAGCTTCTTTCTGTCTTCTCTCTGCTGTTTTTCAGGATTTCCTTTACAGAGTTGGGACTTTTATAAAGAGATTGTTCTCGTGGTAGAAAACTCAGGTGCCCGATCTTTCTTGTCGTTATGAAAGATTCAGTACATTGCAGGAAAATCAGTACTTTTGGCAGATTTGCATATTATTCAGTTATGATTAAAATGTTGGTTTTGTCAAATCTCCAGGAACTTTCACAAAATTGAAGGAAAAAAGCCCACCCAAGTTATTTATACTTATTTATACTTTCTACTTTTCGGTTCCTCTATGTAATCTCTGCTACTTTTTAACTGCTGTTTGTACGTTCCAAATTTTAAGTATTGCCCTGTTGTGCCTGATCCATTGCCTCCTTGGCTTTCCAGAAACTGATTTGTAGGAACTTGCAGTAAACATTTCAAATGATTAAAGCCCAGCAAAGGATGGTGAGTTACATGTGAAAATCTCTCTTCTGACTTAGCTCTCTCCTCGTGAAAATCAGAATTTCTCAAGGTTTTCACCTCAGTATTAACTTGTGTTTACAACAGAATACTAACTTCGTGTTCTGCACATTCTCAGGGTCCCTAAATAGCTTCCTGAAGTATTTTCCAACTCAATTACAGATCGGTTTTTCAAGCTTCTTAAGTAATAGCAGTGAGTTTTATTATACCTTTTCCCCCTCTCTCTACTGACAGGAGGCATTACTGCCATTTGGCAAACACTGTGCTTTTCCTTTTTTTCCTGTTCCTTTCTCGAAGGGATTTTGTAAGAGCTGTAAAAAGCAGGTCAGCTCTGCAAGCACCCATAGACAAGTTTCTGCTGTCTTTAAAAGGTACTGTGAAAAGAAAATAATTTGCATTCAAAACCTATTAAAAAGATTGCTGAAGCCAGGAACCAGAAGAAAGAAGCTGGAAAATGATCAGCTAAGATCCAGTTGTTTTTACTTCCACCTTATCTATACTTAGATTTCTCAGCAAATTTCAGCAGATTTTTCAGTTGTTGCTGTTTTATCTCCTTTAAGCACCATTCAATATGCAAACATAATCACTTTCAGTATTTTTCTTTTACGGATTTAAGATCTGTAATGCTAGACCAAAATATCTTTTTTTTTTCCCCTGCCTTGCAAATACAAGCTGGTATAAATGGCTCCAGTGAGTAATTTTCCCTAAGGGCCACTACATAAGTCTGGCATATTCTCTGACTATCCACATTACTGAAGGTTGCTTACAGCTCTGAGCAAAACAGTGAGCGTCCTGCCATCCTCATGATCAGGCACCCAAGGAGACAACTCTTCTGAGAAGTCACAGAAAAAAGGACTCTCTGTTTGCTCAAACACTTGCACACTTCAGCTTCTTGCCAAAGCCTGCTCACACTTCAGGCTCCTGGTGGATTCTGGATATGCAAGCCCAGCAATCTACCATGATCAGTGAGTCACCATGGCATGATTATCCTGTGATTAAACCACTTTTGCTTCCTTTTGCTGTGGCCAATCCACATTGGAGCCTTTCCAGGTAAATCCACATCCTCTTGCTCAGAGATCTGTTGATCTCTTCAGCACACCATGTTTGAGATTGTAGCACCAAGGATTGCTGGAATGAGCACCACTGACAGGAAAAAAAAAAAGCACAATGCCAAATGTAATAATTTCTGTGATTTCATCTATTTTCATCTATTTTCATCCTCTTAGCCAGCTCATCCAGGACAATCAGCACCATTTTCCAGTTGTGGGAAGCCATGTGGAAGAAGCACTGTTAAGACTTTTTGGTGCCATGATAATGACCACAAAGGAGCCACTGCACAAATGAGTAGGGAACACAGAAGAATGAGCCAAAGAGGTGATGCTAAAATGAGGAGCTGGGAGGTGGGTAAGAGTTGTTTGGGGGGACTGGAATGTGTTCTGGTCTGCTTTCAGCTGTGTAAATTTAACCCACAAATCAAACTGAATCCAGTGCAGTAATAAAAGTGACAGATAACTCCCAACAAAATAGGGGAATTTTTTCTGGAAAAAGCTTTAAACAAGTGGAATAATGACATAAGCAGTCTGTAAAACCCAGCCCAAGCTGCAGCAGTGTGAAATGGTGGGCAGCAGAGCATGGACATGCACAGCAGCACTGCAGCTCTGCCTTGGAACCCCAGGGATGGAAATGGCTGCAACTGTCTTTGGTTCCTTGTTTGAGATCTGTGGCTCTTTGTTACATCCCTCAAGGTTCTTGTGCCTTAGAGATAGATCCTGTCAGCCAGAAACAGAACCCCTCTGGTGTTTTATGGAATGTTTCTGCTCTCTTTTGTGATGTACTGAGAGGTATTTTCTCTGTGTTTTGTAAGCTGGTAGCTACTATAACCTAGGCAGTACAAGATGCCTGTTTTCAAAGACTGTGTTTCAATTTTTTAGATGTTTGCAAAATGATGGTGTCCTTAAAAGAACAACCTCATCATGCAGAGGACTGAAGGAAAACTCTAATTTAACTAAAGAGCCCCAAAGCTGCCTCAGTTCAGACTTGTTCCCAAGAGAACATTGCTGGGAGCCAACTACTGCTGCTTCCTTCTTTGCTTTCTGTTGCTGGCAAGACTGAATCTATTTTTTACTGACATGCCACTTACAATGTGCTGTGAAATGCAGACAAAATGCAAAGAGAAATTGCAGGCTGTCTTGATAAAAATGTGACATCAGTTTCTAAAGCCTAGAAATAGTTTTGTTATGCTCTGAGCACAGGTAAAGCCATGGTATTACAGCAGTTCAGCATTTTTGGGGTGTAACTGCACAGAAATGTCAGCTGTGAGATGAACAGCTCCCTGTGTGAAAATTCTAGCATCTTTATACTCAGAGTGGCTCTTCATCAGTAACATGCCTGGGCTTCTGACTTTCTTAGGAACTGTCCAAGTCACTTTGTTGTTTGATCAGCTATGAAGTAAAAATAAAATCTGTAAGTACCATTGTAAACCTGTTCAAGATCTTGTCATGGATATATTATATTAATGCTATTTATTATGGTAAACATTTCTTTGCTACATTCACAATTTTCTTATCTGGGTCCAAACAGAATTGAAAACATCTTGTTAATATTTCATTGACACCCTTTACTTTGCAACTTGGCTTTTAAACATGGGTGCTCCCCTGCTCAGTTGACTTTCAGCCTTGCTCTCTCCAACCTTTTTCCTGATCCCCTGACAGGAGTTGCTCTGTCATTTGTGCTGCTTCAGCAGTCTCAAACTCCTGACTGCCTTTAACCTACTGAATCACTTCCTGACTCCATGTGATGCCTGTAAACTTCTCTTCACCTGAATCTGAAGACGAGCATTTCCATCAATTTCTCCACTCTAGCAAACTCACATGCTGAAATGAATTTTGCAAGAGAGTAATTATTGCTGCATTTTAAATCCAGCTTTTCTTTTGCCATCTCTGTCATCTTCCTTTGCCTTGCTAGGTAAACTGCCTGCACTTACTTTGATAGAGTTTATACTTCTTTCCTTCTGCTTCTCTTTGTAAATAGTTTTGAACAACAACAAAAAATAATGTTATCTAAGGATGCAGGTACATTTACAAAATGTCACAAAAACATATTTTTGGCAATAATCCCAGAGCAAAACAAACATATTCTGGGAAGGCTTCCATTTAAAAATAAATTCTATTCTAAACCAGGGATCCCTGTGCTTTGTCAGAGGAGTTATGTCATTCCTTACCCACAGCTATGAGAACCTCACACACAGTAAGGTCCTCACTGAGTTCAGAGCCAAGGAGCTACAATCCTGCCCTATATCTACACATCTTCCTCACATTACCCTGAGTGAAGCCTCCCAGCTGCTGCCAACACCCCTCTTCCCAGCAGCACAGTAACCACAGAAATTATCTGCAAGGGGAGAATTATAAGGGTGCTATCCACCTCATTTTCAGTTGTCTTTTAAATGAGTTAACAGCTGGAAATAAAGGGGAGAAGCAGCAGCTGGTTATTTCTGCAATGTAATAATGAGGAGAGCATTACAGTAGCTCTGTGAAAGAACTTGTGGAGTTTGTTCACTGAGTGCAGGAGTAGAATCAAAGAATTTTAAAGATGTCCTTCCATTCCAGTCCCCTGCTCACCAAGTGACCCAGTAAAATTAAAATTAAGTTTTTACTTGTCCATATTTCTTTGGGCAGATCCTGTAGTAATTACATATCCTCTGAACAGAGAGAGACATGGTTCTCCCAAGAAAATCTGGGGAAGCTGTGTAGAAGCTACAGGAAACTTAGAGGAAAGAACTCAAACAATTATTATCTCTCCTTCTGTAACCATTCTTTATAGACATAGTTCTCCAAAGTGTGCTGTTCATAGTTCACCAATAGTGTGAGCAGTTTTCACCTTGAGACCAATCAAGTATCAGCTTAGCAAGCCAGACTATAAAAGCCACAACTTCTTCCTAATAAAAAATTCTATTTCACCTTCTAATGAGGTGAGTCTTCTTTCCATCCCTGACTCAACAGGGTCAAGATGCAGCATTTAATTCCTTCTGGAAGGTGCAGCCCAAGGAAGGCAAGTCCTGTCTGCACTGCCTGGACATTGTCCATGCCTGTGTAAATTAGCAGAATGCTACAAGCACACTTCCCCATCCTCAGTGGACGTCCTATGATGTCCTGAATGGGGGAAAACCAGACCTCCTAGCATCAAGGATATGAGGGGAATTCTCTCACAAGTCCTCTGAATTTCTCCATGGCACTGCAGCACAAGGGAGGAATCCAGATTCCCAGCTGAGCTAAGGGAAAATAGAACCCTCACTCAATAAGACTCAATGCATTTCTCAGTCATGCTGACTGACTGTCAGAAGTAAAAAAGGTTATAAAAATTACACTCATAGCCTGAACAATAAAACTTTATGCAAGCTAAACCTGAACAGAGGCCAAAGCTCTAGGAAAGTGCTGGAGGACCAGGCTGGCAATGGGACACTTGTGAATGCCAGGCTTCCACATCCTTCTGCTGCCTGTGACACTGCTGGGGCCTTGGAAAAAAAGGCAGCTGCAGCCCAGCCCATTGTAAATTCTGCTTTATTTCTGATTCCTTGTTATTTTCTTTAGAATAAATACTAATATTTTGCATGTTTCTATATCTGAAACAGATCATATAAAATAGTGATCAGGTACTGTACAGTTACCTTCGAACATGCACAGGAGACACCCCTAAAATCTATTTGCAACACCAGCCTCAATCATCTTACAGCCAAAATTGCAGCTCTTCAGAGGGACTGCAGTGCCATGTGGGATGAATAGATGCTGTATATGGGATTACAGTGCTTCCAGATTTCCACCCTGCAGATGGTCATGGCATTTTCCACATGACTCCTACTGTAATCCCAGAACCACATAAGTCATTTATAAGTAACTGATATGTCCCAGCACCTCACAGTGCACTGTGCAGTAGTCACAGCTGAACAGACAATGCAAAAGGAAAATTAGCATGTCTTCCTGTCTTAATTTTATAGAGAGCACATATGCATCCAGCAAAGTAGAAAAGTAGAATAAATACTGATATATATGTTCACTAGCACATGAAAATATCAGAAGTTGCATTAAATATGATAATCTTAAACACCACAAAACATGCCCAGAGAAAATAAAATATTATTTTGTGTTGTGGTCAAAGCCTCTGAAAATACTGTTATCATTGATCTGAATTCACCTGTATAATTGGCAATGACTTTGTTAGTGGAGAAAGAGGTGTCTAATTGCTCAGAATGACCCTTCAGTCTTTGTTTTCCATTCTCTTTCTTGGAGAAAGAAAGATGCAGAGTGGAAAGACAGAACATTTACAACACAGGGACTGGCTGTGAGTGTCTGACACCACTAAGATAATAAATGATAATCAACCTATAATTCAAACCCACTGACTCCCTTTAAGGAGTCTGATAAATCTTCACTGCGCCTCAGTGCAAGAGCAACAGTCAGAAATCAGAATATTTGATCTTGTTCTGGAAATGTACTTGCTTGTGAGTGCCAAACAACTCCAGTTTGGCCAGAACCTGGGCTCTGTGAATGGTGAGCAGTTTCAGAGTGGAACATAATCCCTGGTGAGGCTGCAGTACTGCAAGGCATTCACTTCATAGTTGGAATGTCTTTGCTTCCACACAGCTCTCCTTTTGCAAAGCTGATATCAAATTGTCAACAATTTTTTTACAAATATAAAAGGGCTCATTAAACAAATATGGATCACTGAAAAAGGATAGATTTCTTGTCCAGTACATGAGCAATAATTTAAAAAGAGTTGCTCTTACATTAGTCTAGTGATGAAGATTTTGCTTACGGAGCCCTGGGCATATAAAAATAAATCCATAGCTGCAGTGTAGGTTTAGTGCCAACACATCAGTGATCACGAAGAAAGTGGATTTAAACTAACCATTTTTCCCCTGGAGTTTAGTCTCCAGCATAATCTGGAGACAGATCAGCCCAACTTAAATTAACTGTATCAGTAAGGACCTTAATGGAATTTCACAGGAGCCACCAGGGTACAGAGTCCAGAAAGCAGAGCTGAGCTGCAATCTTGCTTTCTCCTTCCCACCTTGGGGATGTGAAGCCCAGCAGAGGCTGGTGATGAGGCAGCAGCTGGGCTGGTTCTATTTCAACATGCCAGCTGGGAATCCCTATGGAACTTGTCAGGCCAGTTCTGAGGCTGCACTGTCACCAAGGCACCCTGCTCTAGCCAGTCCAGTTGACTACAGCAACTGGATTAAACTGTGGAATGTTTTCCTATTTTTTTTGAACCTGCTTATAAATGAGGTCAACTAAGAATACAGCACTTCTGAACATTAATGATCATAGCTCAGTTAGGTAGACACCATGTCTTCGAAGAAAATTTGACAGTTGTTTAAATGATGGAGACAGGTTTGTAAAGAAACATGAAGAAGAGGGGAACATTCCTTTTTTATTATGTGAACTCCCACATGCGATGTCATGAGGAATTTGAGTGGGAATTTATTTACAAAACTGGGACTTACTGTCATTACACTGTGCTGAAACAGGGGAAAAAATTACCATGCTGTAAGTCAAATGTCAGTAGAATTTAATATGCTGGAATTCTTGGAAAGTGTTCTAATGCTTCCAGCTCAAAAGCAGAACATACTGCTTTTTATAGCAAAGAATTTTAATTATTATTAGTTTTTGGCAATCCCCATAGTCTGCTGGCATTTTCTAAGCCACAGAGATTAAAACCTGAAGAGAAACAGAAGGTGGTAGGAAAGGGAAGAATGCCTAATTGAAGTACTCAACATCTACTTATCCATGACATACGAATACAGATATGTGGGTAGGAGTGCAAGATCAAGAAATTATTCCTACCTTCCCCCCAGATATGCCTTATTAACCAACAGAATTGTCACAACAGCCAAAACAGGTCAGAGAGAAGTGGGCAAGTGACTGTATCACATAAGGGATGGCAGTGTAGTAGCTGGACTGAGCAAAGGATAGCAAAACAGTTTGCCTGGAGAACAGAAAGGAATTCTGGAAAGGTTGTGTCTTCAAACAAATCACAGTGCTGGGACCCATGGCACCCACATGCTATTCTTAGTGGATTTATGGGTAAACAAGCTACTGCCCTGCAGTGCTCTCAGTATGAAGACATGCTGACATGACCAGGTTTCCACAGTCTCCACCTCCTTTCCTCCCCTTTTAACATTTCTGTCCCTACTTTATCTTACAAGGCAAACATAGCCTTCCTTCACCAGGTGCATCTGGGTCCATTGCATCTTCCCTAGACACATCACTGTGGCTGTCACACAGCTGGGAATGAAGGAATCAGGCTCAGAGAGGGCAATCCCACAGCTCCTTCTCTTTGCTCCAGGAGCCACATCCTGCACCCTCCACTGAGAGCTGAATGCTCTCAGCAGCTCCTGCCTGCTCAGGAACCCTTTTCTCACCTGCCCCAGACTCCAGCTTGTACCTTCTGCCTTCAGACCTTTGAGTAACTCTTTCTCAGCCACCCTGAGGCTGGGACCCAGGTTTGCTGCTGGTGGCAAGCACACACTCACATGGTGATGAACACTTGGCAGGAATACTTTGGGCACTGTAATTGTGACCATGGCAGCAAGGCAGGGATTGCAGCACCAGCTCAGGGCAGCTTGCTCACTGTGTGTGTGGCAGAGCTCACTGTGTGTGTGCAGCACTGACTTGTAGCAGAGCTGTGCATGGAGAGGCGAAGCAACTTTACCACAAGGCTCCATGCCCATGTCTGATGATTTGTTCACTCTGAGCATGAGAGACAGTTTCCCCAGTGATGCTATTGACCAGAAGCATTTTTCACTGCTGGAACAGGAAAAAGAATTTTGGGAATGCTCCTGGGATGCAACAGTGAGAGTGATGCTTCTATCCCAAGCAAACCCCAAGCAACAAATTGTCCCTCTGAAGGGAAAATATTCTGAAGACCTGGTCAGCACCAGATCGATGGGATGCCCCATGCTCCCTCTTCTCACTCCAAAATGTACTTCAAAAATGAAAGAAAACAAGGACACAACATTAGCAGCTAATTAACACTTCCTATACTTGCTATTGCTGATTCCAGTTTAAGTATAAAGAGACAGCAAATTCCTACTGGGTGACCAACTTCACAGGATCCCCTGCACTTTGGCATTTTATGAATATGGCAATGCAGTATTGTCTGTAACAAAAGGATTTGCTCAGCACAGAGTACTCCCTGCACCACCTCTGCTTTCACCTTTACACTTTTCAGTTTCCCTAAGAGGAAAAACATTTGCATAAAACAAACACCAAAAATGTCACACTATAAAAATATCCTTTAGGATTCTTTATATTCTCTATGCTATAATGCTGTATGCTATATGTATGAATAATAAAGCATTACACAACTTGTAAAACTGTTATATTCATAGATTTGCATCATATAAGTTTTATATAAATTTAAAACTTTGATTTGTCATGGAAGCTTCTTCAATGATTAACATTTATCAACATCCAACAGTCAAAAGCTATCAGATGTCAGTGTTGTCCTCGTTAATCCTTTTCCCCTGGGAAATGTCTTAAGGATCTGTAGGCTGCTATACTAAGCTCCCCTTCAGCACACAAAATTCATCCAGATATCTGCAATGACAAAGTTCATACCAGATAATTTTTGTTATTCTGGGAGGGACTGAGCTTCTTGCCACTGAAAGAGATCACTTTGTAGTTAGCAATCAAACAAGCACTCATTACCTCTTATCAGTATTTCTCTGGGCCTTCTCCTACTTTCACAAGTCTTCCTGTAAACTTAATGCTTGAAATTTAGTTATGCAACTTGAATTTTCACTGACTGATTAGGATAGATGATAAGAGAAACACTGTTCTTGCACATCATTGTTTCTGCCACATATTTTACCCTACTGCCATCACAGTACATAAAATCTGCTTTGGAAAGGCTGAAGAATCTGCCTTCTGGACACAGAGCAGCATCTCATTTATTCGGGAACAGCAAAATTCTCCCTAATGTGCTCTTTAAACCCGTTGTGAAACCCAAGATGGCAACATATGGTCTGCTAGGAAACACCTTGCCCTTCTCCAGTCTCAGTAGGCCAGGGCTCTGTAAAAATCTGCATCTACTGAAAGTCATTAAACCTTAATACCAAGGAAAACTTGCTCGGGTGTTCTCAGCCTTAAACTTTCTATTTGTCACCTGCTACTCCTAGACAGATGAACTCACAGATGGGAGAGACTGCAGATCAGAAATTATAAACCTTGCAAGCACTGAAGTACAGAAATAGCATTGCAGAAATTCATTGTTGCCACTTCTCCTGTTCCTGGGGAAAATGTAGACCATAATATCAATATTCATTGACTTTTTTTTTCTTTACAAGCACTTCAACATCTGAAGGGGCAGCCATTGCATCCAGGAGCAGGAGCAAACCCACTTGGCTATAGGAGAAAACAAGCGAGCCATGGGAGGTTTGAATCGAAGAAATGCCATTCTCCAGCCATTCAGGACCAATTCTGTTCCGTGATTCCCCAGGAGAAGCAGAATTTGAGCAACTGCAGAAGGCAAATGAGCACCTGGCACGTGATCTGCACAAAACACTGTGCCAAAATACTGCAAGAAGAGGTAAGAGAGGAAGAAAAATAAAAGGAGCAGCTACCACTCCATTTAAGATGACTGATTAAGCAAAAAAAAATGACAGGTTGTTTTTAATTCCTTGTTGGCAGTAGCTAGTCTCATTTCACTGCCTTTAATTTCTCCTCTGGTCTATCTGCAAGTTTAATAAAGGTCTTTGTGCATGCTCAGGACTTGTTCACTTAATTGAGTGAAACTAGAAGCCACAGTTATGCCAGAAGGTTTTATTAGGATATTAGAGAATAATCAGCAATCTTTTCCCAACCTATCCCCAATTAGATTCCACAAAGATTGAGCTGATGTTTTATTTAAATGCAGGCTTACTACACTGTCCACTGCAGTCCTTAAAATCAGTCAGACATGAAAAACTTCCCAAGTACAGGGTCTCCCCCCGCTAGGAAATAAAGGAAAGCTGTTAAAAAACCTGTTAATATTGGTATTACCACTACAATGTGCTCCAAGAAATTCCAGTGCACAAAGCTGTGCTTGTACTTACAGCCTCTCCCAATGAGTCCATGAGACCATTTATGAAGAGTAGGAAAACATAATACTCCTTGCAAACTGTGATGCTGTGCTGGTGTTACATGTTGGGGTATTTGGCATTTGTGTTACCTCTTTAAGAAATCCATTTGTCTTTCCAGTCCATCCCCATTTTCTGGTATACTGATAATACACCCTGATCCTTTAGCCACTGCTACACTACTTGCAACATTGCTTCCAAATTGTTTTGAAGGTAGAGCTTTCTCCTTCAGCTTTCTAAAAATGGACTTCACCCCCCACTTAGCAGCTGAATAATTACTGGCTCCATGTTGTCTGGGGGCTGGCTTCAAGAGAAGGAAAAATTTGGCAAGATGCTCCACTGTCAGTTCAGGCTTTCTTCACACTTTCTCCCTTGAATAGATATATTCCTAATAATTTCCCCCTTTCTTTTCCATTCTTTATTGTACTTGATAGTCATCCTCTGCTTATGTTATGCTCCCTTATTCTGAACTTCTCAACCTATCTACCATTAACTATTTTTAGGACTTGTGTTTACATCCTCTCTTAAGATCACTTAAGCAGAACAAAGAGCAATTTGAAGCACTGAACTCTAAGGAGGAGAAGCAGGGTGGAGCAGGCCCACGCTGTTTTGGAAGGGCAGTTTGGAAACTGGGACCAGAAAGCTCAGTTCCTAAATGATAACAGTGGCATCTTGCTCACACAGCTCTGAACAGGCTGACTCTGCAGTCCCTCCAGACCAAATACCTGCTCCAACACAGCAGAGCAGCAAACAGCTTCTAGCTCTAACAGCTGGAAATGCAATACACAAAGCCCTCCACCACACTTTCCCTGATAGGCTCCCACCTCACTAGAGGCTACAGTTTTTCATTCCTTGCACTAGAGCTAAGGGAAAACGAGGTGACCTTGGCAACAGCTCAGCATCCCACCCATACGAAGTTCAGGAACAGCTGCAGAACAATGTTCAGACACGGACCAACAAAAAAATTTCTAACATAGGTTTGTCAGACTGGAAATGCAGTTAAACCACGTGTGAACATTATTCTGCTCTATCAGACTTCAAGAACAGTTCACAGAGCCTAGGAATCATTTGTGTATGGTCTTGAAATTAAACACTGCCATCAATCACCTTTGCCATGCAGAATTTTCCTTCACGCACACACTCTTACCTTCCTCAAAGGATGATTCTGGAGAACCTTTTGCTCTTAATATCTGTACTCAAAATAATTCATCTTGAATACAGTTTGCCTTTATGATGACCATTATTTTACACTAAACTTCAAAGACACCCACCTGGTCAGGATTAATGTTTCTGTACAGGCCTGGCACAAATCTCAATCTGAAAGCAGTGAAACTTTTTCAGCCTGCTGATGTGTTTTCAACCTGTCCTCTGCCTGCCAAAATATAACCCTTGCAAGCAGACTCCATATGACTTGCCCCTCAACTATAGATCCTGTCAACTTGCATTATCCATGGTAACAGTAATATTTAAGAAACACCCTCTAGCAAAATGCTTACACTGTTTTTCCAGCTTGAGCTGAATAAATAGCAGATATCAACAGCACCTCAAACATATTTTAATGCTGATAAACAGCTCAAAGTGGAATTTTGTTTTTCTAATTTCTTAAACCTATGAATAGTTTACATCACATTCTTTACTTTCATCTAAAACCTTTATTTTTAATATTAAAATGATTTTTTGCTTAGTAGCAGCCAGCTGTAGGAAGAAGAGTAAAGGAAATTAGAAAAGGTAAACAGTAGTGAAGGGCTATTTCTTCTGCCATCAAAGTACATTTAACCATTATTTATTTCATCTTAAAATGCATTTTTGACTGTCTCTGCCAAGTGTCAGTTTACTAAAGGAAATCTGCACACAAATCTTTGTAACTTACATTTTAAAGTCATCCATGTGTTTTAATGACAAAGACAACAGAACTGCAACCTGGAAAGGCACTGGAAATACACAATGTTAATTGATTATCACGCCAAACTGAACTTTCCAGATGAAGTAAAAGCAAGATCTGACAAATGTATGTAGCTCCTGATTACTAACAGCCTCCAGTGAAATGATGACAACACGACTACATTGCTTCCTCTTACAAGCTCATTTACAATACTCTTTGTGATGGTATTTAAACAATAGCTAGTGCCAAATGGCCAGTGCTGACTGTATTAGCAGTCTTCAAAACTAGCAAGTGTAGGTTCATCATTTTTCTAGGTTTCCTAGGAAAACAAACTTGTTTTATCATCTTGTCTACCTGCTATCTCTACCTAACAGTAGATTGAAACCCTGGAGAATATGGAGGACAAGCAGCTGTGAATTATGGACAATTTAGAGGCCATCATTATGGGGAAAGATATGGCAGTAAGAGGTGTAGGGCATTCAGGCACTAACTCACAGAAAATGGCAGATCAGTATTTCTGCTGCTCAAGGAGAAGCTTTTTCCCTGCTCTCAAACTTGGCAGAATATTTGGTTTTATTCACTCTACAAGGGTCAATAAAAAACAATGGCCTTTTTAATCTCTTTTCCAAAACTGCAGTGCAAATCTACACACACATACAGGAATGCAAACAAAACTGAATTCCAGCAGGATTCTCCTATCCAGGAAGCCTACCACAGGTTTCACTCATTATTGCTGCAAAGGATTTTTCAAAGATTTTCCAAAGCACTTTCCAGTGCTAAGGAAAAACAAAAGAGATGCAGAATGAGAATTGCTATTTTTACTGCTATCAGCAAAAAATTACTTTATCTGCATAGAGATAATGTGGAATCAATTTTGCATGGTGTCAAATGACCAAAAAACCCACAGTTCCTCAGCAGCAGTCTGACATTACTACCTTGAAGTTTAAAAGTAAAATGCAGCTTCAAATGGGAGCACATACACTTTGGAAAGTCCATAGAAGGTTTGTTTTTATGCTGGCCAAAACAGGTCCCTGGATGCAATCTGTTCCAGCTAAAGCAGAAACCATTTCTGCCTCAGTCTGTACTCAGAGCCAGGCTGGGCCAGGGAGCAGGAGCCCTGCACTTGTGACCCACACCCTCAAATACCTCCCCACAGCACACAACCACCAGAAACACACTGTTTCTATCATCTGGCTCACTGGCCTCCCATACCTTGGAAATTTTATTGCAAATAAGAAACAGTGGAATGAAATATATTCAAATATACACTAGAAATCTAGGAGGCATCATTTACAGACAGTTTGTGTAATTACAGGCTCCAAAGATACATAAAACATCTTGCATTCATAGTCTTGACATGAAAAGGCTAAAACAAGGTATTTCTGCCTGAAACTAACAGCAACACATAGTTCCTGCAGTTTAAAAATATCCCTTCTATATTCTCTTTAAAAAAACTATAAATAGCCTGTAAAAAAAAAGAAAGTGACTTTAACATCTCTGTTATTTGAACAAATAACAGAGTAATTCAACATTAGGTGTGGCCTTAAGGTCGCAAATTTCAAAGAGCATTAGGAAAACAGAAAATTGCAGACAAAGCCTCGCATGAAACATGCAGAAGGAAGAAAGGAGCAAATATCCTCTTGCTAATAATTGCTACCATCAGCAGACACTGCATAAATCAGCACTGCTCAACTGTGAAGATTTCTGGATTACCTATCAAAGTTTTTTAACAATTTGCTTACATAGCTCAGCCAGTACAGAGTTAAGAAAGAGCCTCTTGTCAAATAATTCCGTTGGACCTGTTCCTGCTGCTCCTGATGCCAATAGGAGTGTTGTCCTAGAATTCAGGAAGAGCAGGACAGGATCCAAAGTCGTGGTGTGATCAGTTTTACTGTTTATATTAGTGCTGTAACTATCAGTCTCCAACTGGAGATGATGCTACCAATGGTAATGAGACTTATCAACACCAATTCCATTTGCAGCCTGGCCTTCATCCAAGACATCTACAGCAGTGAAGTAAATTACATTCAGGCAAATTAAAGAATCCATCCACTAATCAGATTTTAACTTCCATTGTCATCCCAAAGTTTCCATCAATGCAACTTTTATTCTAAGACAGTTCTAAAAATTTACTCACTAAAGTGATCTTTCGAAAATCTTATCTACAGATGCATGCATGGAAATTCCCCTTGAAAATGTTAACTTCCTTCTGGTTCCAGTCTGCCCCATAGAAAGCTGTTTCTAAATTAGTTCAAAATCTTTACTGTGACTTGATGGTGACATAGTATGTTGAACAGGTTTTGACAGGAGACATTGTTGTATCACCACTTTGCAGTTTCCCCTAGGAAGCTTTACCAGAGAATCAGAGAATCAGTTACAGAATGGCTGGGGTTGGAAGGGACCTCTGGAGATCATCCTGTCCAACCTCCCTGCTCAAGCAGTTTCAACTGGGACAGGTTGCACAGGATCAGTTCCAGGTGTGTTTAAGTATCTCCAGTGAAGGCCACTCCACAACCTCTCTGGGCAGCCTGTTCCAGTGCTCAGCCATCCTCAAAGTAAAGGATTTTTTCCTCACATTCAGATGTACCTTGTGTTACAGTTTGTGTCTGTTGCCCCTTGTCCTCTTGCTGGGTTCCACTGACAGGAGTCTGCCCTGTGACACCTTCCCTGCAGACATTTGCACGCACAGATGAGGTCCCCTTTCAGCTGTCTCTCAGGGCTGAACAGGCCCAGCTCCCTCAGCCTTTCCTTGTAAGATAGATGGTCCAGTCCTCTCATCACCTTTGTGCCCTCCCTGGACCCCTGCAGGAGCTCCATTGTCTCTGAGCTCTGGGCTCTGAGGAGCCCAGAATGGGGCACAGCACTCCAGAGTGGCCTCAGCAGGGCTGAGGAGAGGGGCAGGATCAGCTCCCTGCCCTGCTGGCCCTGCCCCTCCTGATGTACCCATTGGCACTGACTCCTGGGGACACTGCTGGCTACAGGCCTGCAACCAGGCTCTGTGCCACCAGCCCTGAGCTCTGCCACTCAGCCACTGCCCTGTCCCCCTCACCAACCCAACCCACACTTCCTGAGCTAACAGCATGTCATGGGAGAGAGTTTCAAATGCCTTGCTGAAGTCAAGGTACACAACACCCACTGCTCTCTCCTCATCTTCCCAGCCAGTCAAGCCATCAGATTAGACAAACATGATTTCCCCTTGGTGAATATATATGGAATAACCCTTTCTGCCTCCACATGCTTGGAAATGCCATCCAGGATGTGTTGTTATCACCTTTCCAGGGACAGAGGTGAGGCAGGCTGGTCTGTAGTTTTCTGAGTCCTCCTTCCTGCCCTTGTGGAGGACTGGAATGACATTCACTTCTCTCCAGTCCTCAGGCTCTCCTGTTCTCCATGACAATGGTGATGTGGAATGACACAACAATAACATTTGCCAGCTCCCTCAGACCTCATTAGCGCATCCCATCGGAGCCCATGGATTTCTGGGTGTCAGGTTTGCCTAAACAATCTCTAACCCAATCTTCCTGTACCAAGGTTAAGTTTTTCTTTCTCCAGACTTTCTCTCTTGCCTCCAGGGTCTGTGATTCCTGAGGAATGGCCTTTGCAGTATAGACAGAGGCAAAGAAGTTTTCTCTGGTTTGCCATGCCAATTCCTGGCAGATCACGCTAAATGACAAAGAGTTTAGCAAAACGACAACGCCAAATGACAAAGAGTTTCCAAAGCCAAGCTGTTTTTATGCTGCACAGTAAACCATGTTTTGCACTGTATGCAAACATTTAGCTAAACTGTCATTTAATTGTGGACTCAGACTCACAGGGATCATGCAAGTCACTGCTGGAATGCCCAGTGTTCCAATTAGCAACTGGCCTCGTGCACCTTGTCCCCAACAGAGACACAGCAGCTCAGAGCAGTGTGCTGCTGGCTGCATCTGGGTGGACTTAACAAGACCAAGGCATTTCTGCACATGGATGTGGGAAGGATCTGACCCTTGAACTTCTGCCCAAACACCACACCCTGCCTTCCATGCAAAACCCTTTTTGGCTGGCTTTAAGGAACACCAGAACAGACATCTTTGTATGTTTTGATGTACATAAATCTTAGCTTGCTGCAGAATGTAAGTTTGCAGTAATGAAACACACACTTTGCCTCACCAAGAAAGTGGAGAGTTATTTTTGATTGTGTTAAAAAATCATAAGTATAACTAAGTTAGATGTTTTATAGGACTCCTACTCACCTCCTCAGCACCACATGCATCTTTCTCTTTATTTCATTTCTTGGCAGACCATCCTCTCCAGCTAAGAGGACATACTGTGTCTAAAACAAAACTGTCTTTGTACTCCACATAACAGACTAACTTCTGAATTTGCATGAAAGTCACAGAGCTGACAGCTTAGGAGTTTAAATGATGGATTTTTATACCATTATGTAATTATTCCCATGAAATGAAACATTCATTCTGGGTAAAATTCTCAGGAACATGAAATCAGTTAACAGGTATGTATACACTGAAAGCCCTGAGGATACACAATAGAAAAGAACATCATAATCTGTTCAGTTCCAACTCCACCTCTTTGGCATTAATTGGGAAGGAAGGTGAGATCTTTCAGAGTAAGTAAACTGGGGATTCCCTCCTGATTGAGAAACAATGAGGTGATGAAAAAATGACATATTTGGCACCATGCCACCACGCTGTGGTTCAGCTAATACAGAAAGCAGCAGCCATGGGATGCAATAAAGGTTCCAGCACTGTGTATGACTCCACTTCACTACTGGTGCACAAGGAAGCATCCAGTTTGTAAGTTTTATTTTCATTTTCTCTTAATGTCCCTGTTCTTCATGCTCTTTATTCAGTTTGTGAAAAAAAATGTTCTGTGGTCATAATATAACTGCATCTTAGTGACAAGGCAGCCTCAAGACAGAAAATATAAAGGGTTTACAAATATATAAATTAAGTTCTCTGCTTTCTATAGGATGCTTTAGCTGTTTTTTCTTGCTAAAAAAAATAATAGGAAGCATCACCAAAATAAATTACTGTTTAAGAAACAGTAAATTCTCCCACCCAGTCACTTTCCACAACAAATTAAAAGCTTTCAGATTAAGAGAATTTGTTAGCAAACAGTTCTTAAGACACATCCTTAGCCTGCCCAAGAGCCTGTTTATCCCTGTTTACTCCCCTGCCTGTCAAGGGGAACTGTGGTCTGCTGATATCAAACATACATGAAACACTTTCTGAGCACTTCTTAACAGCTGATTTCATCCCCCCTTCCCCAAAGCCTGCTCTTTCCAAAGCTGTCTGTGCATAGTGAACATCTCCTTCTAAGGGCAGGCAAATTTTGTGTGTAATTATGCTAAAAGTTAATCTGTGATACTGGTGTTGATTATTAAATGTGACAAACTTTTGGAGGCTCCTGATCCAAGATTCTGGAAGAAAGTTCCAAATAGCCTGTTACAATATCTTCCTGTACAGATACGAAGTTACTTTTAGCGTGCACTAAATCTCTCTGATGTCAAGCCATACTTCTTTTTGAGCATCTTCAGTTTCCACTTGGTATCTCTAGGCTAAATAAATTTTTAATACCAGTATTGAAGGAAGTCAGCATTACTTTTTACGAGGAACCTCAGAAACTTCCGTGAAAGGTGCAGGCTGCTAACATGGATTCAAAGGCTGGCCTGGGAGAAGTTCTCCAGGGACTGCTGGCGACTGACAGTTTCATGTGGGATTATATAAGCTTCAAAAAGTAACTACAGTGCTGCCTGCAAAATCTATCTTCTGAGAAGGACCAGAGTGCTTCAGCTCTCTTCAGTTTCACATTATTTTCCCTTTTTTATTGCCAACAAAACCACGTTTTTGCATTAGATAGTAATTATCAAATAATGTTGATTTCATTGCCCTTAGTAAGAATTTTACATTGATACAACAGTTTGTATTTTACAAGCACTTAAAACAACAAGATGTGAAATTACAGTGTTTGTGAAAATATATGTAATAAAGTCAATGACAAACCCCTCTAAAGAAGCTGAAAAGCCCATTAAATGGAAGAGCCTGAAACAGGCTAAGACAACAGTTCCTTATATGACAAAAATGTTCCCTTCCTCTAGGACTTGTTTAATTCCAAGTGTCATGATTTAACAAAAGAGAAATGTGTGAGACTTGCAGTCACACTGCATAAAATAAGTTTACATAAGTTGGAACTCTCTTTAGTAATCAAGCACTTTCTTAATTCCATGGGGTTGGACTGAATCCTCACTGATTATTAGCACTTCCCATGCAGACACTAAAATAGCTCCATATGCCTTGATATACTTGCAAAAATGCCTGAGGAGTCACTGCAGGAGTTATCTGAGCAGGCTTCAGAGCTATCTTACACAGGCCCATGTACAGTGTTAATACTGAACATCCTCATTTGCTTGACTTCCAGCAGCTCCACAGTCCAAGACAAAAGAATACAAAAATTTACCAGGAAGTTGTATAAAGTTACAAACCTTCAATTCTTTTGTGATGCTACAAAGAAACCTGCTTAAGCCTTTGGGACTGATGAACTCATCAGTGAAGCAGGAAAACTGTGATGGGTAAGATGTGACTGCATAATAACATCAGAACATGGAAATATACTTTAATTGAGGTGTGCTTAGCTTAACCAGAATAGCTATGCATAAATTAGGCATTAATTCCATACATCAAGGCCATTTAACATGAATTGCTGAAAGAACAGCAGAAGCCCCAGTACAAATATTCTGTAAATATCCAAAAGACTTGGAGGTCCCTACAGTCAGTCTTATTTTGCAAGCTGGAAAGTATTAACAAAAAGAGAAGCAGAAAACCCCTTTGGTTGGAGAGAAAATGAGAGTGCATTTTCTCAGGGGCTGCCTGACAAACAGAAATAGCATTGCCCCTTCTACAGACTGATATCCAGGGTCTCCTCCCCAGTGCTTTTCCCCATATAAATTAAAAAGCAAATCCATTTTGTCCCCATGCACACACGTGTAAATTCCTGCATGTAGCATGTAAAATACAATGCATTTTACAATTATCATCTTATTCTGCCATCAAAGGGGAGCACCACCCCTGCAGCTCCCCAAACACACCCACCCCTCATGTGACACTTGAACCAATACAGCTATTTGCATTTATACAACTGAAGCATCTAATAACACAGCGAGAATCAGGCTCCCCTCAAACAGCCTACCACCTAAATAGGAAAGGGAAAAAAAAGATATCAAACCATTTGGACAAGTGGCAGACAAGATGAAAATAAATAAATTACAAAAATAGGTTATTTACTCCTAATGCCTTCACCAAGGTTTTACCTCCTCACATGAAGATGATCTTCCTCTAGAGCCTTGATGCCATATAGTAAAGACAGAGTTAGTTTTCAACAAAGCTATTTTGTCTTAAACAGGGCCACTGCTTGGCTTGAAGCTATGCTACTGAATGGTCTTTAAATATGGAAGGAGTTGCATGCTTTAACTAGAAATAGAAGCATAAGAAATCTAATGAAAGTGTGAACTATTCATCAGGGAAATGTGGAAAAGCTATCATAGCAGTTTCTTTAAATGGCTTTGTGAATTTTATTCTTAAAGATCAATGAAATTAGTTACTTAGTAAACTTAACAACGGATATAAAAATAGCCAGTAGAGAAATCAGAAACTCTCTCTTTTAAAAAAACAATTTTACAAGTTTTTTTTTCAGTTAATAGTGACTTCCAATGCCTTATAACTTCTCCTGCTTTCCTCCTCATTGGTGATGTTTAGCACTAACTGCAGAGTTGCCCCTAAATCATATCACTGCCATGAACTGATGGAGATCCTAAGGTGCTAGCAAGGCCTGCACAGGATACATTCAAAATTCTTCAATTCAATGCCCCTGTGGCAAGGTAAAAGGTAGCAACGTGCTAAAAAACAACTCTATTGCCAAACTACTATTCGGGAATTAATTCATTACAGCCTTAAAAATCCTTGGGTTTTGCAGCTCCATGGATCTGGCCATTAAAGCAAAGTGTAATTTTCACCTGGAGTAAGCAGGAAAAGAGTAAGAATGTGGTGAAACTGAAGAGCCAGAGGAGTATCACCCTACTAACAAAAAAAGATTGCTGCCTTTATTCTGTATAACCCAGTCCAAAATCTTCTCTACAATATTGTATCTAACTTTAGAGAAGCCAAAGAGGATGAATGATTTCTGAAGCATGGGATCATTGACTTTGCTAATAGGAAAATACACAACTTCAGGTCACTGTTTGGCATTTTTCAGTTTAAACACCAAGAGGGAACATGGCTAAAAGAATGGGAGCTAAAATCCAAAAAAAGATGGAGTCTCTGGTAAACTCAGCTTAATCACAGGGTCAGTTTAGGGGCATTCCCTCTAATTTGATCTTTCATTTCTCTCAGATAAACAAGCCTAATTACTTCTCTCCTTCAGGATAAATTGAGGGAATTATGGTACTTAATTTAAAGCTACTGTTTCATCTTAATAGTCCCTTGGTATAAAGAGACTTCAAAATTGTTAATATCTACAGTCAGCAAGCCAAAGGCTTCCTCAGACTCTTAACAGCAGCAATCATTGATTCTCTTGTCATCTTTCAGAAGCCAAACCAGAGATGACTAGTTTAAATTTAAGACTCCCAGTGGAATAACCTCTTTCATCTATGCTATGAGCTGAGTAGCTCTGCTATTATAAGCTCCTCAAAGTAGTCTTTGTAAAGCAAGAGTGCTTTATAAATATCAGGTTTAACTGAACTCTGAACCCATATATTTTTTTTGTTTGTTTGGATTTTTGGGTTTTTTTTGGTTTTTTTGGGGTTTTTTTTGGTTTTTTGGGGTTTTTTTGGGTTTTTTTGGGGTTTTTTTTTGTTGGTTGTTGTTGTTATTTCAGGGTTTTTTCTGTTCAATTAAAAGTATTATAAAGCATTTTTCAAAAAATAGAAAGTATAATTTTTATTTCTTATGCATTTAAACATATATGTGTAGCAAGTATAGGTGACAACTAGAAAGTGTCATAGCCCTGTATAAAAATATGCAATTTGCTCTCAGTAAAGGAATGGTAAAAAATTGCCTTTATTTCCATATCCTTCACTTACATGAAACCTTCCTCATCTATTTATCAATCAGATCTTTTTAAACACTGCAACAGCAATTCTCCTCTCTGATTTGGCTAAAAGGCAAGCCTCTATTAAGGTCCATTATGTTTTCACATCAGCATTTTTATGCTTCCTTCTTTCTTCAAAAGCGAACCATGCAATAAAATTTTTCTTAACTCCTTTGTCTATAAAAACTTGGCAGGCATTAGACAGAAGGTGAGTTGAGAGCTTTCCTCTCAGATTGCCCAACACTGTGTCCTTGCTTCCCTGTGCTGCCCCTCCTGTGCCATCATTGCCTCTCATCTTTTCCCTGAGTCGAGGATCCTGAGCTGGAGCCATGGTATCATTCAGTATCTGTGGAGTCCTGCACAGTAATCTAATCAGACATGTGTCTAAATAACAGCATCATCAAAATCCTACTGCTTCTTGCAGATATTTAGAATTACAGTCCTTCCTTCAATTCTGCTGTATTACTGGGGATTTCATTGCAGTAGTTTAATGTATAAATACTGTAAAGAAATTAATTTAACAGTATTTGTAACAATTACAGCCAAGCTGCAGGAAAGGATTCTCTGTTCTGCTTGCTCTGAAGTCTGGATGAATGATCTTGCACAGTTGTAAAACCCCATCTTAACCTTGACCTTGGCTGGCCAGCCAGCTCACTGCAAAGTTAATGAGGGCACATGAGTATAAAGGACATCCTTTGCTAGGTGCACACAGTGAGCTCAGCAAAATAAAGAAAACAACTCTGCTGCAAACACTCTGAAGTCAGACTCCACATGCTCACAGATCAGGCAGGTGAAAGCCAATTTGCCAATTTGTTATGACTCTCATTTGGAAATTATTCTTTACAGGTGATATTTCAGTTTATGATTTGTTGTTCAAATAAAAGAATGCATAATCCTCTCAAACCCAATAATCAACAAATCCTCAATGTTTCGTTTAGTCTTTCCAAAATAGAAATTTCAAGCAACAAAATGAATGGAATATTTCAGCCCAAATTGATAGGTTTTGAAAATAATATGAAGATCTATCCAATGCAGCTTTAACCAGGTTCACAGTAAACTGCACACATAAACACTTTTATATGCATCTAAGCAATGCTAAATGAGGCACATATTATCAAATTTTAAAAGTCATAAATTAAAGAATATTGTTAGACCTTTTTAAAAACTATGTCCCACAGTATTGTTCATAGGCTTGTCAGAACTTAAATGGTTTATAATTTAAAATATACCTTAAAACCTGGTTTTGAACTAAATTCTAGAATTTGTGTGACTTATGAAACCTTCATTTTCTTTACACATACAATAAGGAATTTAAAGTCCCTAAGCAAATGCCAGATAATTGTAATATGTTTTGAAAACATACTAAGGTTCCACCAGTGCTTACGTGTCTTTCCTATTTGTAGTTAAGTATAAAAGATGCATGCACAATCTGAAAAAACAGCAGTGTTGATAAATCCCTGGTTGTGTGTACCAGAAGAATAGCTCTTGGTCTGGTTTGGCATTTAAAGTCTGACTCCTTTTCACACACCCCAAACCCCACACACATTCTACTGCTAATACTCAACACAATGGGACTAATACCAGCAGATTAGAACATGCTTCAATAGCATAATTGTCTAAAGGGAATGAATATCCTATAAGTTAAATGATGACACTAGGTTATATGAAATCCCAATTAGCTCAGCAGAAAAGAAGAAAGGCTTTAGAGATATGAAACTGTCAAAGCAGACCATTCATAAAGGGGTATGATTTCCTCTTTGCTTTTCAATCTCATTTTTAAAACAGCTTCTTAAACTAGCATTTGAAAATGCATCTGTTTCTGTACAGAAAAGGGCTAATTCCACAGCCAAGTGCTTGTCAGTCCCACAACCACCAGGAATTAGGTCCCTGTTTTTAGCCTTCTGGTCATTTAGTTCTCAGAGGTTAAATCAGTAACAATGCTATGATACTATATTTAAATGGCTTTTCAACAAAGACCAAAGCTATTTTTCACACAATAAAGTGAGCCTTCATAAGATACTAATTTACATTAGTTAATGGAAACTTCATCCAGGCACTGCTCTTTTGTAATAATGCCTGCTGTTTGCACTGTTTTACAAAGTGTATTTCTGTATTTTGAGAAGCTCTCCTGACACTTGCAACCTCCTGTCTTTTGTAAGAAGTTGCTCCTGAGTCTGAAAAGCTCTTTGGGTTGGTTTGTGCCTGTAGGTGCAGAGGCAGGGCCACACTGGCTGAATGAACAGTGCTCTGTCATCTCCTTGGTCACTCTGCACTCTGCAGCCTGGGAGTGACCTGGCACTGGAGCAGAAGGACGGAAAAGCCATCCAGCATGTCCCTCACAGCCCTGTGGAAGTCACCTGGAAATTACAGTGTCACTTGTGACTGTACTACCTGGTCAAACTTGCTTTACAACAGGTACTAGGGAAGGAGTAAAACTCTTCTTCCACAAAGACTGGTTGCAGAGCTGAATTTACAGCTTGTTTATGAAAGATGTTCTCTGTGTTAAAGATGAGTTTAAAAACACATGAAAAGCAAGAGTGTAAACATTGATTTGGACCCACTGGTCACCCATCTTTAGGAGATGAAGTTTTTGAACTGAATATTATGAACTGAACTGGCAACTGCCTCGCTGTGCCTTCTCCTTCTCAGCACAGCCCAGCTGTTCAAAACTGCAGCACTTGCAAAACAGAAACTGGATTTACTTCATATGTATTGCTCTTGCAACCAAGAGTTTAAGAAGCAGCAGTAATTTTCTGAAGAAGTGGTAACCTGAAGCTACTTTCATAACAATTGTTCTCACAGAGAGCGTCAGCAACAAATTAGAGGAAGTCAAGGCAAAAGAAGGGGCACACAAGAATCTCTGGCTGCAACTGATTCTGCTACTTCTTTGTTTAATCATAATTCCAAGTGTCGGAAGTGGGTGTAGCAGGAAAAGCAAATAACAAGAAGCTGAATGATAGATTAAAGGCCTTTTTATTTTGGACTTAAAGTTTAACCATACTACCATGGAAAACGCTGTGGCACTCATTTATTTTGATGCAAATTTTCCCAGCACATGGTTAGGAAAATTATTATTTTTAGCATAACAATTAGGTATAGCTACAGCAGCCTTAAAATTTTTTGTTGTGATGGAATTCTGCTTTTCCCCTGAGAGGATAATTTTCCGTATGGTCACACCCTACACCAAGAAGCAAGAAATAAAAAGGAACAAAAAAGGAAAAGGGAAAAAGGAAAAGAGAAGAAAAATCACTTAAACCTGCTATTATATTTCTTTAGGTCCAGTAGTAAAGCACAACTACAAAATCACTAACAGGAAATATGCAATGAAAAGGCACCTGTATGTTTAAAGAATCTGTCAGATGTTTTTGAAGGCAGGGAGCACTGCTACAGCATAGGGCTTTTCTGGTAGGCTCAGCAGCAGGAAAGCACCATCTAAAAGTGAATGAATGACTCTTCTCTTGTTTGTGACTCCCATGAATAACAACACCACTTTTAAAAAGAAGTGCTACACTGTGTCTCTGCTGAAACCTGGTCCAAAATCTCTGGAAAATAAAATGCATTCTTCCAACATGAAATAGCAAGTTCAGATTCATCACTCTGACTGAGTTTTGAGACACTATTAAGACTGAAACAAAACTTCCCCTACTCAAGGATAATGGTAACAGTGTGGCTGCAATTTAGCCCTAACACAAGTTCCCAATGGAATTGTATCTGCATCAGCTCTAACATGGATGGAACCTGCTTTCAGGCAGAGCACTACTTCATTTTAAATGGACTGTTAGCCAGTAATTGTGGAAGTAAATCTTGGAGAAAAATTGAGCTACAATCACCACATGCTTTCCCCCCAATATTTGCGTTCTTCACTTGCTCTCATTTATGAATCAATGTACAAGGCAAACTAAATCTAATTGTGATCAGTGATGCCCTCTCTGCACTGGAAAGTACAGCAGAGCAGTGAGAATTACAGAATACCAGCTTATAAGGGGACCTGAAGCATTACCTGGCCCAACCCAGGCTGACAACACTATGAAAGAGGCCACTTTGAAAAGAGAGATTGTTGCTACTGTAGAGAAAACTGTAGAAAAAGCCTCACAGAACAACAGCGAGTTCACACACTCCCAAAGCTGCTGATCAGTGAAACTGTCAAACCCAGCTTTTGTTCATGTAAACAGAGGAAGACTGTTCCTATAACAAACTTGCCCCAATGTGCCCTGCAGGGATTCATGTTGCAATTCTTTATCAATTCCTGCCAGGCATCACTCTGCCAGCTTGTAATCCTATAGGAGGAGAAATCTGCATAAAGAAATGCTCAGGAAAGAAAAAGTGCAATGGCTGGTCTTTCTTCATGCCATACATGCCAAAGCACTTTGTAAACATGTATTGGTAATAAACTGGAATCTATTTTTTTTCTTTTAATTTGCTAGCTTATATATACAAGGGGCTGGATTCAGAGCTTTTCTGAAGGTGGCTTGAACAGCTTCTTGGTCACTACTCAGTTACAGTGGGGCACACCAGGAAAAATCAAGTTGGGAGCACTCTGGAGGAAGCTTTGAGTGAGCACCAGTAAGGTTTTGAACAAAGATAGGGGCTCAAGATGTTAGGATAGCATTTTTCTAAAACATGTTTGTTATTTAGGTACAAAGTATCAACTTGCAGATGCAACTATATACTAAGAAAATGCATATTTATTCTCTCATGCATTTCAACTACTTGGAAAGTAAACATTCCAGCTTTCACATGCATATGTGCATCCACATAGTTCTGCATTTCTCAGCAGTCTGGGTCCACTCTGCTTTGGGAAACTCCACATGGCCTGGGAGAAAGGGAATGAAAGGGAATTGCCAAAGTCAGCCCAGCTCCAGTGAAAACTGCCTGCACCATTAACCTTACAGCAATGGCAGGTTACTTTTACATGAAGCTCATTGAAGGAATTAGAGTGAAAAGTATGCATTTCCTGTTCATACTTTTAGAACATTTCAAGACAGGGCTTTTTTTTTCTCCTCCAAATTCATTCAAGCACAGCACTGTTCCAGAAAGGAATCTCAACTCTGGCTGTCCTAATCAAACCTTTATGGGAAATTCCAAAAGACAGTTTGCAATGACAGCACTTACAGTTATATATTCCACTGCATTATATAGACAAGTTTACTTTGACAGAAGCAACAACCAAGATTTCCACCACTATTCATCTTAGTGGTCAGTGGCTCAGAGTCCCAACGGGGATCAGTGACAAATGCGGTCCCTCAGGGGTCTGCAGTTGCACCAGTTTTATTTAATTTCCTCATTGATCACAAAGGGATTGAGTGCACCCTCAGCAAGTTTGCAGGTGACACCAAGCTGAGAGGTGCTGACAAACGTGAGGGATGGGGCTCTCCAGAGGAACCTGGACAAGCTGAAGAAGAGGAACCATGGGAGCCTCATGTGGTTGAACAGCACCAGGTGCTGGTGCTGCACCTGTGTCCAGGCAGCCCCAGTACCAGCACAGGCTGGGCTGAACAGACCAAGGCACCTGCACCAGAAGGGCTCAGGGGCCCTGGGTACTGAGAGGCTGAACATGACCCAGCCATGTGCCCTTGCAGCCCTGAAAGCCAAACGTGTCCTGAGCTGCATCCAAAGCACCATGGGCAGCAGGGAAGGGAGGGGATTCTGCCCCTGCTCTGCTGAGAGCCCACCTGCAGTGCTGCATCCAGCTCTGGGGCCTCCTGCACAGGAAAAACATCAACCACAGGAGTGAGAGCCCAGAGGAGGCCACCAGGATGATCAGGGGGATGGAGCACCTCTCCCATGAGAAAAAGCAGGGAAAATCAGGATTGTTCAGCCTGGAAAAGAGAAAGCTTGAGGGTGACCTAATTGCAGCCTTCCAGTACCTGCAGGGAGCTGACAAGAAAGCAGGAGAAAAACTTTTTACAAGAGCATGGAGTGACAGGACAAGGGAAATGGCTTCAAACTGGAAGAAAGCAGGTTTAGATTATCTATTGAGAAGAAATTCTTTACTGAGAGGGTGGCTGGCCACCAGCACAGTTTGCCCAGAGAAGCTGGGGATGCCCCACCCCGAGGTGTTCATGGCCAGGCTGGCTGGGACACTGAACAACCTGGTCTAGCGAAAGGCGGCCCTGCTCACAGCAGAGGGGTTGGAACTGATCTTTAAGGTCCCTTCCAACACAAACATTATATAATTCTGTGATCTTCAAATGCCTATCAAAACTGAAACCTCTGAAAACAAGTATTTTCTGGTCTCTTAGTTTATTGCAGTTCACAGAATGCAGAGAGAAAATTAACAAGAATATCCAAACACTGGAAACAACCCTTGCCCTAGACAAGTTGCAAGCTGTAATGTTCCCTATTCACCTCACACAAGGAGCAAGAGGTTGACATGTGAATCAATTAGTGTCTGACAACTCCATTTAGCCCTAAACATATGCCATCATCTCATTCTGTAAATGTCATCTGCAAACTGTTTCTTCTCCCACCAGGCCCTGTGCAAAGAAATTACTACTAGGATTGCAGGAAACCATGTATGGCATTTAATCTCAGGAGAATAGGGAGGAAAGGGTAGATCAGTAACTTCACAGCACTTACAAAAAAAATGAAAAGCAAGCACAGCAACTGAGCTTTTCCAAAAACATTCACCTATGGCAAAGCCACCACAGCCATTGGATTTTTATTGTCCAAAATGCCACACGTGTCTGTGGAACTGTGTGGGATGTGGTGATATAAATGTGGAACTATGCCATGAAAAGAAGGAGAGGGAGAGGACAGGAGAAGAACAGGAGAGGAGCTCATCTAAATTTTGTCTGTACCGGGACACATAAATTAATAAAAATGTTTGTGCATGACTCAGAAAAATAAAGGAGGGATTAATTACTTCCAAACATATGAACTGACATTTGTTATCCCGAATGAAAATTGAGAAAAGGAGGTCTAATGCTTTTCACTGTGTTCAGTGGACTGGGAGGGTTAGATCCATCTCTTTTGTTCATAACTTTTGAGCTTTTGCTACTTCTTATGTAAGTGGAAAAGGCAGTTACATTAAAGTATCATTCCCACCCAAGTTCAAGCCCCAATACCTGAAAGTTTGCCAATTTTTTTTGTGTATTACCAGAAAATAACACTGCACTATTTTCCAGGACTGGTCTGCCACTCCTATGTACTTTTCTCCATCCAAATATTTTCTCAGAACATCTTTTGTTGTGGTATTTTTACATCTTTCAGAGTGGGGAAAGTTTATTTTACAGACAACTAGCTCAGGCCATGTTGAACTGCACAATTTATTTCCCAAGTATAAATACTGCTGCTATTGTTTGCAGTTGAAGACATAAATAATGCAAAAAAGTGCTACTAAGTATGCACAAAGTTTGATCCCCTATGCCCAAAACATTTTAAATTTTCATAACTCAAAGCAAATATATTTTTGCTATCAGAGTTGTTGGAAAAAAGTTTCCTTTAAACTACTCAGGGTTAGTTTCACTATGTATTTGTACAAAATGTCAGCAGGGAGAAGGTGCAGGTGTTACTAGATATGCTCATGGTTATGATCCAGTTGGCCAGTTGGTTTCCCTCAGGTCAACACTGGATAGGGCAGTAAGGTTCTGCTTTCAGTCAGATAAAGAAAAAAGTGTCTTGGAAATGCATGGCCATGAAAAAGCAACCCATACATGTCTGGGTGTCAATGCATGCAATGTATTAGCAGGTCATTTTTAAAAATGAATCATTATCTTACACTTAATATTTTCCTGAAGTCATAAGTGCTCTATATAGTTGTCCCTCCCCATTAAACAGTGACAATGTTGCAGCCTAGAGGTAGCTTCTTTTCAGCGATGGGTGAACTGATTTTTGTGTTTTTTCCTTGTATAATTCATAAGTTAGCATGACCAGAGTGTTGAATTGCAAAAGTAGGACATCTGTCACCATGGGGAAGCAATGGGGGAGTACATAGCGTTCTTCTGACAGCTGTGGGCTTGTTTGTGGTCACTAGAAAGGTGCCTACTTGATTTTTTTTTTCTACTTTAGCATTCCAGACATCTTTCAAATTTCTTCTATAGAATTTAACCTTCCTGATTTCTAGACAGCCATATTCTTTCCCAGCTTGACCACTGGATCCTTCCTTTGAGTTCCTGGGACTCACCAAAGCACACTGAACCCCTTCACAGCCATTCTTGTCTAGCAGATAATGCAATATCTCAAGTTACACAACCACTGCAGAGAACAGGAGCTGGCTTAATTGATTTTTGTAAAAGGATGGATTCCAAGTTTGCTGCTAACATAGGCAAAGATGGGCAGAGCTGCAGTGTCACAAGTACAAAGGCATGAAGGAAAGCATCACATGGGACAGAATAATCAGACACAGCTGCCCAGGTGAAATGAAATAGAATTAGGCAGATTTATTTCAGTAAATCCTTACTACAGGAATATCCTGCTACGTACATTAGCTCTCTCTGAGATTTCTCAGTGCAATCAACAGAAGCAGCTATGCAGATTTTATTAATGACACATATATTTTCAGTCTCTTTTGAAGTTTGTGTCTTATTACTGCCAACCACTTTCTGCCTCTGCAAATGCAGTGGGTAATTATGAATATAAGTACTTCTCTAGGACGTTGGTGTTTATTTACAGTTCAGAAGCACTGCTGCATTCACTGGCAACGGCACAGCATTACACAAGTCTGAGGATCAGGAGACTCCAGCCCAGGAAGCAGTTGCTTCCTCAGCTGCTGAGGCAGCTCCACTTGTGGCCACACAGTACCACAGGCTGCTCATCTGCCCTGTGCAGCCATCCCAAACGCGCTTCTGCTTTGGGTGAGCTCTGCTTTACAGCTGCACGGGCTGTGCTCGGGTTTGCAGGGGCGTGCCCTGGCACAGAAACCCTCACAGAGCCCGTGTTCCACAGGGCCACGGGGCAACAGACAGCGCTCAGCTCTGGAGCAGCACGGTAGGACACACGGACAGGGAGCGTGGCCATGGCTGGGTACAGACACACGGACAGGGAGCATGGCCATGGCTGGGCACAGACACACGGACAGGGAGCACGGCCATGGCTGGGTACAGACACACGGACAGGGAGAGGGGCCATGGCAGGGCAGGGACAGACACACAGACAGAGACACGGACAGACACACTGCAGATCCTGCCCGGCTCCTCCCCAGCAGAGCAGGTGTGAAGGCGCTGCAGGGACAGGCAGGGGACAGCAGGGGCAGTGCCAGCAGTGGCTTCCAGGAACTGCCCTGCCCAGCAGGCTGGGCACCAGGCATGGCCTCAGAGCCTCACAGTGGCCCGAGCATGAGAAGCAATTTCAGCCTGGGGACTTGAGGTGCTGCAGTTTCCAAGACTCTGCATCCTTGGGCACCATTTCACCCCTACTATTTAAACTGAGAAATATGTAATATTCCAGGAACAGCTATGTATCAGGCAGCTATCTTCTACAGCAGCACTTCAGCTACGTCATTTGAGAGAGGAAGTCCTGTGATCCTCTATATTTTAATATTCCACCTTTTTCCAGGAAGTGTTTTTGCTTATCTTGATCTTTTTTTCATCAATAACAAAACAAACACTTTTACAATTCACTAACAACAAATTTCTCCTGCTGCTGGCACTCAGCTTTGAATCAAATCTTGATGCCAGTGAAAGGCAAGAAGGTTTCCTGCACTCCAACACGCATAAAGCTGTTTCTATTTTTATATTTCACCAGCAACGTAGCTTCCTTTGCTACTATTATCCATGCTTTAATACTATCTTGTAAGACACCTCCATTTCTATATGATTTTTGGTCCCTTAGAAGACTCAAGATAGGAACCAGAAATACCTGGGATTAAAGAATATACATAAAAAACTGGAAAATCTCTCAACACTCAGAAAATCACCTGAGGTGTAAGAAATTCCTTGATGATGCTTCTTATTTTCCAAAGTAATTATATACCTCCCTCTAGGGGAATCTTAATTGCTCTGCCTACACTAAACTAAAAGCCCTTTTACTTAAAGTAGTCCATATCTGGGAAGCACAGTATCCCAGAGAGATGCACTTTTTCCGTGTACTCCAATGCAGTCATTCTCTGAGAGCATCACCCAGCTTCCCAGACTGTGACCTCTAACCATGTTCTCCCTCTCTTCAAAATATTCTAGGCTGGAAGTCTGAAGGCAATCATTCTAGAATCTTGTTTACTGTTAAATTAAAAGAGTAAGTGATAAAAAATGATTTAATGTCATTTTTATAATGTCACTTCTAGGGGAAGATTTCTACTCTGTGCTTTAACAGCCTGCAAGCTGCTACAAGGAATATTTTTGTAATGTAACAAGACAGAGAATTCATGTTACATCATTCACATGAGGGAGTTCAACTCACAGATTTCAGTCCATTATACTTGAAAAAAACAGCAATCAGATACAAGCTTGCCC
>NW_005054313.1:7823626-7867257 GCF_000277835.1 Geospiza fortis | reverse complement strand
TTGGTCCTGAGAGCTCAAGGTGCCTACAGCAGGTCTCAGTAAAGGTTCTCAAGCACTCAGAATCACTGAAGTGCTTTGGTGCAGTGAGACCCTCACCAGGACACAGTAACTGGTCCTTCCAGGGCCAAAGAGACTGGGCAGTCACATGGACTGTAGGGTCCAGCTCCTGAGTGATGCCTTTGTGTATGGAACAGCCTGTAAAGTATTTTTAGCAAAATACTAATTTTAATTAGTGTTAATGTAAGTCAAATGTAAGTAATTACATTCAATGCAATGTAAGTCATTAATGTAAGTTAAACATTAAAAATTATTTTCTACAGTCACAGTTTGCCTTAAGATGCAACATGTGGGTTTTTTTCAGTAATATGGAAAAGGTACATGTAAGAGATTTAATTATCTTACCATACAGGTTCACATACACCTATCTCATCAACTGTAGCACTATTTTAACATAATTTTGTTAGTATTCTAAACTTCTCCAACTTTCTGTTTTAGGGAAATACAGAGAAACAAAGAATTATTTTAACCTGGATGCTGAAAAAATATTATTTTTCCCTATCAAGTACTGACTAGCTACATGCTTATCACCCACAGTAAACCAACGGACCAGAATGGGTTTTTTAGTCAATGAACCATGTCTAAGTAGAACTTGCTGTTTTAGCCTCTAAGTATGACCACAGAAAATGACATTTAAATAACCAGAGAATCATAGAATTAGAGGCTGTAAGAGATGTAACCATCTAGGCCATTGGAGCTTGACTGACAGCCTGAAGGACAATTCAGCCAAGCCAAGGTCTATTCTTTATTCCCAAGAAGCCACTAGGAGCAAGCTGTGAATCACAGGAATTGTTCTGGAGGTGCTGCCCTGCTCACCACCATCTTTGCTGGGGACTCACAACCCTTAGTAGATGACAACAAAGGACCTGGCAGCATTGTACCTGACCTGGTAAGAATCAAGTAAGGCTGTAGAACAAAATCCAGCCTTTATTTCATTAAAATGTTCTGTATGATTTAGTCCATTTTCTCCCATGGTGTCCAGATAAATACAACTAAACCTCCCATAGGTGTTTTTTCAGACTTGTTTACAAAAATCTCCAAAGCACAGTACCTGCACATGTACCTCAGCACAAACTGCAGTTCATGACTTTGCTTAAATGTGATGGGGGATTGAAGACAAAATGATGGATTTTGCATTGACCTGTGTCAGTCACTTTTGCTGCCAACAAAGCACTTTATATCTCTGACCCTACAGCCAGTGGTCCTGGGGAACAATGGGTGCTCGTTATGTTTCAGCAGCTTTTCACCTATTTGAAAGCTGATGTTTCTTTTCTTCTCTTTTCTAGGTTTAGCAAATCCCATCTGACTATTTTTTGTAAACATTCCAGACTTGCTGTACAGTAAGTTTTCAGTGTTTTCCTCCTAAGAGCAAAGTCAAAAAGCAAGTGCCTTACTCCTGGCCTCAGAGGAGGTCACATTCATACATCTGATATTGGCAAGCCTATGAATATATTGCAGACAATGATTGCTTTTTTTGAAACAGCATCACAGTGTTGACACACTCAGCTTGCAGCCCTTCACAATTCCCCATTCATCCTTTGCATTATTGCTGCCAAGCAATTATTCTTCATTTAATGTTTCGCATCTTATTTATTCTTTGTCTGCTTTTGCATTTACTGAATCATATGTTATTGATCTCAGGTTATTTCTTCAGTGAATTCTAAATCCAATGTGTCTCTCAAAGAAAGGATTTAGAATCAGTTTCAGGTTGTTATCACCCAGACATGTGATAAGCACACTCACTGCCCCCTTAAACTGTGCATGAGAACTGTCCCCACAGGGATGGAAGGAGTTGCTGAACCCCATCTGAACCAGCTCCCCTTTCTGGCAGCAAACCTCTGGTAGCTGAATGCTGAGCATGTTGTTTTGAACAGTTTTACAGGGGAATTCTATTTTTACCTCATTGGATTGCTCATCAGAATGCTACACAGAGTTTGGTTCAAAGGTTCACTAAAGTCAGATACATGACAGCACTTCAACTTTCTCTTATCTACTTAACTATTGAAAATGCAAGGAACTTACCCTGATACTTGTACATCACAAAGGAACATTGAATGTTTTTACCTCCTTACTATTCTCAAGATAGTTGTTCAACAGTTTGGTCTCGTATCCTGCTGATGCTAGTGAAACTCTTTTGCCCAGGATTCCTCAGCTCTTCTTCTTTTCCTGTCTAAAAAGAGATCCAGCATCATGTGCATCTCCAGACCACCAGGGCCTCTCCCTCCCATCCTCTGTGGGTTTGGTTTTCAGAGATAATTGCTAATGCTTCAGAAATTGCTTCAGCTACTTCTATAAGTAGTCTAGGATGAGTTCCATCAGAAACTGCCAACTTGAATACATCAACTTATCTGCACACAGTTTAGCTCATTCTCCTCCTGTTCTAAACTGCCTTTTATTCTCTGCTAAAATCCTGAAGCCCTCTCTGAGTCTCTCATCTGTGCTGGTGGCTTAAGCTAAGTTAAAATCCAGGTAATAATAACTGAAATGTCTGCCTGTTACATTTCAAATTGTCTTAAAATGAATATTAAATTATTCCAAGCAGAACAACTAACTATCTGAATTTGTATCTACAACAATATTTTCTAAGCAAATAAATTTCTAAATAATTTTAAAAGTTTTTCCTGATTTTTTTGAAGTATCTATTTATAAATTCCAGCTATTGAGAGATGTGGAGGTTAAACCACAGTTAAATCATCTCCTTTACACAGTGATATATACTTAATTATTAATACAGCAGTTTCACCATTCAATGTCATTTCTACCAACACATCACAAGAGAAACACATTGTCACCAGTTTTTAATTTCTTTGGCTATGCACTACTTAATTTTTTGTAATTCTAATTTTGAGATATATAGATATATAGAGATATGTAGATTTATCTAGCTAAAGCCTTTGAAGTATTTTGCCAAGGTGGTGGATATAGCGATTTCTCCCCTGCCCCCATCATTGTGGCACCTCTCTGCAGCCTGCAGCACACATTAACAATCTTCCTTTGGCAAACCCTTTACTTTTTTCCAAACAGAACCACATTTCACATCTTTTCATTTTAAATTTTTAAAGCAGTCCTTTGGCAGATAAGGTATGTAAGTAACACATAAAAAATTGCTAAAGGTGAACTTCAATCTGTACACCCTTTGCCTATTCTGGTCCAGATATATAACAGCAAAGAGTTTGTAGCAAATGTGATTTCTCATTTTAACATTTCTGTTGATATTTTGAGCAACTATTCATACCCTTTTGAAATTAATGCAGGAATGAATGCTTTTCAACCATATTTACTGTTGGTTTGCAAACTATTTACAAGTGTGTGGTCTCGGGATCTAATTCTATAGTAGAATTCTGGCCAAATAAAAAAACCTCTAGAATTGCTTTGCTCTAATTAAATGTAATGTGCCATTAACCTAAAAAATATTTATTTCAAGTTTTACTTGCCAAACCATGAAATCCACGGTGAAGAAAAAAAAATAAGAAGGCTTGAGTGCTCAAGTGTTCCAAATTTTTCGTTTTACCAATGAAAAATACCTACTGAAGGTGTTTGCATACTGACATGATAAACAATGGTTAAAAATCACAAGGAAGTTCATGTGTTCCTTTCCCTCCTTTTGCTGCTCTCCCTGGAATCAGAATAAAAAGGTAAAAATGGATAGAAAGAATGAAAAAAGCCCAATGGATTTATAAAAGCTATGTGAATGCAGACACAACCTGTATATTTTCAGATTTCTTGACACCTGGGCATAGCAACTGACAGAGAGTATAAACCTGAAGCTGAATCACTCTTACTTCATTTGAGGAATGGAATCATCTGGCCCAAACTTCTTCACTGGAGCAGCTTTACAAGAAGCCCCTTCTCCAGAGGCAGCTGCAGTTTCTCTTTTGCTTTCTCATTGCCTGAGTTTGCAGGAATGACTTGCCAGGCAGCTTTGTGCTGCTCTCTAATGTCCCAGCAGTGCAGGGATCACCTGGGAGCAGCGTCAGCAGCTCAGTGCCAGCCCCGGTGTGCTGAGCCAGCAGCCCCAGCTGTCCCTGTCACTGCAGGCTCTGCTTGCCTTCAGCAAACATGCTGTGCATCCACATGTGTCCAAATGCCTCTCACTGCAGAGCCTGCACTTCAGCGAGGGACAGCTCTGGACAAGCATCTTTCAGGAGTATTTCATGTTTTATTTATCAATATGCTGCTTTAGAAATCATTTCCCATCATGCAGGGCTCGGAAGCAAGAGTGGAGGGATGCATCCATGTATCTTACCTGCTGCCTCTCCACAAAGGAAGGGGCCAAAGTGAAGATGCTAAAATGGCATGGAGACTCTCATTCTGTGGCAAATGGACTGTCACTTACTTACCTGCAGCATAAATGCTGATGACATGTAAGCACTTGGAGAGTTACAGAATTCTCTTCTTTTTTTTCTGCTGCTCCCAGCAGCAAAATTGCATTAGAAGAAATGTGAAATGTATTTAATAATTTCATTGTATGATCACCTTTTTAGAAATTTAAGTCCATGTTACTGGCTAATGAATGAGAAATCCTGAAAACATAAAGAGATCAAGCATTATCCAGAGAAGACTCTTGAGGAAGCTGAGAGATGATAGACACAAGAATAGTCAAAGCATATGATGGGATACATGACAAATTAGATATCAAATTTATGTTTTCACACAACTTCATTGACAGACACTAAGCAAGGGAGATTTCTAAAGGGAGGGGAAATTTGATTTTGCTTTGCAATTACAGTGCACTAAGTAAAAGGTAAGTGCCAAAATAGAATTTGCTTTGTGTTGTGTTTAATTTTGAAGAGTTCCTACCACTACTGCTGTTCTGGGAGCAGTAAATGGAATGTGCAATATGCCCTGGAAAGATCTGACATGCTCCTTGTACATGCAACTCCTTTGTGCAGTTAATGAAATCTTTCACACCACTCCACATACAAATAAGTTTGATTCTGACTTTTTGCTATTTAAGAGCAGAACAAGGGTATTCAGTCAGCACGCTGACCAAAACAAGCAAATATTACTTAAACTGTGCAATTTCCCACAGGCTCTGGTCAAAATTGCTTTCAAAAAGTCTTTTACTCAATTCAAAAACCAGAGTGTTTTGTAGTGAGGGATAAAACTATATCCCCATCTACTGTATGTACACTGAAGCAGCTATTCTGCCATCTGGAGGATTTTTCTAACGTTTCAGAAAACCTCAATCCAAACATAGTCCACTTTGGACAATGCTTTCTTAATTATATATTAATAAATATTCCATAGAACAGACATAAATCATCAGGAATTAAAGCTAGGGGGTGCATTTGTAAAGCCTGAGTACTGACCATCTCAAAAAAAAATACAAGTTTACTGCTCCTACTTTGTTTTTTGGGGGGTTTTTTTGTTTGTTTGTTTTTTTCCTAAAGCACTCTCCTTTAGTGTACAGATGCCTGGCCCAGAGATCCAGCAGCATCCTGGATGGCTCTCTTGCTGTCCTGGTGAACAACTACTTGCATGTTTCCTTCCTTTGCTTTGTTTATCTTTCACATTTAACTCAGTAAACTCTCCAGGGCAGGCACTGCCTTGTGCTCCACAGACACACAATTACAGCTCTGAGCACACCCAGAGGCTCTCACCAGCTGAGCCTTCCCAATGCAAACAACAGCAAACACCAGGGAGCTGGAAGCTGTTCCATGGCACTGCACCACTCAGCTTCAGCAGCTTCTCCTTAACACACAGCTCATTTTCAGTCTCTGAACAAGGACTTTCCTATGGACACAAGAAATTGGATTTATACAAAGAAAGCTTGCTTTCTCAAATTCTCTATCTAACACAGATTTTGGTGCAGTTTTTCTTGACCTACTGACAGGGAGGGCTGAAAGAGAAGACTTTAGTCTTCTATACCTCCTCTGTAGGTTTTTTTTTTCCAAGATAAAGATGGCTGCTAGGTAATGAAGTCACTTCCAGAAAGTTTTCTGCAATCTACATCGTAACTTTTTCTTCTAGTGGCAAACAACTGGCAAAGGCTGCAAATGTTACCACTGAGCCCCTGGAGGAACAGAGTAGTCTTATTTCTTCCTCTTCCTCAATTAAAACAATAGAATAATTCCACAAGAGGGGCAATTAATTGAAAGAGAAATCATAGGAACAATGCTTTGAGAGAATGCTGCAGATACTAGCTAATTTTTATTTCAGACTGGTGCAGTGCAAGGTAGGACTGTTCTGACATGGTACTTAGAAGTCTCCTCTCAAATAACCATATAAAAAGTGGTTCCCAAAAATCAAATAGGAAGTGCAGAAGCTCTGTCTCATAGATTTTATATTTAAAAGTAAGCGTACCAAAAGACACGCAATTTTAGAAACTATTAAAGAGGTTTACCTAACATCTATAAACTGACATTTTTTATATAACAGAAATATGCATTTTGATTTCTATATAGGATTGGAAATAATAATGTTTCATACTAGACCATCACTGAGGTAATATCAAATACATGCCTAAAAACCTCTGGTTGTCTGTGTGAATATAAAACAGCGAGGAGGTGTCTGCAATCTGAATAAAGTGCTTCAACTCTAGCAATTAAAATCATGAGAAGAAGAATAAAAAAAGAGAGATGTGAGTAAATCATTTTGGAGAGACATCAGTAAATCATTTTGCTTGACCTCTTTTAACTTAGAATCCATTATTAGCACAACACGTTTTTCCCGCTTGCCTTTGGAATTGCGACTACCACCACATCATTCTTACAGGCACTGAACAAACTCTCCTGCAGTACTCCTCAAATTCTACAAGAGTTATAGAAATTTAATTAGTCCCTTGGCATTTCTGTATCCTGGGAATGGATTTTTACACTGAAGATTCAAATATCTGGATCTGCCACACCCACACAATCTCACTGACACCAGGGAGAACTGGCATAGGCCAGTAGCCATGGTAGTACTAAACTATCCACAGTTACAATGAAAACCAAAATACACAACTGCCAATCCTCGAAACTGGTCCTAGGTATCAGCTGTATAAAGCAATGGAATGGTCCTTTACATTTCAAATATCAGCCTTATTTATTTCTACAATGGTGTCTAGAGATTATAACTTTGATTAAATTAAGCCAAAACATCACTTTCATAATTTGCTTTAAGACTTCAAACGACATAAAAAAACTCAATCAAAATAAAGAATATAAAACAATTTTTGTAATTGAATTTCCTGCTTTTTATGCTCTTATACAAAGAGACATGCTGTGACTTAAAATCCAACGAAGCGTTTCCACTTCTGAAATCACTGCGAAATACAAACTGCAAGATATTAACAGAACACAGGATATTTATTCTGCTCATGGAATCAACTTGTTGCTAAATGTTAAAGGAAATGTGTACCATTATTCCCCATGACTCCACCCTTCCCTGAGGGAATAATAAAAGGAAAGCAAAAAAATCACCTTTCCACTTTCGCTTGATTTTACTTTTCCTTACCAGGATTCTTTCTGGCAGGCTGGTAACAACAATTTCATTGTCCCAAGGGCCATTCCTGGTGGACAAACTTTTTGTCAGGCAGTTATCATTCCATGGAGAGCCTTGTGACTAAAGCACAGCTTGGAACATAGGCCAGCCCAGCTCCTCAGTCCCTAACAAAGCTGAAGTGACCAACCACAGCACGAACAGAGTGAGAATGCCAGGAATCTGTGGTATTCCATCCTTTGCATAATTCTTCTACTTAAAGACAGCCTTCAATGAAATTGTTTTTAAATGAGATTTCTATCACTTTTTTAATCTTTGAAATGGATAAAGACTTACTGCAAGCAAGCACTTTCTAGCTTTTTTTCAAGAGACACTATGCATTGATCACCTAAAGCCAAATGTACAATAGAGAAGGATAATTTTTTTTCTTCTGTATTTTAAGTTCGTCCTTTTTCCATGCAGTTATCATCAGGGCTACACACAGAAAGCGTGTCTTTCTGTTCTTCAGTCGGTTTAATCACTTCTCAGTATTTCAGTGTTATTGCTGCAAGCATTATTTTATTAACTTTCCAATTTTAGGGTCTGTTTCTCCATATCATCTCATTTCAAAAAAGATTTTCTTAGCCCTTGATTATCTTCTTGCTTTTGGAAACATCTTTTTCCTCAGTATGCCACAAACACATCTCATGACTTATACTTCCCAACTACTTCACTCAACCTCAATGAAATTAGGGATGAAACACTTTAGTTGATAAAATAACATAGGACAAAAGATACAGGTCACATCATCAGCAAGATCTTTCCTTTATATGCTCAAATGACCTAGAAAAAAATCATGCATTACTGAGTTATCAACTGACAGATCCAGCAGAAGCTACTTTTAAGGGTGGCATCTTGCCTTTTGGCAAGAATTTTAATTTTTCACTCCATGAGCATTAGCGATAAATAAGTGGGACGATGCAAAGTAGATCAAAAAGTAGAAACAAAAGTAGAAAAGCTCACTAAGCACTAGTCTAACTGCTCCCAGGAACTGAAAAATAGTATTTTCCATGGGGTATATTTCAGTGTTGAAAATAAACAGAATGTCTTTACTTCCTTGACTAGTTTTACACACTTTATACCTCACTCATCTAGAGAGGAGCTATCTGCACCTTGTTACCTAATGAATTTACTTGGGAAAAATACTGTAGTGGAAAAACACAAAATAAAATGGACAAAATTCTGGAAACTTTTAAAATTCCCATTTGGTGGTTCTTTAGTTGTACTAATATGCAATACAAGCAATAAGCTAAATTTTAGTTTCACTGTTAAGAGTCATGTGTATCTTCTGAGAGTGCAAATCTGGGGTATCTTTTAAATGCGGCTGTAGTCAGAATTATTTGTTTAAAGGAGGCAGTATATGCCCTTAAACACAACCAGCACAAAACCTCTGATTTTATATGAAGTGTAAGCCATATATTACATCAGTCTGCTGCATCTACTTGTCCCCTCTTTTTTTAAAAGAAAATCTAAATGGAGTTGGCATATATCACAGAATGTTTACAGCCTTTGTGGGTCCCAACGGCATGTTTTTCTACCAGGGCTCATTCTGTCATATCTAGAAACTTTATTTTTAGCCAATGGCAAGTTATTTTGGTTTAAAAGACCAGTCTTAGTGCCAGTACTTCATTTATATGTTGCCAGGTTTAGATACTGTTACTTAACAGAAACTTCCTTGGTATCCTCAGGACCCCTGCAGTCCATCAGCAGCACTGGCAGCAAGCTCATCTCTCTGCTGGAGCCAGGAAATACCTACGGACACATAAAGGGGGTTGTTCCCCCATTCCCCAGGGGAGAGGGACAAACCTCTGCCTTCTGCTGCTGTGCTTCACTGGCTTTTATTCCTACTCTGCTTCTGAGCAGGAACTACTCACTTACTGAGGTAGTCTAGCAGAACAAAGGAACCTAGTGTTAAATTAGGTGTATAAAGCCCCTAATTTCTCCAAAGATTTAAATTTCCATTCCCAAAAGAGAGATGAAATCTCCAACTCAGCAGCTAATGCAGCAATAAGTGAACAAATGTTTCATGTGTTGATTACTTCCCAGATAGCAAAAAGCCTGTGCAGGTGCTTAAACTTACTGGATCAATAGTGAATACAGATATTTCAGATAATTGGATTGATTCCTTAGTGGATGGTTAATGTCACCAGTGCAGCACTCACACCTTGGCCAGAATTCCTACAGCAGAACACAGCAAATCAAAGTAGGAATGTCTCTGACTGACACCACACCACTTCAAAGACAAAATACAACTGTAGCTGGTATTTCTGTGTAAATGGGAATCACTGTTGCTGTAGTGTTCTAAATTAATTAAACTATCTTCATACCCAGTTTAGTTTAGACATATCTAAATCAATTTAAATAACACTCTGAGGAATTAGATTCATCCATTAATTCATTAAATCAAATTAAAACTATATAAGTGCAGCTGAAACAATTTTAATTGCATTCAGAAAAACTAAATCAATTGCATTACGTGAATGTAAATTATTAAGCTAATGAGTCCTTTACTGATTGCTATTGATTTGTTTACTAGTAAAATAAATATTTTATAATTGGAATTTTGAGCCAAGCCATGTGACTTCTAGTTTCCATCCATGTGCACCCACACATACACATGAATGGAGGCTTGCACCCATCCACAGCAATCTTTAGCCAAAAACCTTGGGGGTTTTTTCAGACCTGAAGAATGAGCAGCTTCTTTCTACCAGTGTTACAACTGGAACCCAAGAGTAACAGAAGTCACAGCACAGCTTTTGATTTGCTGCACAAATTGGACATACCTGCTTTAAAATTTGGCATTTAAGAATTACAATTATCAATAAAGGGACATTAATTGCACTTCTGGACTGTATTTGGCTAAACCTGTTCCTGTAGAAGAAAAAACCCATACAGTATGCAATGTACAGAGTGCTATCTACATGTTCCATTAGCAACTGAATAGAAATTGTGTCTGTTGTGAGCCCCTGGGATGTTTCTCAGGGTGTTTCTAAATTTCCAGTGCCAGGGGATGCTTCAGGCATTTGCACACAACACATGTGGTCAGACCCCTCAGTCTGACAACAGCCCAGTGCCACCTCCTGCCTGTGCCCTGCAGGCAGAGAGCCTGTGCAGAAATAAAATCAGGTAATGGAAATATGAATCGTACCTTTCATTGGGTACAAAAAGGAAACTGCCAACTCTACAACAGAATAAAATCGTTATATCAGGTATCTGCTTCTAATCCTGCTTATATTGGCACAAGTTAAAAAAGAGACCATAATGACGTTACCAATTGAAAGCTACAAAATACAATGAAATCATTATTAAATGAGTTGATTCTAAAGACAGAGAAAAATAGCTTGTTATCTTAGAATGTAAACAGCTTCTAAATATTTTGCAAAAACTTCTTGTAAAATGTAGCTTCAAAAAAACTACTCTAATATTACATTGTATATAACCTATAACATTAGCAAAATACTACAGTAAAAAAACTTGGCTTCTAACAAGTGGTTATTTAGGAATTGCATTTTAAACCTGGAGCTCCTTCTCCATCTTGTAAATTCTCAAACTTGTTTCTGTAGAAACACTATTCCTTTATTCAGCAGAGCAAAGATGGAGATCTGCCAAACTGTTATGCAAGATAATGAAGCAGTTTCTCAGAGGGTGAGAGATCACATGAAATCACATGCACCACAGAAGGATTAAAATTTCAGGAATGTTGAAAGTTTTACCTTCCATTAACTTCATAAATTACATGACATTTTAGTTTCAAATAACTAGTTTGCTCTCAAAGTTTTAAGAGTACATAATAAACTAAGGATTTGTGTTTTCAAAACCCTGTTTCGTTTTTACAATTTTTCACATGGGCAGTAAATTCAAATCCTAGATGGAAGAAAAATAGTAAATTTTCTCTAACAATGGCAACTGCTCAAACTGAAGCACAGTTTTTCATTTACTCTTTTGTTTTCTTCTGCTGATGAAAATGATACAGATAAAGCTAATATTTCATGAAAATCCAGATTTCTGCATCAATATTGACTTCCATACTTGCTATGAAATACCAGCTTACACTGGAAAGGCTCTGTCTTAGCCTCAATCCCTATTTTGACTGTGCATGTCAGGGCACTTTTGCCCACACAGAATTTATATTTCAGTTTCAAAAGACCAATTTTGTAAGTAGAACCTGTCATAATGATATAAACACAGAATTGATACTTCACATAGCACAATTCACAAGAGGGTTGCATACATATATTTTATCATCAATCTACAAAAAGAGATATTTTCAATAGTTGTCCCTGCTCCAGCATTTCCTTACAAGGAGTCCAAAATTTATCTTCAGTATGAATCACTTTTTTACAATGTGTTTATGAACTGCACTGATCAGTGTCCAGCAACTCAAACAATGCAGTCCTGAAGGGTCTAATAAGAGGAAGTTCCCATCAAAACATTACTGTGATGATGCCACGTGAGGTAGACAGATGATGGTCTTCTCAGATGATGATTGGAGAGAAAAAATATGTTTTAAGGGGTTTTTTTCCTTTGGCAGAATTAAACTAGCTTTTAAGTTGGTGAGCTTTTTATTTTCACTTTTAGAATAATATAAAAATCAAGAGTTTTTCATTTTCCATTTTTTCAACAGGAAAATGTACATCTTGAGACTAAACACAATAAAAGGAGGCACATTATATCTTCTATCATGAATCTTAAGCTTTTAAAGCATTAGTTTTCCTACATATTACTAAGTAGTCAAATAAAACCACTAAAAGAAAATTATACTTTAGCTGTCCCTTTAGAGCTTTTTCCTACACTGGAAGAGACAGTTCTTCTAAGGATTAGGTAGATACATCTAATTCAAGGCACTGACTGTACTGGCTGGTGCTCAGTCCCAGCACACAGGTTACTCACCAAACACATAACAAATGGGGTACAGCCCAGAAATCTGCCAGAGAGGTCCCACAGACTGCTCCTCACTGCCCCACAGAACATTCCAAACTCCAAACCCTCTATCCAAGTTACAGGCTGTTCCTTGAGAATCACTTTTTACTTCAAGTAAACCATTACAAATAAACACTTAAAATGAAAGCTCCAAAGCTCAGCCCCAGCTCATCACGGTTGGTGGCAGATGTGCAGCCTTATGCCCTAGGACCAGTGAACCAGTATTCCTCCTGGGAATCTCCCAACTTCTAAAAGGCATGTATTTTATTTCTTTTAAATAAACAGACTCCAAGATGTATATAGAGAGCTCAGTTGAGACTACTGTAAGCTGGACAGCTTTTCAGTAATATCAGTCCATAATTGTTTACTTAAGATCCTCCAGTGTCACAAATTACTTCCAACCATGAGATGTACAGCTTTACATCCCACTCTATAGATCAGGCAACCTGAAAGAAATATATGACTCTGCTAAGCTCAGAATTTTACCAATATAATACTGAGATACTTGAGAAGACAGCTGCCATAGTATTAAACTAAAACACAGAGCCACTGATACTCAGCTTCTTGGCAAGAACTGCCTGACAGTACAGAAATAGGATGCTGGTCTGCTCAGTCATGTGTCCCTTTAGACATTGGTAATATTTTGTCACTTTGCCAGTATTCATTCATGCCTTTTGGGTATGATACACCACAGCCACACACACACAGAGATGCTCTGAATCAACAGTCAGTTCTTACCTGACTGGTCTGCAGGTCAAAGTTTAAGCAAATACAGAGGAGAAATGTTGCAATGGGATAATTATATGTACAGTGGATCAGTCTCAGGGTTTCCAGCTGAAGAACTACAAACCATTCTCAAGCAGGCAGAGCATTAGAGAATATCCCTGTGGAGAAGCTTGTGCTGGCAAGAGATGGACTGGATGACCTAACAGGACTTTTCTGTCACTAATATGATTCTCTGAATTTCATGCTTTTTGACAGTATTACAAGGTTCGACAGCATTTCTCTTCAGAAGAGGGATTAAGGTCAGTAAGTATCAGCATCAACTAAAAAAGTGCACACGAGGCAATTGTGATTGCAGTAGGCAAAAAGACATTCACAGTCAGAAAAGTATACAGTGCTTGTGTCTTCTGTATATGCTAAAATCTGTGATGTAATCAAAGATCTATGTGGAGGAACAGGAATACAAGACTCAGGCTTCCACACTGGTTTTCCTCTTATAGAGAAAGAAGACAGGTAAGATGCTATAAAATAAAAGCAGTAAAGGTCAATATCAGAGGCACAAAAAATAAATACTAATTTTAAAAATGGGTTTGGAGCAAATTGCACAAGAAGTCATGTTAATTAGTATTCATCAATAAAAGCTCAATGCCTGCTAAGAATTGAAGTTGAACTTCAGGAAACAAGTTTTGCTGTAAAATCAAAGGAAGATAGGAAGAGATTTCAGGAAACCAGGAACTATCTTTATTTCATTCTCATCTGTGTTCTTTCACAGGGACTATCACAGGGAAAGGCTGTAATCCCCACTAAGGCAGTGGGATAACACACTATATCCAACAATCATAAGACATAACAAACTTGAGCAATCCATGCCAGAGGGGCCAACGTGTGGCTCTTGAGCTCCACATAGTCCTGAAGCAGCTCCAGCCAGCTCTGATCTGTCACAGGGTCAGCAGTGTGCCTGTCCCAGAAAGTGGCTGCTCCGGAACCAGAGTGTGACAGTGAGTCACTGAGCAGCTTCTTGGTCACCATCCAACCCAGCTGTGCTCCCATCCTACTATTTTTAAAGCTTCCCTTCCTTTCTGTTCTCTAAATGTACCAGCAAGATGCCTCTGCAGTGGCCATGGAGTGTTGGATAAACACAGATAACAAACCCAAATACTCAAACTTTAATGTTGGAAATGTTGGCAATACATAGTAATCAGTGTAGAAAGATTAATTATGTAACTATTATACTCCCATCACCATATGATGTTACACATTCCATCTTCTCCACAAAACATCACAGAGATCTACTCAAGTTCAAAGAGAATCCAATCTGAGAAAAGAAAACATTTTTTCTTCTGACACAAAGACTGCAGCTCAGAAGGTACTCAATCTGTGACGGCACCTCATCTTTCAATAAGTTACCTGCATGCTTAACCCTGAGCATGCTTCTTTTCCAAACTGATTTATTACCTTCCACTCTCCATAAGAAGGAATTGGTCAAATTAATTTCATCAGTCAGTTGCATAACTCTCAATCTATAGGCAGCTCAAAAGCCAAGATAAGCACATCTACTTGGTGAAATCATCAGCGTTTTCAGGAATCTTAGATTCTATAGAGGTAAAAGACTTAGAAATTTACCAGAGGATATTCATAAATTCCTCTGAATTATTTTGTCATAGAATTTACACAAGTTCTAGTTCTAGGTCATTGCTTTTCTTTCATTAACAGTTTCAGATTTTGTTTAAAGCACTCTCAGGTCTACAGTTCAGAATAAGAGACTGTATCAATATTTTTTTCAAATACAGTCTGCAGGTTTCTTCACGACTCGTGCTATACAGCATTCTGCTGCATTCCAGGATACTATGTGAACTTATGCCTTGAATTGATACTAAAAAGGATTTATCTACAACATAATTTGACATTTAAGACAATTTACTCATAAAACAGACAAAATTCCTTATGTCAGCAGATTTTGTAGTTTTCCTTAAAGAAACATTAATAAAGGAATTACAAGTTCAACACAGGAACCATTGGCCAAGACCCAGAAATGAAGCCAGCTGAGGTGAAAGAAAACTTGGTTCAAAAGGGTTTGAAAATAGCTTCTATACATATTTAAATACTCTGGTATGTGTGTGGGCTGGGCTAGACCTCAAGGGAAAAGTAATGAGATAAGCCCCTTCCTGCTGGTAAATGGTAACTGCAAGTCAGCAGCTTTGTGACTCCAAATTCCCTGGACTTTCCCATCCTACTGTCTGCTGCTTGTCATGTTGTAAAAGCTGGTGAAAGCAAAGCCAACCAGCCCAAATAAAACAGGAGTCTTTAAAAATGCATAGTTTTCAAGGATTTCCTGTAGTCCAGCCATTTAGAACAATTACTGACCACCTTTCTATCAGTTTCATAATTGTATCAAAGATATATTTAGAATAAACAGAGGTTTCAAGCTAGATGGACTTGAAAGCACCAGCAAACCTGTGAAGGTGCTCAGAGGGAGAACCTGGGCCACACCTCCACCAAACCAAAGGCTGAGCTGTGCCTGCAGAGGTGGCACACCCTGTGCAAGCTGGAAATTCCATACCCAGCCAGGTGCCCTACTGCAAATGCCCAAGAACAAACCTCCACAGAGGCACATTCCAAAGGACAATGACAAAAAAGGAAGCATGCATAAAAGCCAAATTCTTTGCTCTCTAACCTCTATGTCAGATCTTTTAATCAGCCACCTTTATTGCCATCTGTCAGGAGGGTGTGATTACCAAGTATTCCAGCTGACACTGGTGGGAGCAATACTCCAATTTTTAAATTGTAGCAATCCACTTGTGAGCATTCCCTCCTGACTCTTGGATACCAGAAAAGAGCAATCTCATTTAGAGTATTAATGGATTTAAAGAAAATCTATTAAAAGTAAAGCAAGATAGCACTAGTGAGGTCTGAACACTATGTGGCAATAAAAAGACAAAAATAGCCAAGTAAGATTAGAAGTAGGCATTGACAAAATTGAACTAAAGGATTTACACTCAATTAATGTTTGATATTTTTTTATTTCACTCTTCATTTATATTATTATAAGCAGCTTCCTTTCTGTTGAAGCAAGGAAGGGAGTGGTAGAGCAGCAGAAATAAAGCCAATAAACGGTGAAAGGTCCTTATTGAACAAGATGCCTCACTTTGTTCTGGATGTCCCTATGCTTGTAAAAAGCATGCACAGGGTTACAGGTTTGCTGTTTGCTAGGAAATAAGAAATATTACAATATATTTTGCTGCGGCACATTGAATAAATATACAATGAAGTTCTTTAAAACATGAAAAAACTTGAGGCTAGACATGATCATCAAATGTTATAAAACCTGTGCTTTTCACAGAATCATTCTCTTGTGTTAAGGTAGCACAGAAATGTTTTAGATCTCTTGCTCAAAATTCCCCCTTAATGGGGAAGGCATATTTTGGCCCAATTTAGAATTGTCATATTGAGTCAAAATCTGGATATAAAGTGAAGAATAAAAAAATAAACAGTTTATTTTTACTATAGCAATGAATTGCTCCATAATTCTGGTTGAATCTCCTAGGAATAATAGTCTGTAGAAGAATAAAAAATATATGCAGGTGATATAAAACAACTGTCAACTCATAACCAAACAGTGCCATGAAAGCTTTAAAAATCCTAAACAATAAAGCTAAGTAGGCAACATAAAGGCAAATAAAACTTAATGTTCAAAAATCCAAATAAAGCAAAGTTTTAGTATGACAGTAAATTAATTCTGTCAAATTAGAAAATTTTGTGACCATTGATTTAATGGCAGAAAGCTCAGCAGAAACATCTGATCATTGTACCAAAAAAAGGTAACAAAGTGTTAAGATAGTCAGGGAACTGAATGAAGATTAGCACTGAAAACACTATCATTTCCTCAAGGAATAAATAACAGGTCTTCACCTCAACTCTATGAGTCATTGCTTCTAAAAAGAGAACTGCAGAGGAAAGACACAAAATTGCATAGAAAAATCTCTTCTAAGTAAGAAAAGGACTGCAACTGGGCAAACTGGTACGTTTTTATGATGGATAAAGATTACATTTTTGTCTTACATTACCAGAAAGAAGATTTAACAAATTAATATCTGAACTTCCTAAAGCCAGTTAAAAAAATTCCATAAAAATAACAATACTTTTTAATTCTTGATGTTTAAACTACGGAACTCATTGCCAGTGGAAGTGTTCAGGGCAGAAACTTCACCTCTCCTGTGTGTATACATTTCTAGAATATACAAGCACTGTCAACAGTTTTGAAAAAGATGTTAAAACTTTGGATTAAGGCCTAACCTCATTTCTTCTGAAATAAGAGCAACACAGAGTTATTCAGGGGAAATATTTTCCTGCCCATGCTGACTTGAAACATCTCCAGCATCTGGTTCTCGCCGTTCCCGCAGCCAGGAAGCTGCACCACTGTAATCTCTGTGCGTTATCATTTGCTACCCTCAGTGACATCAAGACTACATAAATAGAGCATTTAATAGCTGGGAGAGACTGGGGCTTTCCTTAGGGACAAACTGGTCATCTGCTAATGATGCATCACACAGCCAACGTAACCCAAATGCACAATTCTGCACAAACGGTACAAATTCCATCTACCCCTCTGTACTGCAATGCACTTTGCAGCAGAGCAGCTCTGCCTCACAACAAGGTCCCACTGATCACTGCCATTGAAGCATTCCCCTCTCTGCACATTTTCAATGCATTGAAAGTGGACAGGGGAAGCAGAGATGCAACCAGAGACAGACTACTGCAGGATGCATTTCTGGCTGACTGATACTTTGAGTTTCTAGGGATTAAGGAGAAGCATATATTTGAAATTGCAGAATATATATGAAAGTACATGTATTCTGTAAGAAACTATGCTATCAGTATGTGTGATTAAAGAAAAAAAGTTTATATATCAGTCCAGTGTATGAGAAAATTAATTAACATATTTAGCATGCAGAGAGATGGATTTCAGCCAGCACAAGACAGAAGGAAGGGGATTCAAGCACTGAACATGGTGTGAGACAGTCAGAACTGGCATCAGGAAAAAGCAGGTAGGAGGCTAATTAGCACAAGATTTGGAGAATGGGAGAAAAGCCCTTACTAAGAAAACTCCAATAGGCTTTCCCATGGAAATATCCCTACATTTCAAATAAAAATGCTAGACTATATACTAAAAAATTATATCAGCTTCTCAGACCCTACTTCTTTTCTGTGAGTAGATTGTTGGTGATACAATAATTTCCTATCAAGCACATAGCCATTCATTTGTGGTAAATCATTCTCTTCAGAGACTTCATAATAGAGTGCAGCATTAACCTATATTTGTGAGAGACAACTTGTTTAATTTGTTACACAGGCACATATGTCTGCAAAGTTATAGTGGTATCAGCTGTATGTCTCATCTGTGGCATCACTGTTTGTCTCACCAATTCTAGCTGCTTTACCTGCTTAAAACTTCATTTCTTCCTTGCATTCAAACTGAGATGGCAACACCCTTTACATCCCTTCTACATTTAGCCTAAACACAATTGTGGAAATATGGTGTTGTCAAAGCTTCACCACGAATTAGCACAAGTTCTGTCACTACAAGTATAACAAGATTAGTATGGAAACATGGAATGGTTAAAAGAAAGGAAGGAAGAGAAGAAAGGAGAGTATAAAGCACATTGCACCACTCCTGTATCAGCACAGGGTGTGTCCTAACTGCTGCAAAAGCAGCCATGGACATGATGTGCTCTGCAACCTGCTTGTCGTGACCCTCACAGACTGTGACACTGCTGGTTCCTAGAAGGACAGAAGGACACTAAGCTTGGGGTGGCTCCCCAAAAGCAGTTAGAGGATTTTCCTACATGCCTTTTGAAAAAAAATACTCAAACATCCAAAAACGTCAGAAAGAAAAGTCAAGAGGGCTGGATTACAATATAACATTATTTACTTATTTTGTAAGTTCATTAGTTTGATTAATTATACATACTGAAAATCACAGCTAAGCAAAGTGCAAGTGAGCAAGCCAATGAACTGTCCCTATGGGACACAAAGTAACTGTTTACTCAAAATTAAGCCAACATATTTACAGAATAAAACAAAAAGAAGAAATCAACAAGAAGAAAATTGTTCATTATATTTAAAGTCTCTACCTTTGTATTAAAAGACTGGCTCAGGACAAATCACCTTCTGCACCTGAAAGTACTGCAGCTTTATTATTTGTGGTACTGTTCTGCCAATATGCAAAGAGCTTTAGCTAAATATCAGTGCCTGATTTTTATATAAAGCATACACAACTCTGAGAAGCAATCTACCTAAGTTTATACTACTTTATCTATAATATCCTTTCAATACTACTCTTCAAACTGTGAACTGAGCTCTGAGAGGTTGAAAAATGACTGAAGTTTTTTTTTTGGCATAATTCAATTTCATAAAGAATCTGTGACATAAGACAGTATTACTGCATAGTACTTTAATACCTTCTTTAAAGACTAATATACCTTACTCAAATACACCAAATATACCTTATTCTAATATATCTTATTGCATTTTAAGGAGTTTAATTAAAGAATGGAAAGCAGGTTTAGATGGTGCTCCCTCCAAGCGTCAGAATAATTTCTTGAAAATCTTTGTCAAACATTTAATTTCTGCAATTTAATTTAATAAAACCACTATTTATTGGGGTTCAGTACTTGGACCCTGCCAAGCTTTGCACGCTCATACTAAACACTTAAAATCTTGAGCATCCTTAGTTTTTTCTGCTGACTCCTCCTAGCAGCCAGATTAGATGAGGCTTCCTCCCTCCAAACCAGGCTGAAACCCTTCTCTGCTGCCAGCTCCTATCTACCTAATCAAGGTGTCCAGGGCATCTACACTGGAGCATGGACACTTGCATGTGTATACCTAGAAAAAACCAACAGTAAGGTTAGGACTATGTCTATTGTCTTGAGTGTGTGTGGCAGCCATCCTGACATCTTCAGTGTCATGTTTTTTATAAGCTACAAGGACGTAAAATTTGGTGGGTGATTGGTTGGTGATTTATGATCTTTTTGTTTTGTTTTGGTTTTTTTTGGGGGGGTAGTTCTAGGGTTAATTCTATGTTTGTTTGGGGGTGGTTATGGAGTGCCCAACAGGCTCCTGCAGCACCAGGGCTGGCAGCTGTGAGTGCCACTGTGCCCAACAGGCTCCTGCAGCACCCGGGCTGGCAGCTGAGGTGCCACTGTGGGGCAGAGGCAGGATGTGGGACACAGCTCTGCAGAGAGCTGTCCCCGAGGACAGGACAAGGGCAGGAACTGCAGCTCAGACCTCATGCAGGCTGGCTCCAGCTGTGCAGGAGAAGGTACAGTCTGCTTTGGTCAAATGGCTGCTGACAGCATGCCTTGCTTCCCACTGCTTCTGCCCCGGCTCCTCAAAGCTGCATACCCTGCTTTTGGCTTATTCTCCTCCACCTCCCTGTCTGCTCAGGTTTAGACTCCAAATTCCCTTCCCTTTTCTATAGGAGGCACAGTCCCTGCCAACTTCTTACTCCTGGCCCTGCTCCCAGGCTTTCTGCCCCTTATTAAAGGATAGAAAACCTCCAAAGGAGATCACACTTTCTTTACATAATCTATTTAATAATACTTTTCAAGTAATTCAAAGCTAACTCTCACTCCTGAAAAGATCTCAAAGGACTCCAACAATTTAAAAAGACTAAAATCTGTGTTGAATTATTGAATACAAAAGATGACAAAACCCACTATTGTGGGCTTCCACAAATATACCCAAAATACCACAAATGCTGCCAAGTTTGGTCAGTCAAAACTGTGAGTCATAAGCGACTTAAAAGGCGTAAGGGCCAGGCACTTGAGTTTCTTTCACATTTTTTTCAGGTCTGACACTTTCTTTGTCCTTTATCATTTGAGATTTTGGTATATACTATAACCGAGTTCTAAAGCTGTTCCCACAGCTACAAGGGAAGAAAGATCAATGAAAACTTTCCTCAGGAAGAACAACTTAAAAAACCCACACCACATTCCATCAAAAAGTTTGGAGTAAAACTACAGCAAATGGTAACACCGTATCACTGTGAAGCCCAACTATGCACCCTACTGGTGTTTTTCCAAAATGACCATGAAAATGCATTGTGTCAACTGAGAGGAAGATTTTGATACATTCCAACCCATTTGATTCAAAGACCCTTCAATTAGGCATGCACCTCTGCATTCATTTTATCATTTTTGTATATTGTATAGTTAAATTTAGAAATTATCTCATTTATCTGCATCAAAGATGGCACACAGACAATTCTTGACTAGACCAGAGGCTCTCAATTTTTTTTTATTTCTTCAGGCTTCTAGTTGTAAGCAGCAAGGAATCACTTCTGAGTTTAGCCTACAAGTCAATTTACAGATCACATTTCTCTCAATGCCAGGTAAACTGTGGTAGAATTCCAAAACACATACTGGTATTTTACTGTATGCTCCTTAGCAACTCTTCAATCAGAAAGGTCCCAGAAACTTTTCTTTTAGAAGAATAATTTCCTACACTTCCAGCTTCATAAGTATATCTAATGACAACAGTTGCTAGGATGACAATTCTTACTAATTTTGAGCATCTCCACAGGTTATGTTCAGATGCAATTATCTTTAATTAGGTGTCATCCTAAAGCACTACCAAGATCAGACTCATTCATTAGTCAGGGAGCTTAAAAACTAACAATTAATGGGACTCATTCTTCTCATATTTTTCCTTGTCAGCAAGGAACTGTCTGAAAGCAGTTCTCTGCACTCAAGAAAAGAGAAGCAGCTGCATAAAAGAGAAAGTCACTTTTATTTTCATATGTTCTGCTGAAACTTCTGCTTTCCCTGCACCATTACAAGTGAACAGAGTGTTTTCTGACACTTAGGATTCCCAAAATAGTTTAAAAACATATTGCTTTATCCTCTAATATCACATTATGAACCATAAGTACAATTATGACAACTGATATTCTCTGATTTTTTTCCTTTCAAAGGGCAAATATTTTTAAAAAGATCTACACCTCAGTCCTCCTCCTCTCAAATGTAGTTTATTTCACTTGAGGTGTTTACTCAATGATATTTCTACTAAGAACATTTGACCTTTAAACAAACATTCCAGACAATGTCCTTTGGGTGAAAACACACTGGTTGAATTTCCTTCCACGTGTTCCCCTCCAGCATGTTTGCTTTGTTCAATGCCATATTTATCCTGCTCATTGATTCTGGTCTGCCAACAATACCTCTTTTCAACAAACTCTCTTCCAATATCCTCATACAAGGTCTTCCCCATTGCTGGGATGCTGAACATCCACTTCACTTTTAATTAGAGCAGCCACAGAAAAGGCAGTATGGGTGTCTGTTTTAACACCAGAGGACCCACAGATCCTGACAAAAACTGATTTCAGGGCAACTTCTCCCCACTCTTCTAAATATTAGTGTACCAAAGTGAAACAGTAGAAAAGGAAAAGATTTAAGAGTTCCATGCAATGCCTTGAGGTAAACTGAGGGGCACTATCACTGTGGTGATAAACCATCTTAACCTTTTTTAATCCACTTGATACATCTGTACCAGTGACTTTGTAACACATTTTAAGATATTTCATAAGTAGAGAACTGAGTTTTCTTCTGTGTTTGTAGCTCATCTGATACAGTAGGACTCTGATGCTAACAGAGTGCTCCAACTACTACTGTAATATCAATAATAATCACCAAAAAACCTGAAGGCTAAACAAGAGAAGAGAAACTGTGCCAACCTTAGTGTAAAAGCTGCTGTAAGCCCTGAGTAAGGAAGATCATTAAGGGACAAAATATAACTGCAGATCTTCAGCTGGTCTCATTAGAAGTCATCAAGAATAATCTAATCAAGGACACCTAATGCCTCATGCCAAGCCCGCACAGTGAGGTAGCCCTACCAATTTATTCCAGATGCTTTTTGAAGGTATGGTGTTGAAAGAACACAATCCCATATGGAAAATCCTAGATTATCAGCAGAATCAGAAAGTCCATTAGAAAGATTTATGCTGGAAGGGGTCACTTATAATACTTTGCCTGACACTTTGCACTTGCAATGGCTGCCCACAAAGGTACATTTCCACAAGACAGTATCAGCAGAAGATGCATAACGCTGCAAATTGTGCCTTATCACTCCTGTGAGCACTCCACAGAGTGCAGGCACCATTCTAAGTACCATCTTAAACAGAAAAGTTTGCAGTGGTAGAAGAAAAAATGAAGCTTCTGTCAGGAAATTTTAGGTGTCTGGGATCAAGTCCAACAAATCCTCCTGACTCATCCATTATCTTCCTGGTTTTGCACTTGTTCTTAAAAATTGTCTGTTTTCCATCCTAAATTGTATTTCTTCACGGGCTCATCTTAAAGCCCTAAAATGCCCTCACAGAATGCACAGCAGCAGATCTGAATCCATGAAGCAGATACAGCAGCTATTAATAATGCAAATATGAGATTATAAAGTATTGGCTGCAGAACTTTCAGATTAATTCATCACATTTCTGGGCACGTGTCTGAACTCACTCTACTGGCCTGTGAACATGTGCAAGAATTGTTATGAAGTGGAGAAATGAAGGGAGGCCAGTTCTGTGTGTTTGCATCCCAGGGCTGCTACTGCCTCGTGAGTACTGGATTCTGCAGCAATCAATCATCCAGGTATCCAATGCTATTGTGTTATATTGCCCAAAACTGCTGTGAGTGAAAGTAGAGGAAATACAGCATCCAGTTACTGGAAACAGCTTTTAGTTAAGTGGTGCAATATGAAAACCCCTGATTTAGGCCATCCCTGCCTTACCTTGAAGGTAGAGAGAGGAAAAGCCCTATAGTTCTCTGGTTATGCAAGCACTGGTAGATAACCAAGAAAGGCAAACTTGGCTAATTTGGCCAACCAAGTTTCACAGGGATCACATGTTTAAGAATGAAATAATATAGACCACATATCCAATTATAAATTGTGAAAAGCTTTCTAGCAGCTGTTGAGAGTCTTCATCTTGGAGCTCACATCCCTATCTCGTTACAGTAAATGAATCATGATTTCACAAAGCTGTGTTTAACAGTCCATATATAAAAACAGGCCTAACAAAGGCCAGCTGAAATGCTGCCTGAGCACTCAGGCAGCATCCAACTTCAGTGTACAGCTTTGACTGGCAATCATATTATTCTATGTTATCAGAGTCAAGTAAATAATTAATATATTATAATAATTTTATAAGACATGCTGCCTTCCTGAGAGGGGCAAAACAAGAATTGTGTTTGTAGTTGAATGTTGAACATTCTCTATTCACACACTCTAGTATGTGACTCCAGTGTTTTTCCTTTATCTGCAGAACTGCAAGAAACCTCCCTGAAAAGCCTATTGCTCAGACTTGAGTACTGTATACTCCTAGCTTATTTTCCAAGCAGGTTGAGAAAGCACTTTCTGGTTTCTGAACATCTGAGCAGCTCCAAGAGCAGATCTTCTCCTTGCTGGCTTTTCCCCTTCTTTGTCATTACCAACCTTTAAGTCCCCTCTCCCTGGGCTGTCCTCAAGGGCAATGAAAGGTAACACATTATACAGCTGCAGATGTCAGTAGATATCAGAAGTTAAATGCTGAATCTTCATAAAAATACAAACACTAATATTTGCTTCCTTTCTATTCCTGCAGTGGTACTCACCACTGTGAGAACAGGATATGTACTTTTCAAAATCTCTAGCTCTGAGGGGTTCTAGATAAGTATAATGATAGTACAGCCAAGATTGCTAAATGTATTACAGGAGCCTGTGATCCCAATAGTATATTGCTAATAACAGTGCCAAATATCCAAAGGCAGCTGCTCTGTAGAGGTTATCCAGTCCTGTATGCTCCCTCACAGAATACTGCAGAGCAATAAGCAGAGGCATATTATACCAGAGGGAGAAGCAAGCTGCTCTTCTTAGATATAGACGAGTAACAAACATCCAATATTTCTTTGAAAAATCAAGGAAAACTGTGCCAGAGGACAAAAAGGACATCTGTGCCAAAAGAAACCAGAATCTCTGCAAACTGGAAGTGTCTCTATTGCTGCAAGAGCGATGAGCCAGCCCACGCTAACTGCCCTATTCCATTAACGCAGTCTAACCCTTTTTTCAGTCTAAGCACAGCTTATAAACAATTTGTTTTCCATTCACAGCCCCAGACTTCAAAAATAAATTTCTTTGGATTAAAAAAACCCAACGTTCTCCTAGAAGTTTGCTATGGCATTTTTGCAAATTCATGCAGTCTGAATTCCAAGGTGCTCACAATCAATCTTTTTTTATTTTATTCTGCATTTAGGTTGAAGACTTGGGTGTTGGGTGCAATGCACTTCATTTTCAACTTTTGATGCGTACAATTATGTTTCCATTATTTTAACAACATTTTCAGTTAATATTTTTTCCAGTGACTGCAGCAAAACCTTATGCTACAGCCCATATTTCAATTTTTTTTTTACTGCTGAGAGTATCCTGTCAGTTCTTCTACATTAGTACTGGCACATCCTCTTAAAATAAACCATCTGCTGAAGACAAATTCCTTTGTCCCCTGCCTGGGCACACTCCCCAGCCATTTGGACAACAAAGATGGGAAAAGGGCTAGATGGAGAATTCTTTGGGATGGTGAAGAATATTCAAAAAAAGCCATATTTTACTTGAGTGATAAATGACACATTCCTGAATGCCCACTGGGACTTCCAGAGAGCAGAGGGGAAAAAGTTGGTAAAGGGAGACCTTGACAGGGTGACGGTGACATTTTACAACTGTTGTTGAAGGACTGCCTGTGTAGGGTCACACCCTGCCCTTGGAGATGTTTGCTACTGGCAGAGATGGTACAACGTGACAGGCAGAGTTTTGTCAACAAGACTCTAAAAATTTATGTAGAGATCATGCTGACAAAGAGTGGCCTAACCAGTAGTATTTTCTGTATTAAATGCAAAGGGTATGCATGTGTGTACATATGACACATGTATATTGATGTTTATATAATTTATATAGACAGATATGCACATCAGCGTCTGGATAGTGACAGATAAACTTGAGCATGGCTCACTTTAAAAAGAGGAATTCTGCAGCTGCTTAGGCACTCACACTACCTTCTCAACCCTTTGTGTAACTAAAAAAGTTCTTCTTCCAAAGTGTAATGAAAGAAATGTAACCCAGTGAAATCCTACTTTGAAGTGTTCCAGTAGCTATCCTTACTGGAGTTTGAGTAACAGCTATGGGATACTTTGATTATTATTTCTTCTATTGTAACTTGAAAAGCTTAAAACTTGAAAGAAAAAAAAAATTCAAAAGGACTTCTAAGGAGACTGAATGTATTTCAAGACCTTGCCCAGCCCACCCTCAGCACCATCAGCATTTGGCCAAGTGCATCTTCAAGCTTATCAAAACAAAGCTGAGAATTACTGCAACCCTTGCAGACATTCTGTCTGCATCACTTCCACATGCCTCAGTACCTGCTCCTCTGGAATGCTCCAGAAGTATCTCCCCACCAAGCTGGCCTGTCTGACTAAAATCCTGCTTGGTGAGAATACCAACGGATGGGCATTTGGAGAGAATCCCACTGAGTGAAAGGCTTGAGGCTTAAAATCTCTCAAAAACCTGAAGGCCTTAATTTTAACTGTGGCTATTGTCTTTGTGCATAAGTGATGAAGATACTCTGATTTTTCATGTAGATCAATTCTCCTATTTCAGGAAGAAAATGTTTTTCTGTTCATTTCAATGCACAGACAAGTTCTAAGTGCAGGTGGAATATTAATATTCCCATCCTTAAGCTTCTGTGGTATTGCCAGGCATGGATCAAGGAATGTTTCTGAGACAGTAACAGTTACTCAGTTTCTCAGTTACTTCTGAGAAAGTAGGTGTCTGAAGGTCAAAGGAAACATTTCAATTTCTTTTGCCAGAAAAAGCAGCAAGAAACGTTTCTGTCCCCACCAAAGACTGCATGCTGACACTGATTGTACCTGCATTATTATTTCCATGAAATTATTATATCTTTGCAGACATGCCAGTGGTGCCCACACACAGACAAGTATTTAATGACAGAAGGTTCCAAGCAGCTTTTGCAAACAAAAACAACATATTTTGTTTCATAATAAAAATCAAATTTTAAAAGCCATTAGAATTAATCACCCAAACTCTAGTTTCCAAGAGGAAACAGTTCTGATGAGGCAAAAAATGAGCAAAACCCAAAAAAACCCCAAACATCCAACAAACCTAAACCGAAAAAACCTCCAGCAACCTAATAAAAATATTAAAACAGACATGCTACTAGCATATACATTCTAGTGATATATTTGAAAAGCCACTCATACTGACACTTCTGTTATTTGCTATTTTTAAGCACAAGGCTGAGAGCCTGCAATAGAAATTGTTGCAGTCTTTGCTTTCTCATATATAACAAGTCTGCCTCTTTTTGAGCACAACAGTAGAGAAAGGTCAAACAAATAAAATCTATCAATAACAGGAAAATAGATTGAGCAATATAATCTTAACTTCTACTCCAGAAATAAATCTGGGAAGAATTTTTGGCATGAAAGATAAACGCACTTAGACTCAAAGCCAGCTTAGAGTCACTCACATAAAATTCTTTTGGACAGAAACAATTATTTATTACACAAGTATCTAATGCCTAACAAAACATTAAGGTGTCTAATCTACAATAAGAAACCTTGATTTTTCAGAAAAAAAAATTACTTTAGCATTGACCTAGAGAAGCTCACATTTATATGAGAGTTACTCTTTTCCCTGAGTCATCCCATCAATTTGCTTTAATACAACACTGATCATCATGTGGCTCCATACAGAGTTCAGCTCAGAAATTGAGACATTCAAAGGAGCTCAGAAGTATCTGAAAAGCAGGGATAGTGGTCATTCTAAATCACCTCTCTGCTCCCCTCCATGTCTGGGCTAGCTGAAGGACAAACACTTGGATCCTCATTCTGCTTGGGGCTGCAGCTCACTGGCAGGTGGGCACTGATACTGAGACTAAATGACAATAGCATCCCACAGCACCACACAAAAAAGAGCTGATATTATGTAACCTAAAGACAAAATACACCATGGCCTACATATCTTTTGACATTTTAAGAGATGATGGACCTGACAAGTCACAATCATCCGCCAAGTATAATGGTGGTGGAGTAATCAAGCAGGTATTAGCCTAACAAATGCCAAAGAGTATTTCAGTACAGCTCCATCTGCCCAAATTCACAGTGCCATTCTGAGAAGAAGTAAAAATAACCCAAAACATGTACTCAGAAATATATTTTTAATTTAAATTTAATGTAAACACAGTCATCAGTTAACATCCTTGGTAGACTTAACCTGGAACACTGAATTTGTTGAGAAATGTAAATCAATCAGTCTGAATCAATTCAGAAACACAAATCAAGGTTAATCACAATTCAGAATTTAGCAAATTAAATTACTTGCTCATTTATGGTTAACTTCCTTAGGTTAATCTTAAGGCTGTATAAGCTTCACCTAGTATTATACTTGAGACTTAATAATTTGCCTTGACATTTAGAATAGCTCTTACATAAAACTTCAGATTTGTTTTTAAATAAAAAGCAAGATGACAGAATAAACAATGCTGAAAATATCTCTTTCCCAGAAGAGTTGTAATCTTGGATCAAAAGCCTGGGGTTTTTTTCCCTCTTTCCATCTGTATTATATCTCCACACTTGTTCAAATTAAACTCTTTTTCCTCTGTATTTAAAACTATTAACTATATATATTAAAACAAGTTATATGTATATTTCTGGGGTTTTTCTACACACTTGACCAATAAAAATGCACATGTAAGACAAAGTATTTTCATTTCTTTAACTGTAAAATGTGTAAACTGCTTAAATATTCCTTTTTTTTCATTATTTAGACTATCTTAGGTAAAATAAACTGGCCAAAAACTGTATAAAGTCTGTACTGTGTTCGTACACCATCAATAGATTAAATTATTATAATAAATGGGTTACAGCACAACAAAAATATTGTGAAGCAAGGCTAAGCTACCAGAGAGGATTTAAATCTCAGAAACAGCTGCATAACAACCACATTTCTCTGAACAGTAACAAATTAAGGGCATCCACAAGACTCCAGCTGTGCTAATGAGTTCTTCCTTCCACATATACACAGATGACCAAAATACCTGCAGGACTTTTTAAAGAACATGAGCGCTCTTATGTCTCCATCCTAAGAAATTGAGTCTGATACATACCATTTGTGTTATTATTCATTTCTCATTTTACAAGTTTTACAGACACGTATTCAAATTAAAATACTCAGGAGGAAAATCAAGATAAATAGAAATATAAAACCTGAAGGATTTTATTTTAAAACAGAAAACAAAAATCAAATTACTGAATAATATCTACCACCTCAGAAGTCATTTGTAAGATGATTCAATGGGAAGATGAGTTTGCAATAGATTAAATAAAAAACTACAACAAATCTCTGCTTCAGTACAGACTAGACTGCCTTGCTCAGCAATATGCTCCATGACAAGTTAACCAGTATAGTGCAGTATTATGTTTTGATTACTACATTTTTTCACTGGGGCAATGGGGCTACTCACAGCAACAGTTACCCAACACACTGGTAAGGACATCTCTGACAACAAACTGATTCTGAGCCTGCTGTACGCTATAAAAATCCACCAAGGAGACTGGGGAAGTAAAACAAGGATGTCATCACAAACATCCATTAAAGTTAATCACTAAAGCCTCTAAAGAGCCTTGAAACTTCATTAGAAATGATAAAGCACGTGAAAGGGCAGCACCAGCACAACGCCACAGCCGCTGCCGGGAGCTGCTCCCCGGGCCGGGCGCTCACGCACCTCCCTGCACACAGAACATGCCGGGCACACGCCCCCACAGAGCATGCGAGGTCAATCACTCCATCCTGCTAATGAGAGCAGGCAAGCACACAGAAACACCGAGTTTCTGCAGCTCCTCTGCAAGAAATTATACAAGGTATCACCCCCCGTTCAAAGGCGTAACACTACAGTGCACTAAAAATTACTATTCTAGGTGCTCCCCATCTAAGGAAGGCAACAGCACATTAGCTAAATCTCACTTTTTTATTATCTCTTCCTTTGTTGCCTCTTCCATTTTGTCATGCATTCCACAGTGCTTTATTCAGACTGCTCTTTGTACTTAGCTGTCTTTCTTTTCTCCTCTTTTCGGTAATCTCCTACCCTACTGTGTTACTTTTGTGCTGACATCAGGAGCCTCTAAAGCACTGGTGCACAGCGATTCTAGCCAACCTCACCTCATTGGCAGTACGTGGCAAGAAGAGACAAAACAATGCACCTGAAAAAGGAATTGCTAGAAAGGAATGGAAAAGTGAGAATAAGAAAATGGTGTTGGTATAACATTTTGCAAAATTATTCCTTGGATTTCAACTCCAATGCAAATGGAGGTACACTGGAGATTTTCTGCTTTCTCCAGCTGCAGGTGAACTGAAGCTAGCTGTGTGCATGTTTAGTGCGAGCAGGCTAGCACCAGCTGCCTCCAGCACTGGACTTGCTCATATTGGAAATAACTGCAGTGCTCTGATTTCCAAGATGAGCTCCTTTGTCCAAAGGGCTGATTTTAGCAGGAAAGGCCTAAATCTGTGCTCCTTTAAAAATACACTTTTCAAGGTGCTAATTTCAATAATTTCTCAAGTCCAATCAAAGTGTTACAAAACTAAAAAGTATCTTAGACATAAAATTCATGATATGAGCTCCTTATAAAAGCTTTCAAAGTCTCCCTTTCAGTCATTCCCAGAAAAATCAGCACTGACTAAAAGCAAAAGAAAGGAGCAGTTTCTCTGCATCCTCACATCGTAGGGGCGGTCAGTGTTTGTAGTGCTATGAGACCTGCACAAATTCTGTCACACAGGCAGCAACCAAACCACGAGATCCATTCAAACACCTCTGAGCTGTCACACAGCCTCCCAAGGCAGCCCCACACCAGAGAGGAGGACAACTCCCAGGGCTCTGTCAAGCAGGGCAGTCCCAAAATGCACCTGCATCCCACCGTGACCTTCAGAAGCCCTAGCATCAGTGCAGCACTTGAGCAGCTTCAGAGCCACATGCAGCTAAAGAATCAAAGTTTAGTCACATCTTACCTATTATTAGAAATGGATTGTAAGGTCCTTGAGAGTAAACATTTCATGTTTGCAGGAGGCCTAGTACAACAAAAATCATGTCAACGAATTGGGCTCGGAAGTGCTACCGCTGTCGGGGGTAGCTTGTACAAAGCCAGGGTTTGGTTCAGAGTAACAAAGATTAAAATATGGATGCAATGGAACATTAGTACAACAAGTTCAATCTACAAGGAAATAGGTATTCCACATGTGTTCCCAAGAGCTGATAATGCTTTTCTTTATCTTTTCTTCCTTTTTCCACAATGTAGACTAGGAGTTCTGCAACATTTCTGGGTTGAAAACAACCACTTGTCAATATTCAACGTAAAATAGAGGCTTATTTTTTATACATATCACTAAAACTGAGTTTTTCAACGGCTAATATCCGGCACATCATAGCATGATGATACTCCTTTAAAGAAGAACTGAAGGGCAATAAAACAGATTTTACTTCCTTTGGGTGAACAGCTGCTAATCTGACTAAGTGGTACTGCTAATACATGGAGAGGATAAAGAAAAGAAAAAAGGTGCAAGAAGTTGAAAATGGATACACTTTTTAAGGGAGTTGCTGTGCTATCACTCTGTGGCTTAACATAATTTCATCACTTTATCTTCTCACTTGCTGCCTTAGCAAAACGGTAAAAGGAGGCATCACTTACAAACCCCAGTATCATCCACTTAAGACAGCAGAGGTATCACTAAGAAATAAAATTGAGATTTTGTCAGCAATCCTGCAGACTCTCACCACTTGTAATCAGGAAGAACTTATACCTTCTGGAAGGGTGTTGTGAGCTTAACACAGGTGAGGCAGCTATGGGATGTTAATACAGGTATGCAGTGCACCAGCTGGGAACTGTGTGCTTTGACAGTCTCACCCAAACCATAGAATGGCTTGTTTTGGAAAGGACCTTTAGGGTCACCTTGTTCCCACCCCTCAAAATGGGCAGGGATGCCATCCACTAGATCAGGTTGCCCAGGACCCCATCCAGCCTGGCCTTGAGCAGGGACATCCATCCCCGAGGCTTGCCATGGGTCACTGCAGCAGCCATCAGACACTGAGGCTCCACAGGCAAGGAGCTCTCTTGCACTCTTGGGTACATCACCCACACAAAGAGCCACAGGTATAACCAAAAGCCATTAATAGCACAAATATGTTACTAACTGCAGTAAACAACAGACTGGGCAGCATCACCTTGCCCAGACAAGGTGAAGGGTGCTCTGAAGGCACCCATGGTAGTCCCTCCCTGGCCTCTGCTGAAATTTTACACATGCAGAAGGCTCTTCACTGGTTATTCCCCCCCTTGCAAAGAATAAACCTATTTTTTAATGAGCCTCCCAGTTTAATGCAGCTCCCACAACTTGTCCCCAGCTTCAGGTGAAGTCACAGTCAAGTAGTAAATACAGCATTTTCATGTATTGAATTTTTGTATGGGCATACTGCATTGAAATGCAGAACTTCCCCACTGGGGACACATTTATTCACTTCAAGAAAAGAAAGCATAAGTTATTTTTTATGTCTTTCTGCTGTTAGGATTTGTCACCAGAAAGAATTTGCTGAGTGAAACCTTTAAACAAAAGGTTTCCAAAAAAGATTAGTTTAGGATTTACGTTGACATTACTTATTTTAAAGTGAAATCCAGCAACATTCAGAATTATTAATGGATCTCATTCTCATTACGTGATGAATGAAACCAACAGTTCACTGAATGCTGTCAGCATATAAGTTATCCACATATTTAAATACGAAACTTTTCAACTTCACTGTGCATAAAATTAATATACTACATAATAAAATAGTTGTAAAGAGAACATTTTTAAAAGCTCCTTTGTGTTTTAATTTTTATTTTTAATTGTTTTCTGTCTGACAGTGCCTGAGTGTTTTAACTAGATGAAGACTCTTCACATGAAAAATGTTCTGTTCTGAGAGCACTCTTGAAAGACTTAGGCATACTAATTTATTCAATTACTTCTTTAGATCTATTTTTAATCACAATTTGAGAACAATAAAACCACAATTATAGAATATCAAGAAATATTTCAGTATGATTCTAAATCATGCAGCAGCAAGAAAATCCATACTTTTAACTCTGATTTGTGTGCTTAGCTATTTAAATCTGTTTCATCCTATAACATCGGACCTCAGTAAAAGTGAACTTCCTTTACTGATCCTAATTATCAATACTTAGCTATTAATGTATGAATTTATGCATGACACACTCTACACATTGCATGCTACAGATACAGATGTGCCCATTATTATCTGTCTCAAATCTCTTTGCAAAGGTTCTATGGCATGCAAGAAATTCTTTTTACCGTTGGCTATAATCTCTTTTTCTTTGAAGGCCCCAAGAGTAGAGATAGATTTAGATAAAACTCCTTAATAGGACCACACAGATGAAGACCCTTATAGCAGAAGGAAATTTTGCTCCCTGGGGGAATTTGTAACCTTCAGCAGAGCAATGATTACAGCGGGATCAGTGCTGTGACAACAGAGAGCACACACACACCAAGGGCAGCAGCAATGAGCCAGCACAGCTCCCTCACTCTCCCAGCCAGGGCACACGGCCCTGCAGGACTGGCCAGAACCCACACAACACACTACATCCCAAATCCTTCCCAGGAACTTCATTACCTCCTTGAACAGCAAACAACAAGCTCTTTGTCCCAAAGATAGCGCTGTGAGATTTTGCAATTAGAAACAAAGCTGTTCTGAGGAAAAAAATACCAATTATGCTATTGGCATCATCTGTGAAAAACATCCCACTGAAAGACAACACACTCAAACCACTGTTATGCCTTCAAGATGTTTCCCCAAATCCCATCTGAATATTTTACTGATATTGTTTCTAGTACCATGCAATGCCACATAATATCTTCACATCACTATTGATTTCTACATTTTAAAGACAGCACATATTTTTTAGCTCTTTCATCCTCATATTTCATAACCAATTTACAATTCAACATATTCTTTGACATTGTTTAAATACCTAAAGAGTAAATTATTTTAGCTTATCAGAATATAATTTGTTTTGACCAAATTCCCCCCAGTTAGTTGGGAGGTTGTCATGGCTTTTTACCATGATCACATCGAAGTTTCCGAAAATGTAACACAAACACATCTACCCCCTACCCAAAGAGAAGAGAAAAGGAACACACCAGTACTGCCTAACTGAAGTAACCTATCACCTGTGACACCAGCTTTCAAGTGCTATAAGCATACACATCTTTTAGAAAAATATACTTCCTTTTCTAGCACTTTATTATTGCCATATGCAACTGAAATAGTAATTTGGGTTTTGTAAAAAGCCATGCTTGACTTTAAATGCAATTTCCAAAATCTCAATATAAAAATAAAATTTGAAATCATATTTAGTTTTTCATATTTCCTCCATTTGCAAGTCAATTTCTTAATCTTATGGAGACAACAATGTTAAAATTTGACGTAGAAATTTCTGTCTCATGGTTGCTGAAGAACAAGAATGTGGTTGTACATCACCAGTCATGTAAGTGACACCACTGCTCATAATATCTGGCAGTAGCAAGGCAATTAAGACATTAAGCACAATACCTTTGCTAATCTGACAATCAAGTAAACCCAATGCAAGGAGCAAACTGCTTCATTAATAAGATTCTCTTAACTTCATATAGCATAAATGTAAAAGATATAGTACTTACAGTGAATTCACAGAAATCAATGCTATCAAGACTTTTGCTTCTGTGTATTCTCCCTTTTATTCTTCTTAAAGAGGGCTTTCCCTGACTTACACTACAGGTAGCACCATTGGGATTTTCGGAAGATGGAGTTACCCTGCCAAACAAAAAGAGCCACATATCAGATAAAGAATACATTCTTTTATTTGCTTAAAGTAAAAAATTTACAAAGGAAAACACATTACCATGCTATAGATACAAGAAATGTCATTTCAAGAGACAGTTTTCAATCACTAAGTGGCAAAATAAGACCACAAGCATGTAGAAGTCTAGCTCCCATCAAGACCACACTGCTTGCAGATTTTGTCAAAAACATTCTGAAGTTATCTTTCTTGTACAGAAGTGTATAGAACCAGAAAAAAAAATACATTATAGAAAATATATATTTAACTTCTGAAAATGTAAAAGGACTATTTTTCTCTGTTTCTTCAGTAGAAACCCAAGTCCTGTGACACACATTGATGGCTGTCAGTTAAATCACCAGGAGCCTGGCAGTATTTGGCTTTTGACCTTTTCCAGTTTGAGTGCTAATGGTGCTTCAGCTATTCTAGCAATGAGTAACAACCAACAATAATGACATTAATAGCATCTGTTAAAGTTATAGGGGTAATATATTAAGCAACTACACTTGATAAGGCCTTTCATCATATTGTAATCTACACATAGTCCTAGGGGGAGTCCATAACTAAAATATTTGGAGGAAGCAATTAATATTTCAATGAGCTTGTTGGAAATCACTAATAAGCAGAACTAAGTTAACAATTAACTAAGTGTACCAGGATTTGTGACGTTAATATTTTAAATACAAAATAGTCCCTAGTCAGACTGGCCCTTAAGAAAAAGGAAAGCTCTATTCCAGCAAATACACTCACCAAGAATTACCTAAAAACCTGAAGTCTTCATGCCCAGATTTATACTTTTTTCATATTATTTCTCAATTGCAGGCATAGAAGATTTCAAAACACAGCTTAAAAAAGAAATAATATGTATTTTTTTGCACTTCCATAGTCTTTGGACAGCAGTTCAGTATTTCTCCCAAAAACCATTAAGATTCCTCTCACAAAAAAAATCCTTTAGGATGTTTTTTATGTTCTTCAACTTAGAATTAATGGCTTTTGTATGCACGTAAATGTTTGTACAAAAAGGAAAGGTGGAGATGTCTTAAACATATAACATGTCTTAAACAGGACATTGGATACTGGGCCATATCTACTCCTGAAATACCAAATTCCAAATACAAAATACAGTAACCACATGCTGAATACTCTTGTTTGATTAGCAAGACTTCCACGTCTACACAACATCATGGTCAGGATAACATGGCCATGGGACAGCTAGGGAGAAGAAATTACAATATCCAAACTTGAAAATTAAAGCAACTCCTTTCAAATCTCTTATTCAATTTATAAAGATAAAACCCTTCATTTTTTGTTGAATCACTGCAACTACCAAATCACTATTTTGTTTTCAGATGCCTGATTTTGGGGAGATTTTACACATGCACACAGACCCACACACAAACAGCTTGCTCTATGTTGTCTGGATAACATAGTAATATGGTTTAGATGGTTTTTCCCTTTGGGTTATTTTATTGCCAACTTTAAACTGCAAATTTCTACCTGAAAACATTACTATAATATTCATACATCTTAATTACAATATGAAACTCCTGCTGAGACTGCACTGGATTTTTTTGGCTAATCATATATGGATTGAACTCTGAGACCCATGCCTGCCTACTACAGTAACATATTTGTTCACACAGCAGAAACTTCAAGAACACCACGGATTCCCTGCTAAAATGTCTTCAAGAATTACCAGGACAGATTTCCAAAGAGAGACAACTGCTCAGCCTCTATCCTGTTGCACAGACAGTGACATTTACAATGGCAGCACACTGCTATTGTGTGAATGTCTCTTCTGTAAGAGAGTGCTCCAAACATCTCTGCTCAAGTACCTAACTGAACACACTCTGTGTCCATGGCAGATGCAGATGCTGGAGCTCTCAGAGAGATCAATTGTTCCCCTGCTGTCAGAGTCTCTGTTTATTCTCTCTACAGGGAATCTTTGAGGGCTGCCTACTCCATTACTTATAATTTGGGTTAATTAATCTTCAAATGCACCTCTGATGAATTAAATTCTTGGCACGTTAGACTTCCCCCTTATACTTAATAGAAAAGTTAAACAGCTGTAAGCTACACTGGGCTTTTCCTTATTTTGAATAACATTTCAAGTCATTTATCTTAGGGCCCTAGCCACAAATGTGCATTTCTTTAAGCTGCAAGTCTTTTAATGTTTTCTGATACTGAAAAGCCTTTATTAAAAAAAACAGAAAACTACTTATATGGAAAAACCCAAACAAATACAAATAACAGGCTAATCAAAGTTACACAGTTAACAAAGAACCACACCAGTGGTATGTTTTAAAGGCCCTTCTGTTTAGGAGCTTCACTCCTTCCAGCCACTTGAAAAAATGAACTTGCTGCCACTGGAATCCAGCTATCATTTCATTCTGCTGGAGAATAAACTATGGCTGTTATTTGTTAGCTTCTAAGATGCAGGAAAGTCTTTTTAAAGTTACAAAATATAATTATAGAGAAGGAGTACCACAATTTATCTATTCCCTCCAATCCTTTACAAAATCATTAATTTCTAGATCTCTTTACAAGCAAATAAAGTATTATTTAACCAACCAAAGAAAAATCCAATCAATATCATTGATATTGGGAATTGGGCAGCTTTGCACTGTATGTACACCAAAGGAAGGATCTGAGGCAAGATATCCATACTGACAGCATCACAGGGGGTTTTGGCTCTGTGGTTGAAGAGGAGACTTTGGGACGAGTGCAAACCAATTAAATACCAGCTTCTCTGGGGCCTCCACTCCTCCCAGAGATTCAGCAAAGGGAAGCAGTAACAGACCTGAGACAGACTTGGATCAATTTTACCCAGGCTTTGCAGAATGCTGGATACAGCAATGAGACTCTCCAGAATCCTTTTCCAGTAGCACTCATGTAGTATGGCACCAAGAACTCCTCCAAATACTAGCAATTTCCACAGAGAATACACCTCTAAAGTTCAGACTGTAAAGTTCCAAAATAAACCCACATGAGTGCAAAGTCATGAGAAAAGGACCAAAGTGTCTTGAGATTGACTCAAAATGAAATTGTTAAAAAATCTGAAAAACATCTTTTTAAAATCCTTCTCTTTTGAACCATGTTTTGTGTTCCCAAAGTGTTCACCACAATCAGAGAAACAAGCTTTATTCTTTTTAAGTGAATACTGAAACTCTAATGCAATGCTCCATGGTTCTGGCATCTGAACCTTAAGTTTAAGAAAACACATATTAATAAAATTTGCTGCATCTGATTGTCTCCTTTCAACTTTTATTTGAATCTCTGAATTAATACTATATTAATCACAAATTAAAAAGTGAATTGCTAAGTCACTGTAATACCTGCATCGGGAGTATAGAGGAATTATCACAGGTTAAAGGAGAAAAATATGTAAGAGCCCTTTTAAAGTATCTGCAGGCCATCAACGACTTTTAAGCAAGTACTCTTGAACAAAAGCCTAGGATGAAATGCTCAAGGAAGTCTAGGGCTTCAAAAAGTAGAATATAGCATAAGGATCTTTGAAGGTAGTGAACAATTCCTGACACCTTGCTTCAAATTTGCTGTTTCTGTTCAAATAATGTGTTTGATATTCTGGAAACATAACACCTTTTTAATGGAGCTCGTCACAGGAATCCTAAATTAAGGCACCCAATTAATTAACCTTTGAAAATATTAGTCAAGTAAAACTGAACCATTTTGTATATCCCACCTGGAATCTGAGGCCCTTATTTATCATCAACAATTCTTACAACGGTTTCATTGACCTTGACTTCTTCCTGATCATATATCACATTACATAACCATGACTCTAAATTATTTCTCTAGTTTGTAAAATAAGCAAAAAACTCCTAAACTTTCACTATCTGTATTCCACTGACAAGCACAGTAGCCTAACAAAATAATGTACAACAGTGACTTCAAGGTGAAGTGTCATATCAAGGGCTAATGACTTAATACATATAAAATAATCAGATGGTCTGAGTATAATATGAGTTTATGAATACAAGAGATATTTATATTCGACTCACATATAATTACTATTTATAACAAATTTCAATATTGCCTGATTTTTTGTAGTTAAATTATGTCTGAAATTACTACTGTCATCTTAATTTCTAGACAGACCAGTTACACTGAAAATCTTTCAAGAACTTCATAAACTCTCTTCTTGTTCAGTGATTAGAGTTCTGAACAATTTTATAAAAGTCAGCATCAGAACGTTTAAAAAATGTATCTTGAAATGACACATTTTCTGTATTTGTTTTCCAGCTGCAGTATTAGTGCTGGAGTTAATGCAGAGTGGACAAGGTTTTGACAACTATGCAGCCTCAACAAGACTTCTAATGGTGACATAATTATTGCACTTTTCACATACTGCAAGTTGCCTGCCTATCCTACAAAGAAAGGATTCAAGTTCATGTAGCAATATTGAAGGCAAACTTCGCAGAAACTTCTGCCTCTGGTAGCTACACAATTCTCAGCTGGGAGATGTATAAAATTCCCATAATTATTATACCTCCCATTAGAAGCCAATCTTCCTCAGCAGCACCAGAAGTGACATAGGCTGGGCTCAGCTCAGTGCGACCACTGGCTTCTGTCTCAAACACAAGGCTGGAAAAGCTGACATTTACTCCCACTGACCAGACTGGAAATCCTAACCATTATAGTTACTCAATATTAATATTTGTTTGAGAAAATAAAAAGCAAGTTTGAAACGCTGCTAGAGACAGTTGAGCACTCAGCTGCAGTGCTGAATTCTTGTGCTCCTCCGCAAATATGTTGATTCTAAGGATGGATCCTTAAACACACCCCTCTCAGGAAAAAAAATAAGTATTAATTCACTTGCAACAAAAATAAAGATTTACAATGGGCTAAACTAAAATTTTTATCCTCATTTCAAACACTATTAACTGGAACTAGTAATCAAAAATGGAAAACATCCATTCTGAAGATCTGTACTTTTCCATAGAGTTCTGTAGAGACACCAAGAAGATCAATCTTTGATGTTTTCTTTCTCCTACATTAAGGTGACATTTTCCATTATTTAATTATACTAAATATGATGCTACTTGGAACATAAACAAACAATGACACTTTTCTCCCTAGGGATGGTCCTAATGATAAAACAGACATTCTTCATTATAAGCCTGGGCTTCTACAGCCAAGACCCAGCTTAAATACAAGGACTCTGAGACAAGAAAGCATTCAGTGCTTAATTCCAGACATGCTGGTTACTCCTCACTGATTTCGAATAAGTTTACTCCTATGCTTGAAAATAAATATGCCTGTGCAGTATCTTACAAGAAGCAGCTATCATTTAACATCCAGGCTTCTACATCATACATTCTTTCAACAACAGCACCAAACAGGGGAACTGGATCCTGTCAAAATTCCAATTCTGTAGTGCACTGCATCTGCATTCTTTTCTGTAACCTAGATTGCCTCAGACAACTACCAATCATTCTTAAAAGAATGTAAATGTGGAATAGTCTCACTCATTTCCATAATCTCCCCAATGAAAACCTATCACTAACTGAGCTTTTTGCCTTTTTTCACGATGCTGCACTCCCTTGCACCAAGGGGAGCAGCGGGGGCATTCACCAAAGCACAGGAACTCTTTCAGAGTCAAGGCAAATGCTGTAAGAACCAGAAGGGAATATTAGTGAGAAGAACTATTAGAATGGATAGAATTTCCTGTTGGGGGTTTTGCTGTTGCTTTTTCTTTTTCATTTGTTTATTTATTTGCCCGCTATCTTCTCCTTGCAGCAGAAAAACGCAATAATCAGTTTGACAAGAAATTATGTTCTACCTGTGTAACTCCCCTTAATGTGATTTAGCATTTCTCTACTGAAAAAGGACTCAGGTTGCACATATTGGGATTTCAGTAAATATTTACAAAAATTTACTATTTTTAAACTACTCCCAGTTTAGCTGTCAGATTCCTCTTGACCACCTTTGCAGATGTTAGTCCCTGCTGCACTCTACCTGTACTATCAGAGTTATGATGGTGGGTTTTGTATCCAAATACTGTCCCTTCAGCAAGAGGATTAAAAACATCCTACTCATCTCGTTTAGGCTCCTACATATTAGATTACAACACTGCACACACACAGGAAAGGGTCTGAATCAGCAGTTCAGGACTCCAGCAGCTTCCTCCAGCACTGAGTCCAGAACTACTGCCCCAAGTAAACCTCATCATAAAATTACAAACTCCACACAAAGTAGGTTTCTGTCTCCTCCATCTCCCCCTGCAAGCCTGTGGCATAGCTTCCTTCTCTAATTGCCTGGTTTATTCCTAGCTACTTAATAGCTATTTATTCTTAACCCATCTTGAGACATTGATATTTTCATTCGGAGCTCTGCTTCCATGCATCACAGAACAGGACATAGACTTTGGTGGGGGGAAAGCAGGAGAAAATTGGAGTGACAGATGCTCCCTAAAGAAATAAAACATTGCTGTTACCTTTTTCATTTTCTTTCAGTAGGATTCAGGTGGATTATCTCCATGAACAAAAGGATGAGCATTTTAACCCTTTTTTATTAAATTATATCTTCGTTTCCACTTACAATACGGATTCACACATCAAAGAGCTTATGAATCTCATTGGTTAAAAAGAATTTTTTAAGTTTTTAAAAATAAGCAAATAAAAATAGATTTAAAAGCACTCTCTGACTATAGACAGACTTGATTTATATGTTTTCTTTAGGTATTTTTGAGATTTCCAGTGATACAGTATCGGAATATGCTTTTGGTTTATGTATTGTGAATATACACAAATATTGCATTGATTTGAGTAACAGCAACATATTTTCTCTTTAAGATTTTCTTAATGCATTATTTGATAAAGATTGTGGAGAAATAAGAAAAAATTAGCATGACAAAGTGCCTTTAAGCACTTCTCTAAGTGCATCAGAAAATAGTATTTCATCCATAAGCATAAAATCTATCCATACAGATAATGCCTAATGCTATTAAAGTTCTTAAAGAAAATGAGAACATATATCATGTCACCTATTAATAAGAATATCCCAAAGACATACTTTTAAATGCTCAAGTAATTCACACATCTCCCTAAAATTAAAAAGTTTGCCTTATTTTTCTTTAAAACTTTTAGTCAATTAAATCTTCACACAGCATTGCATTGCAGCAACATGATGCCAAGTTAGAAATGTTATGAAATGCAATGCTTGTGGTATGTATTAGTGTGGAGCCACTAGAATATTTTGCTGTACCTCAAAAAGCACAGAATCTCATCATGAAACAGGACAATACAGATCTAACTCCAGCTGAAGACAAAGTAGGAGTTGAATCAGGTCCTTTCAGATATACTTTTAAAGCACACAAATACATATAGCTTTTCCTTAACAGGCCAGCAAACAAAACACTTCCAAGAAGACATACAAAATATTAAATAGAACACTGTCATAATTACATTTTCTATAATTAAACTTCTCAAAAGATGTAACACACAACTGCATCCACTGCTGCACACAGACAGGAGTGGCATTTGGGGAGAATAAAAAAGGTACACTTTATGTAACTTACATAATCAGAATCAAACCACCAAATACATTGTAAAAACATCTGCATGACAACATATTTTTGTCTAAAACTTAATTTGATTTTTTTTCTTTACAATCAGGATGAACAGATTCATCAAACTGTGTTCTATCTGCAAGTAATAGCAAGATCTGGAATTAATGACAGAAAGCTTACTAGTTCCACATTATGTTTCTTCAATTGATACATTTTCTTGACACTGTCTCTACTGTGGGGAAAAGCAAAGTATTAAAAACCCCACATTCTACAATTCATGTAAGGCCCATTTTTGTTACAGCTGCTGACATGAAAATATTTTTATTTGCAAACCAGCTATGTTCAAATAAAATGACCTATCATGCCTTCTCTGATGCTTTACTTTGCTTCACTAGGGCCAAGTAAGTACAGTGAAAGAAAACTGTATGACCACTACCACCTTAATATTACTCCTGGTTCTTTTCAGATAAGAAATTCTCAGTGCACAAATTTGTGATTGACATCTTCCTCTCAGAAGATGTGACAATATTTCCTCCTCACGATTTGTCCTGATGATGACACAGGTCCCCCTGCTCCCATGGAGCTAACAGTGGGCTCCTGCCCGCCCACGAGTGCCTGGGTATTGCAGTGCCATACGCCTGCCGGTGCCCTACTCACCCACATTACACCACTATACTTTAATACATTTTTCATAACATGTTGTTGATTCATCCAGAAAAATCAGTTCAGCACACAATCAGCAAGCACAAAAAGAGTGAGAATCAGTGAGGGGAAACGCAGGGTTTAAGGAAAAATGACCATATTTGAACAGCACTACTCTGGCTCTCACTAATCTATCGGACCTGCGTCTCCTTGTTCCCATTTTCTCGGTACACCTGTCAGCAGCAGCAGGGGCAGGAATTCGGACCCGGCTCTGCACAGCCCGGGGCGGGAGCACACTGCGCTACATCGGCGGCAACACTCGGGCTGTCACGCAAGCGGAGCCCCCGCGGGAG